>NC_141622.1:48242476-48573726 GCF_047967505.1 Dipteris shenzhenensis | reverse complement strand
TCAAATCTTATTTGTCGCTCTTGCTCGTGATAGTAAGTCAAATCCTCCTCTCCCCTCTCTCTCCTTCTGCTCTCTCCTCTCCTCTCCCTCTCTCTCTTCTCTCCTTTCGCTCCCCTCCCTCCCTCCCTCCCTCGACCCCCCGCCCTCCCCTCCTCCCCTCCCCTCCCTTCCCCTCCCTCTGCCGCCAAAACCCCTCCCTTGCCTGCACCGCCAAAACCCCTCCCTCCCTCGACCCCCATCCCTCGCCTCCTCCCCTTCCTTCCCCTCCCCTCCCCTCCCTCCGCTGCCAAAACCCCTCCCCCTCTCGCCCCCCCTCCCCTTCCCCCTCTGCCCCCCCCTTCCCCCTCCCCCTCCTGCTCCCCCCCTCCCCTTCCCCCTCTGCTCTCCCCGTCCCACCCCCTTCCCCCTCCATCCCCCCTTCCCTGGGGCCGCCAGCCCCCCCCTCCCCCCTTTCCCCCCTGCCCCCATCCCACCCCCTTCCCCCTCCACCCACCCTTCCCCCCTTCCCGCGGCCGCCAGCCCCCCCTTCCCCCCTTTCCCCCCCCGTCCCACCCCCTTCCCCCTCTGCTCTCCCCGTCCCACCCACTTCCCCCTCCACCCACCCTTCCCCCCTTCCCGCGGCCGCCAGCCCCCCCCTCCCCCCTTTCCCCCCCCGTCCCACCCCCTTCCCCCTCTGCTCTCCCCGTCCCACCCACTTCCCCCTCCATCCCCCCTTCCCCCCTTCCCCAAGGCTGGCGGCGTCGGCCGCCAGCGCCCCCCCTTACCCCCTTTCCCCTATGCCTCCCCCCTTTCCCCCCCGTCCCACCCCCTTCCCCCTTTGCTCTCCCCCAACCCCCCCCCCCTTACCCCCTTTCCCCCACGCCTCCCCCCTTTCCCCCCCGTCCCACCCCCTTCCCCCTCGGCTCTCCTCGTCCCACCCCCTTCCCCCTCCATCCCCCCTTCCCCAGGGTTGGGTGCCAGCCCTCCCCCTACCCCCTTTCCCCCTGCCCCCGTCCCACCCCCTTCCCCCTCCACCCCCCCTTTCCCCCTTCCCGCAGCCGCCAGCCCCCCCCCTCCCCCCTTTCCCCCCCGTCCCACCCCCTTCCCCCTCCACCCCCCTTCCCCAAGGCTGGCACTAGAGCAAAATAGTATTTAATGCTCGATCGACCATGCAAAGCATATCCGATGGGAACAATACTTTTCCTATGCCTTAACCTAGGTGGTATTGAAATTTTGTCAAAGAGGCACACCCATTCGATAAGTAGTACTTGGTTAGATAACATACCTAAGGGCGTGTTTTTTTGCAGATGTGCATATCACTACGGGAAGAACATTGTATAATGCGTAATTGACCATGTAGAGCATATCCGATGGTGACAATAATTTGCACGCATCTCAACCTAGTTGAAACGGACTTGTGTGAAAAGTGGAGCCCCCATCCAATAAGTACTTGTTTGATTAACACACTTAGGACCATGTTTTTTCATGGTTGTGCATGACACTAAGGCAAAAACAGTGTTTTATGCTTGATCGACAATGCAAAGCATATCCGATGGGCACAATACTTTGCACGCACCTTCAACTAGGTGGAATTGACTTACATGCAAAGTGGCACACCCATCCCATAAGTGCTTGATTGGATAACATACCTAGCAGGCTTGTGTTTTTTTATGGATGTGCATGACACTAGAGCAAAAATAGTATTTAATGCTCGATCGACCATGCAAAGGATAACTTGGCATGTCCATCTGATGAGTACTTGATCGGATAACTTCTCCCACCAATAAATTAAGTACTAATTAAAAATTTTAATAAATGACTAGATTATTAAAAAAAGACTAATATTTATGTAATTGTTGCTACTGCAGCTTGCTTGCGAAGGACTCTCACAAAGGAGATGGCTATAGATTTTGTTCTAGGGATGGATGTGATTTTATGTAGCAAAAGACAAGTAGTTGCATTTGCTACAATCCATGATAGTGATCCCAATTCAGTTTGCCACTTTCGAAGACTTGGCGAAGATAAGGTGGTATAGTTACTGTATCAAAGATTCTTAGCGCACATGTTGAGCTAAAGTATAAATGTGGAGATATGGAAACACTTGGAGATGTTATGCCCTACAATACATCCAACAAATCATTTATAGCATGGGACAAAGATGAGACTTATGCAACAGACATTATCAAGAATACAAAGTGCACCACCTTGGATTTTACTATAGGGGACATTTTACAAATGAGATCATTTGCAAATAAGACTGTAGCAGAAGGTGAAGTATTGGGATTTGAACAAGTGGAGCAATGGTCATTTGCACAGATGAGGATTTTGAAAGTCACTGATGATGGTATGGTTGATAACATAACATCCTTATGTGATCCCTACTATGAGGTAGGCAAGAATATGAGATGGAGCATGCAATTTTTAAACATGAGAAAGAGGCACGTGGTTTTCAATGATAAAGACAAGGTATACTACAATATCAAAGGACCTAAAAGCATGCCCATGTGCCAGGCTCTATCACTTCAAATGTGGATGATTTCAATATACTCAATTATAGAAGTGACATCTTATCTGGAGTGGATGAGTTCATTGGTTCCAAGAAACAAAATGAATTTGGAAGCGAAGCCTTATCTGGGGTGGATGAATTCTTGCACAGTGAGAAGGGCAAAGGTTTCAATAGCGATGTCTTGTCAAGTGTGGATGAGTTCATGCATATTAACAAACCTCGTGTCAATCAAGCTTGTGGATTTGTGAAAGCCATGCAAGATGTCCCAATGAGTGATGTTCTCTCAGGAGTGGAAGAGTTTCAAGGTTCTCAATACTCTCGTAGAATATTGAATTCATTGAATGGTCCTGAGAGTATGTTAAAAACGAGGATGAGATCAACAGAGGATTATTCAATATTTAACTTTGATTGTGATATGGACAAGGATGCAACGACCAATCATGTATGCTTGGTTACAAACAAATGTGAGGAGAAGAAGTGCATAAATACAGATAACGACGTGCACGAGGAACGAAAACGGTCATACATATGCATGAAGAGAAAGTGAATCCAGGCAGATCCACAAAAGCAACCAAAGAGGAAGAGAGTAATGAAGGAGGAGAACATGTCAAATGCATTGGGATATCTATGTTGCAAGCGAAGATGTATGTGCTTCATTGATCTTACAGACATCAGGGAATGTAGAGGACATGTGTGGCAAAGAAGAGGAAGCGAAAGAAATGAATATACCTTCTCACAAGTCTCTCTTGCTTTCTTCAGAATGGCAATAAAAGGCTAAGTTCAAGACAAAAGGTAAAACCTCTCGTAAATGGAAAAAGGATTTGCAATAAGGCAAATCGCAATATTACTGGATTATCCCATGGTACATATTGGGATTTAGTCAGCAAGGCAAAGGGCGGCAACAAATTTAGCATTCACGGTAATAGAGGAAGGTCCAAATCAAGAATCTCAACTATCAGGGCAGCAGCAATTTTGCAAGACTTCATACATGAAAATGCTTTACCTCAACCCCATATATCTACCAAACTCCCTAATAGTGACACGATCACTGAAATGCACCTTCCAATGGGCTTGACAAAGCTCGAAGTATTTGACTCTATTGCAGAAAAGCAAAGGCAAAGAGGGGATGCCGTAGCTTCTTCTCATACTTTGTATACTCTTTGGAAGAAGAACTTTGGATATGTTAAAATCCCAAGGAGGCAAAAAATGTCAAAGTGCAATGTCTGTGATGATTTAAAGCGAGTGATTGAGAGTGCGACATGTCCAAATCAAAGGGAATTATACAAAAAAAACCGAAAATCTCATCATGACCTTATTTGACATTCCAGACAAAAATATGCATTTTGGAAGGAGCAAGCTATTTCGCATCCCGATGACTATATGTGCCTTATTGTAGATGGCATGGATCAGAATACAACAACGTTGCCTCATTTTGTTGCCACTCCACCTAAATTACAAGGAAAGCACTTTCTAAAGACACATCTATGTGGAGTGTTAGTGCATGGAATTAAGTTCTTTGCAGATATATGGACTGATTCCTTGCATCTACATGATAGTAATCAAGTTGTAACATCTATTATGAAGGCAATTCGCAATGTACATGTAGAAAAAGGTTGCCTACCATTGACTTTGAGAATACAAGCTGATAATTGTTGGCGAGAAAATAAGAATGTACTCATGTTTGCATTCTGCTCCATGCTAGTTGCTCATCGAATCTTCAATGAGGTCGAATGTGGATTTTTGTATGTTGGGCATACACATGAGGATATCGATCAAGTTTTTAGCACAGTCTCAAGGGAGCTTAAATGCAAGGATGTGGAGACAATAGATGACTTGGTAAGAAGATGTGGCAGGCAAGTTGGTGGTCGTAAGGAAAGTACAGTATGTGAGAGGCTCGAAAGAATGTATGATTGGAAGAGCTTCATTCTACCTTTCATACAAACGGGTGGTGATGCATTGATAGGTCATACCAATCCACACTACTTTTGTTTTTTTTTAAAGATGAAAAACCCGTAATGCAATGGCAACAGTATTCTCATGATGCAAAATGGGAACCTGAAGAACCTTACAGTCTCTTAACTTCAATTCCCAGCAAGGAAAGGTATCCAACATGGGCTCCTATACAAGAATTCAATGAGAGGTCTAACTGTGAAATAGAAGGATTAAAAGCATTTATTACATACAAAGAGGAAATGCTCTGGAGATATCCTGATTCGAAGCCTACTTGGAGAGAACACACTACCACTGTAATTAACAAGACACGAAATTTAATAAAGGACCTTGAGAGAATGCGAGGCTCAAAGGATGTCAAGGAAGAATGAAATATGTTTTGGCCAAATGTTCATAATGATTTGCGCCTGGCTCCAGTCTTTGAAAATGAATTTGTATCATTACTCCCATGTCCATATTGTGGACCGAAGAAGAGAGAGTTTATGCCACAAGTAGATATAGAGGTCGATTGTTTTGTTGTGGTTCGGCCATCGGATGATGAATATGAGAATGTGAAGTTTTGGGTTGCAAAAGCAGTTGATGTGCAAAGAGATGACCAAGGGAGAGCTACAACATTTACAGTGGTATGGTATGAGCCAAAGGGCAGGAAGGAGAATATGGATAACAACACATTGTATACTAATTGTATAATGAAGGAGTGGGTCCCAAATGATGAAGCGGTCTCTCAAGTTTCGACGGAGACAATCATAGTGTCTTGGCATTCAAGGGCAAAGAAATCAAAGAAGCACATGGGATATGAGGTAGAAGGAAAAATAAGAATACCACAGCAAACTATTTTGCATATACACGAATTTTTAAGGATGCTCGCCATGGAGGAAGTAGAAGGAGACAGCGCAAATGAAGAATGTCCATGATTAAAGCTTTGTATTGAAGTGCATTGAAGGATTTTATTTGGGTACTAGGCAAGAAGCCAATACAAGACAATTATAATTAGAGTCATCACCTCCTATGTCAAATGAGAGTCAAAATATGCACTGGATGTCACCCAAGGGTCAAGGCTTGCCAAGACAATAGGGAGTTAATGTAGATGGAACCTGGCAAGGGACTATCACATTGAGCAATAAGACAATGGGGAGTCAATGCACCCAAGGGGCAAGGCTTGGCAAGATAACTTGTGGGAGTTAATGTAGATGGCACCTGCATTTTGCACTGGATGTCACCCAAGGGTCAAGGCTTGGCAAGACAATAGGGAGTTAATGCAGATGGCACCTAGCAAGGGACTATCGCATTGAGCAATAAGACAATGGGGAGTCAATGCACCCAAGGGGCAAGGCTTGGCAAGACAAGTGGGAGTCAAATTATGCAGATGGCACCTGGCAAGGGACTGTCGTGACATTGAGCAATAAGACAATAGGGAGTCAAATTATGCAGATGGCACGAATTGAGGCTCTTTAAGAGCAACAATTTAAATTGTAAACATATGTTCAATCTATATCATTTTGGATATAAAGGCTCTAGCTGAGAGCAACGTCTCTCAATGTAATCATTATATAATAATAGCTATAATTGCTATTATACCTCTTTGGTTCAATACAAAACTTGCGTCTTATGGCATCATGTCTTTTTTCTATTTATTAAAAGTTTTAAAAATTTTGTGCATATTGCGAGTGACAATGTTATTTTCATGAAATATTTAAGTCTCTTTTCATGGATTTATAAATTTATCATGTCAAGGAAAAACGTCAAGGAAAAATATTAAAAATAATTAAATTAACAAATAACTTAGATATAGCTAGAATTTCTAATATAGGATTATTTCAAATTCTTGCATGTTGGTGCAAAAGTATAGATTGAAAAAACAATATTTTTATGTGAATATGATAGTGCCACGAAGTGAACTTTTGATTTGGGAAGAATATTTTTAGAAAGTAAAATTTTGATTTGGGAAGGATATTTTCACAAAGTAAAGTTTTCATTTGGGAAGGATTTTTGGGCTTCGTCCAAAAACAACACAAAAAGTCCAAAATTAATGAAATAATCTCCTTGGCCAACAAGCTACCCACAACATCATCAAACTTCAGTACTACACCGGGTGCAGAGTTACTGACAGTTGTACGGAAGGTATCCCATGAGGATGGCAATGAACATAAGAGAAATATTGCCTCAGTCTGCGCATCGAAATTCATCTTTTGAGCCTGAAGCTGGCTAAAAATAATATTGAATTCATTCAAGTGAGAAGCAATGGAGACCCCTTCCTTCATCTGCAGCTCAAACAACCTCTTCATGAGGTAAACTTTATTAGAGGCAGTTTCCTTTTCATAAGTGGCAAACAGTTTCTTCCACAAATCTTCCGTAGTCTGCTCATTTACTACTGTGAAATAAACTGACTCTGCAAGATGAAGTCTAATAGTAGATTTTGCTAATGCATCCAACTCATTCCAATCATCCTCAGACATATTTGTAGGCTTAGCTTCAACCCCTCCCAAGGGTTTAATCTGCTTCTTTTGAATAAGCATATCCCTTATTTGTTCTTTCCACAAAGAAAAGTTTGTCCCATCAAACTTTTTAACGCTAAAAAACTCCTTTTCAGACATGGAAGAGGATGCCATGATGCAAATGAAGCAAAAATCCCAAATGCTAGTGCCTACAAGAGAGAGTCACACCGAATACCAGGTGCACCCAAATGTGTATGCCACAATAGAGTGAAATATCACCAAAACTCATGTCTCAAAGCATCTGACTCATGTGCATATCCTATGCATCCATATGAGCAAATCTGGCCCAAAAGAAAATGCCAACTGCAATGGCAATCCAAAATGCCAATAAGTGCCAAATGACTCAAGCATAAACACCGTCCACTGGCATATGCATTAATAATATCTCATCCAAGAGAGCATAGCACTATCAGTGCATCACCTGCAATGTGTCAAAGCTGTCCCTCAGCACAAAATAGCATCCATGTGCAAAGCGTCCATAAAAATAGCATCCCAGAAGGCAATTTGGCCTATCAGCGCATCCAATAAGGACCGCAATGCATCCAAATGGCCTATAAATCATCCACTGCAACCCAATGCACACCACGAATGAGCGCACACTACTCAAACTGCAACCAGAGTGATTTGCATAAGGTATGCTCAAGAAATCATAGTCCCACAGTAATGACCGCTTTTGAAAATAGAACCTAAGATGCCTCAAAACATGGGTGTGAATGCATAAT
Source organism: Dipteris shenzhenensis (assembly GCF_047967505.1). NCBI lineage: Eukaryota > Viridiplantae > Streptophyta > Polypodiopsida > Gleicheniales > Dipteridaceae > Dipteris > Dipteris shenzhenensis. The sequence goes on along the minus strand of NC_141622.1, from coordinate 48,566,074 downwards.
CGGACTCAGCAAGAAAATCTACAAATATCTCTCTTTTGTCGGAACTCCAAAATCCCAACCGATGAGTGAGAAATGGGAGTCAACACTTATCCACTGCAATGTGGCATAAATCTAAGGTTTCAAAACCTTAGAATGAAAAATACGTATCAGAGAGATGAAATCGGATACACAGAGATCTATAACTCTGAAAATCCTCCACCGAATCATGTAAGAACTGATAGGTAGGGGTTTTTTGGTGTCCGAAACGCAATGAGAGAGGGTTTTGGAAACCGTGGTCTCAATCACTGGGTCCAACACACGAACTGAAAAAAGTTTTTGGAAATAGAGCTATTTGTAAACTCCATCGGAGTGCAAATGATGAGCAACATAGAAGTTTTAGGACCTCTTCAGTCCATTGGAATTGACAGATCTGCAAATGGTTGCTCCAAACTTGAGTTCCAACACCCGGGTAGAAAAACGCAAAAACTGACACAGTGAGTCAAAAATCCAATGAAATGATCCCAGATTCAAGAATGAAGGTGTTTCCAAGCTCCTGAAGTGAAGTGGACACCAAAAGCAAGCAATACTTGCCTCTACAAGTCAATACGGAGTCTTTGTCATCGAATGGAATAGGGAAAAGCTCAAAAAACGACTTTTTCTTTGAAAACACTTAACAGGCTCTCAAAACCACTTCGAAAAACCAAAGTGACTTTTCCAAGGTTCCTCCAAGGTCTCTACACACTTGGATGCAAGTAAAGTCACCCACAAAGCTTCTCATAGAGTTTCTTCTTCCTCCCACAGAGCTGCTGAGCTTCAAGCATTCACGCACGCTCAGCTAGATCACTTGGGCTCTGATACCAGTTGAGAGTGCTCACAACGGAAGTAAGAACAGAAGAGGGAGAGAGAGAAACAGAGAGCCACACAAGTTTTGGTGGGTGCAGAACACCCTAGTCTTCTTTTTCATTCATTTATATATGTGTTTGAGTATTGTACATAACCGGGGTGAAGGCACAGTGACCTTTAACCCCCATAGTTCTATGTATTATTAAATGCAATGACTTTGGCATGCTTATGAGCCATATAGAAAGACCTGCATGGAAAAAGAAACAATTTAAAATTGTAAATAGTGTTGGATTTATTAAAATATCTTTTCACATGCACAAATTGCACTTTTTCAACTCCTTCCATTTTAGGGTGAATCTAGATACCAATACCAACAACTATCAATGTCTTATAACCACCATGCACTAGTACCAATAGTTTGGATTCCAAATTTTCAATCTGTTTTGGTTTTTAAAAAAAAAAAGAAGTTATGGAGCGTGCCCTCAAATGGGTATGCATCACTTTAGCACAACATTGGAGACCCATTAACCCATGCATAATGATCTCATTTAGGTGTGTCCTTGGGTTGAGGAGAAGCTCATGTAGTGTACTTTAGAATGATTACTTGGTTGCATGTATGTACACAACAAAATTTTGATGTTTTTGAATAAATTGCTATATCCTATAGTCTTTAGGATGCATGCTTCACATGCAACATAGCACTTGTAATGCTTTAATGGTACTGTTTCAAATAATTATTCCATAATTTTTTGCTCTCATGTTCAAGTTGGAATGTGTACTACAACTTGAAGACAAAGTTTGCAAAATTCCATTGAGCAATGCATAAGTTATGGGTCATGCAAAATACCCATGTACAGAAAAGTCCCTGAACCTCACCAAAAATGGCTACACCCAAGCAAACAATAACCCTTCAAGTTGAGCTTGATAATGCAAGACAATTCAGTGTGCAATCAAAATAGGAGATGTGGTGGTTGGCTACCTTTGAGATATGATGAAATGTGGTAATATAAAAAGACTTAGAATATTTTGAAATAGGATGTGAGTTGTTTTTGAAATGTCGAAAGAGTCACATTCAATTTTGAAGTGTTTTTTTGACCAAACCGATGTCCCAAGTGTGATCAAAGGCGATAATAATGGTGAGCTACTTGAAATTGAGGGCTATGGATCCTACCGTGTAGAATGGCGACTATTAACTATATGTTTAATGTGGCACATGGAGTGAATACAAGCCATACTTGTCCACTATGCATGCAAATGATAGTACCTAAAAAGGGTGGGAAAAAGTGTTGAGATATCGAGCTCCACTCGCGATATGCCAGGGTGACTGTTGTGCATTTATGTCACCGACTTGTTAGCTGGAGATGCGGTTGGTACACTGCCCACGAATAATAGCTGGATGACAGCTATCCTTATCTATACTAGTTCGTGGCTCAGTTAGTATGCCACCTTAGTTAGTTGAGTTTGGTTTGAGACCCACATATAGGGTTCTTCTATTTCTTTGTACTTGAGTTCTTTTGGCTTTCACAACTAAGAAGAGGAAAACTGTTTTCAGCCTCCACCTTCATGTGTATTCCCCCATTGTGATTGTGAGAAAGCCTCAAGTGAGACTCCTTCCCTCTCTCCCACTATCTTCACATGGTATCAGAGCCTTGTTCATGGTAAGGAGCTCAAGAAAGCAAACCAAGTGTGCAGTGTCCTGGTAAGAGGACCAGTGTTGCTTTCCTTTTTCGAGTTTGGGAGAAAATCTCTGCAGATAGCACAGCCGGAAGTGCAAGAGTGCACTGTCTCAGATTGAGACGCCCTTTGCAGTGTGGTGAGAGGGCATTATATGCTGCGGGTGAGGGCAAAGCCCATGGTGACTTTATTTTTTTGATTCGGGGTCATTTTGGGGCCCGTTTGGGAGGCGGAAGTTCTCTGCAGGCACTCAGAAAAAGGCCCTGTTTTTGCAGTGCGACCACTGTTCTGCAGGTCGGTGAAAAGTTGCCACAGAAATTGCATCGTATGCCTGTGCACAGAGACATTGGGAGTTGCAGATTCATGCTTGTTGCCTGTTGATGCAAAATCGTCACTAGGAAGTGACTGTGTGGTGAAATACCACTTTCGTCAATTTTGCAAATCTGCCCGTGTGAGGCAAAAGCTGTGTTTTTTGTAGTGACAGAATATTTTGCAGTGTTCTGTAATGGCATCTGATTATCTTTCACAGATTGTCACTGAAAAGCTTGACAAGAACAACTTCCAGGCATGGAAGTTTAGAATGACGAATTTCTTAACGGGAAAAGGCTATTGGGAGTTCATTACAGGAAATGAAGAAGAACCTGTTCTTTCTAGTGTTCCCAATCAACAGGAAATGTAGGCATTCAAAGGATGGCATGAGAGAGCCAGGAAAGTTATGTACTAGCTGTCTATCAGTATTTCGGACTCCATGATTGTGCATATTCAGGATGCAAGTACGCCAAAGGAGGCATGGGATACTTTGGCAAAAATATACAGCACAAATACGCAAGCCAGGAAAATGCAGCTCAAGCAGGAGCTACACAATGTGTAGAGAGAAAATATGAGCATCAATGACTACCACATGAAGGTGAACAAAATTGTGGATGCACTTGCTTCAATTGGGTCGCCAGTGGATGATGACGATTTAGTTTCTGTGACCTTGAATGGTCTAGGAAAGGATTATGCATAGTTCCGCACATCCATTGCTGTCCGTGAAAAATTTCCTGATTTTGAGGAGTTGATTGCTCTTCTAATTTCTGAAGAGCAGAGAAATGGTGGTGCATCTTCTTCAGGAGGAACCTCAAAAGAAACTATCTTCTACTCAAATGCTGGAAGGGGTAGAGGTAGAGGTAGAGGAGGCCGATCTGCAGGCCGTGGTAGAAATCAGAATATGCAGCAAACGCAAGAAAACCAGTCCTATGCAGGAGGACGTGGTAACTCTAGAGGCAGGGGGAGCCAAAGAGGCCGTGGTGGATGGCAGAGAGGCCAAAATGCAAACAACAATGTTGAATGCTACTATTGTGGCAAAATGGGTCATATGGCTAAGGACTGCTATAAAAAGCAAAATGACATTATGAATGGAAAATTGCAGCAAGGCAATTATGCATCTTCTAGTAGGCAGGGTGATGACAGAAATGAGCATCTATTTATGGTGCAGCATATGACCAATTCTGTGACAAGTGCAGAAGAACAAAATGATGTGTGGTATGTTGACTCAGGTGCATCAAACCACATGACAAGTCATACAGAATGGATGCAAGATGCAAGGAAAATGGAAAAACCAGGACTTGTGGAGACTGGTGATGATACTGCACATCCTATTGTGCAGATTGGCAAAATTCCTTTGTGTATGCAGGATGGGAAAAGGAAATACTTGTCTGATGTATTTCATGTCCCGAACATCACCATGAACCTGGTTTCTGTTGGTCAGATGGTTGAGCAGGGCTTGCAGGTCAGATTTAATCCTCATGGATGCTTTGTTGAGGATATGAAAAATAATGGTCGCTTGATAGCAAAAGGAAAGAACAAGGGCAGGATGTTTACGTTGGATGCGGACATGCCTGAATTGAGTGCAGCAATGTTTGCACATGGGACCGGTGTAGTTGCAGATATTGATATCTGGCACAAACGCATTGGTCATGTTAATATACAATGACTTAAATCAATGCAAGCCCAAAATATTGTTGCAGGATTGCCTAAATTCAAGGTTGCAGAAATGCACAAGGTGTGTGAAGCCTGTCAATTTGGAAAACAAGCAAGGAAACCTTTTCCTAGGCATGTTCAAGAGAGTAAAAAGCCATTAGAATTAATCCACTCTGATGTGTGGACTACTAAAGCTGCATCTATTGGTGGCTGTCACTATTTTGTCACATTTATTGATGACTTCAGCAGAAAACTTTGGGTGTATTTTATGAAAAAGAAAAGTGAATTGTTTGGGCACTTCAAAGCTTTCAAAGCCATGGTTGAAAAAGAAACAGGCTTGCAAATAAAATGCCTAAGGTCAGATGGAGGGGGAGAGTACCTCTCAAATGAGTTTGCAAGGTTCTTGCAGGAGCATGGTATAAAGCAGCAATATTCATGCAGTCATACCCCACAGCAAAATGGAATTGCAGAAAGGAAAAACAGGCATATTGGAGAAGTATCTCGGGCTATGCTAAATGAAAAAGATCTACCAGATTATTATTGGGTTGAAGCAGTTGCTACAGCAGTTTATATAATGAACAGGACTCCCACTGCGGCAATACATGGCATGATGCCAGAGGAGATGTATACTAGTAGGAAACTAGATATTTCTCATTTGAAAATTTTTGGTTGCATTGCCTATGTCCATGTGCCAGATGAGTTGAGATCCAAGTTGGATCCAAAAGCTGAGAAGTGCGTCTTTATTGGTTATTCTCTGCAGCAGAAAGGGTATAGATGCTATAACCCTTCTACTCATAAGTTTACAGTGAGCAGAGATGTTGTTTTTGATGAGATGAGCAGCTGGTATAAACCAGCAAATGTGATGATTGATGTAGATGCACAAAATGGTAATGCTGCATAGAATTCACAGCAGCAATCACAAAATATCAGTGGACCTGCAGTGTCCTCTAGCAGTGGTTCACATACTTCACCATGGACAAGTAGATTGAGATCAGGAGAATCTCCTCAAAGCAATGCAGATAGTGGTACACAGGTGTCACGAAAAGGAAAAGAGAAGGTAGATCACCCCATGTTTGATGTGAATGCAGGTCACTCTTATGTGGATGGTGAATCCAGTGGCTCAGAGCAGAGCATTGATGATGAGTTGGGTATTCCTTCTGTTGTTACACCTGGAGTAAGGAAGACCAGGGATGTTTTGAGAGCACCTCGAAGTGAGCCTATTTTGCACAGGTCTACCAGGGTTAGGTATCCTGTGGATAGGCTGAAATATGATGGATTTACAGCCATTCACTATGCCTATATGGTCAAAGTGATACAGGAACCAGAACCCACTTCTTTTGAGCAAGCCATGGGAAATGAAAAATGGGAGAAAGCCATGGATGAAGAAATGGATGCCTTGGATGTTAATGCTACATGGGAATTGGTGCCTTTGCCTAAAGACAAGAATGCAATTGGCTGTAAGTGGGTTTATAAGATCAAGCACAATGCAGATGGTTCTGTGAATAGACACAAGGCAAGATTAGTTGTCAAGGGGTATGCACAGACATATGGCATTGATTATGAAGAAACTTTCAGCCCGGTTGCAAGGATGGCAACCGTAAGAGCAGCCATTGCTATGGCTGCATCAAAGGGATGGTCTTTACATCAGATGGATGTAAAGAATGCCTTCTTGCATGGTGATTTGCAAGAAGAGGTCTTTATGGAGCAGCCAGCAGGTTATGTTCATGCTACTCATCCTGAGTTTGTTTGCAGGTTGAAGAAAGCCTTGTATGGCTTGAAGCAAGCACCTAGAGCATGGTCTGACAAGATAGAATAGTATCTTGTCACTATTGGCTTTCAGATTTTCAAGGCAGATTTCTCACTCTATGTGAGAAAAACAGAGAAAGGGATTATGCTGCTGGTCATTTATGTTGATGATTTGATCATCACAGGTGATAGTGATGAAGATATCCTTCATGTGAAAATGCTATTGAGGCAGAAGTTTGAGATGAAGGATTTGGGAGAGCTACGTTATTTCTTGGGCATTGAGGTGATTAGATCACCAAGTGGGATACAGCTCTTGCAGAGGCAGTATGGACTGGACATGCTGTCCAAATATGGGATGACAGGCTGTAAGCCTATTTCAGTTCCTTTGGAGCAGAATGTGAAGCTGAGCACAGATGCAGGTGAGCTTCTGGAAGACCCTACTATGTACAGATGCATAGTAGGAAGTTTGATTTACATGACTATTACCAGGCCAGATTTGAGCTATGCTGTTGGGTTGGCAAGTCAGTTTATGCAGGCTCCAAGGAAACCGCATTTGGATGCGGCTAGACGCATACTCAGGTATGTGAAGTCCACATTGCAGTATGGACTATTCTATGAGGCTGGGGTTCTCAGATATAGTTGATGGATACACTGATGCTGATTGGGCTGGTAGTATTTCTGACTCGGGGGGGTCACCATGTATAAACTCTCTATATCACGTGCGTTCAAGGCTTATTTGTAAAATCCCTTATCTGTAGATTTTTTATTAATAAAATGCACCCTTTTTCTATACGAATCTGTAAATTTTTTTTGAAATGATTTTAAATAATCCCTTATGTAAGTTAAATTCTATTAATTTTAGAAATTAAAAATATCCTTCTGTTGAACTCACGTGATAGGGTTACATAATATGAGTGACCTCCGAGAGATTTCTGATAGACGATCTACCAGTGGATACGTGTTCTCTTTTGGGAGTGCTGCAGTCACTTGGAGCAGCAAGAAACAGCCCACAGTTGCCTTGTCGAGCACAGAGGCTGAGTACAGGGGTGCAACAATGGCTGCATGTGAGGTAGCTTGGTTGCATAAGCTACTCTATGATATGCATCAGTCTACAGATGGGCCAGTTGTCATTTATTGTGACAACATGAGCAGTATACACTTGGCAAAGAACCCAGTCTTTCATGCTAGAACAAAGCACATTGAGGTGCATTATCATTATGTGCGGGAGAAAGTGTTACTAGGTCTTATTGATCTAGTTTATGTCAGCACAGAGTATCAGGTAGCTGACATCTTCACAAAAGCATTGGGCGCAGAGAAGCTGCGCAAGTTCAGAGACCTGCTTGGTGTGCAGGAATTGGGATTGAGCTCGAGGGGGAGTGTTGAGATATCGAGCTCCACTTGCGATATGCCAGGGTGACTGTTGTGTATTTATGTCACCGACTTGTTAGTAGCTGGAGATGCGGTTGGTACACCGCCCACGAATAATAGCTGGATGACAACTATCCTTATCTACACTAGTTCGTGGCTCAGTTAGTATGCCACCTTAGTTAGTTGAGTTTGGTTTGAGACCCACATATAGGGTTCTTCTATTTCTTTGTACTTGAGTTATTTTGGCTTTCACAACTAAGAAGAGGAAAACTGTTTTCAGCCTCCACCTTCGTGTGTATTCCCCCATTGTGATTGTGAGAAAGCCTCAAGTGAGACTCCTTCCCTCTCTCCCACTATCTTCACAAAAAGAACCAAAAGCAATGGGATTTTGAACTTGCAGAGATAGATGAAATAGGGAAAGATCCATCATGGAGCCCAATTCTTGAAATTCCTCTTGAGAGAGTACACATTTGTGTGCTTCATGTATTGTGAGAATTATTGAAAGATCCATTATGGAGCCCACTTATTGAAATTCCTCTTGAGAGAGTACACATTTGTGCACTTCATGCTATTGTTAGAATAATTGAAAAGTTTGTGCATCTATACATCATTGATTCATATAACTGGAAGGCCCAACAAGAGAGTGAGAGGATGATTGCAAGAATTGAAAAGGTTCTTTCAGATATGTGACTACACTCTGGGCAAGTAAGATTACAAAAGATGAGAAAAGATCAGGAAAAATAGGCAATGTTCCTTGTAAACAAGCTTTGGTGGTGTCAAGGCTTTAAAATTCCTTTATGCAAAGAAGAAGAATGACAAGCTCAAATGTGCTAATGAGTTTAATGTATGGAGAAAGTTACACAACACTTGTTGTGAATGAGGGGGTGTAGGACAAAAAAGATTAGAAAAGGCTACAGTGTGGTTAGCTCTTGATAGCTTGGTACCTTTACTACAAAAGAAAAGGTTCAAAGGCTAATGATGCATAGATTTTCATCAATGTTGTGAATGACTTTGGCCAAAATCTGGAAATCTCTTGGGGAAATAATAATTTCACATAGTACATGGTAATCTCTAACTTCGACATTGAGATGTGAGTATTGCTTGCATATTGAATGGTCCTATGCTTACTAATTTGTTTTTATATTTGGTAGCACATATTATACACTCATGCACCATACATGGCATGGACTTATGGAAGCATTGGAATGTGGTCCACTTAGGGCATGAAAAGATTGCATTGCAAGCATGTTGTGCATATAACAAGAAACCCAACATGGGGGTGGTAGAACTAAGTCAAGACCGATGGTTCAATTGGTTCACTCAAGGCACAAAAAGATCGCATTTTGCAAGCACATTGTGCATATAACAAGCGACCCAACACGAGGGTGGTAGAACTATGTCAAGCTCGATGGTTCAATTGGTTAAATGGTGGTATATGCATCAAAATAAGAGCAACTGCAACACTAGCACTCAAAGAGTCCTTAGTGTTCCATGTAGTGCAAGATGTTAATGAGGAATGTAGAAGAAGAATATATGACTCATCAAATGCAAGATAGAATCATGCAAGGTGGCATGCAACCGGTCATAAACAGGGGTTCCTATGGATGGAGGCAGATGAAAATGATGGTATAGACTCTTCCAATGTAGATGCCCATGCATAAGTTTTAGGATTTCTTTGTATTTTTAGTTATGTGATTTGTAGTAAAGCCAACATATAATGGCCATGAATTGTAGTGCAAATCGGAAATTTTGAGTTTAAATTGAATGTTACTTATAAGTTTTAGCTCAAGTTTGCACCAATATTAATTTTTTTAGAGTTTATATTTTAAAAAAGTATTTTATAAAATTAGGGTTTTGGTCCCTATATAAAAGAATGGGCCCTCATTTTCATTTTATTGTTTGAAGAGCTCTCCACTCCCACACCCCCTCCCACTTGCCCCTGACACTCCACCCTTTTTCTTGCACCCTCACCCTTTCTCTCGCACTCTCTCTCCTGGCCAAGGCCTAAGAGCAAGGCACCAAGGAGATTGGTACAGCAAAACCCACATCTAGAATTAGAGATAGAGAGTGATAGCCTCTCCTCCTCTCCCCTCGATGATACCCACCAAACAAAGAAATTGCAATTCCGGATGCCAGAGAGGCAACCATAGAGGGATCAAGGGGAAGGGCTATAGATAGAGGGAGAGAGGAAGGCCCAAGAGGATTAGGATGTAGAGACTGAGGGCTCGAAGTGTTAGATATCAATGCTCCACTCTCGTTTAACTACGCAGGAACCAGCTAACTCAAAAGAACGGAGTAAAAAAAGAGTCCAGCAACAGCGTGCAGGCAGTACCAGTAGAGATGTTCGTAGCAATTGAGGAGATTTGCACGGAGGCAGTTCATGTACCTATGGATGAACCTTGGATTATTGACAGTGGTGCATCGCGCCACATGACCAGTTGGAAGGATTGGTATACCTCTCTACATCCGATAGGGAATGACATCCTGGTAGCAGTCGACAATGATGCAAAATGTCTAGCAAAACAAAAATGTACGATTGCTCTCAAGCTAGATGGAGTTGTAAAATAGTTGTCCAATGTTCTTTATGTGCCAGATATCAAGAGGAACTTGTTGTCCATTTCTGTGATCATATCGGGACCTCAAAGTTCACTTCAATAAGAATGGCACATAGATTTTGGATCTTCAAGGGAAGGTCATTGGTAAAGGTACACAGCGCAACAACATCTATGAATCTCAGCTTGTAGTGCTTGAGCCGATGTGAAGAACACTAAGTTGTGGCATGAGAGGTTTGGTCATCTAAACCTTAGTTCTTTAAAGGAGATGCATAAAAGTGGAATGATTGCAGACCTACCAGAAATTATAGATCTGCCCGATGTTTGTGAAGCTTGCATGATGGGCAAGCAGCATTGCTCCTCTCGTTCACACGAACCTCTGTGGAAAGATGGAGATGGAAGCTTTGGGTGGTTCCTTCTAGTTCATGATGCTGATCAACAACTACAATAGAAGGATATGGATATACTTCCTGATGACTAAAGATGAGGCTTTTAGTAAGTTCAAAGAATCGCATGTAATGGTTGAGAAAGAAACGGGGAGGAAGGTGAAGAAGTTGAGATTAGATAGAGGTGGAGAGTTCAGATCAAGTGAATTCGAAAGTTACTATAAAAGTCACGGGATAAAGAGGCATAAACCCTTGCCACATACATCATAGCAAAATGGAGTAACAGAGCGCAAATGCACATCATCTACAAAATGGGAAGGAGTATGATGAAAGGGAAAGATTTTACAAAGACTTTTTGGGCTGAAGCATGTAACACGGTAGTTTACATTCTGAATTGTAGCTACACAAAGGCTGTGAACAGGATGACTCCACTGCAAGCCTTTTCTAGTAAGAAACCTTCTGCTGCACACTTCAGAGTTTTTGGATGTGACTGTTTTGTGCATGTCCCTAATGCTAATAGGACCAAATGGGAATCGAAGAGCCGGAAGTGTATTTTCTTAGGCTACAATGAAGAGGTGAAGGATTACTGTCTCTATAATCCTGTTACCAAGAATGTAATAGTAAGTTGCGATGTGGTCTTCTCAGAATAGCCACATCAATTGGAGGAGGATGCTTCCTTCCCAGACAACCAGGATTAGGATATCCATCCAGTACAACCACCAACAATAGACCGAACTCCTCTAACATTGCTTGGGAAAGAGAACCATTCTTGAAGTGGGTAAAGTAGCTTTTGGACGAAAGAGAACCTCCAGCCATTGAGGAGGAACCATCTGAACACCACCGGTACAAGAGATTAGAGGAGCAAAGACGGGAATAGGAACACTTGTTAACTACACTTTGATGACAGAGTTGATCCATGCTAAAGAACCCAAGTGTCTTGAAGAGGCATAGGGTGATGATAGGTGGTTGGAGGCTATGCAGTTGGAGTATGGCTCCATAATGAAGAACAACACTTGGCACCTTGTGGATCGATGACCAAAACACAAACCAAGTGGGTGTACAAGACTAAGTACAAGTCCAACGGCACGTTGGATAAGTACAATGGATAAGTACAAGGCTCTCAGCTCGTGGCAAAAGGATTCACACAAGTACATGGTTTTGATTATCTGGATACTTTTGCTCCCACAGCTTGACTAACCACAATTCGTAGTGTTTTGGCTTTAGCAGCATAGAAAAGTTGGCCCGTGTTTCAGATGGATGTAAAATCCGCCTTTCTAAATGGAGATCTCAAGGAGGAGGTATACGTAAAACAACCACCAAGTTTTGTGATCCTTGGTTCAGAGGTGTGTAAACTGAAGAAGCACTTTACGGGCTAAAATAGGCCCCACGAGCATGGTACTAGCAGATTGATGCCTTTATGATCGTGGTCCTTTATGTGGACGACCTTGTCATAACAAGGAACCATGAAGAGAAGATCTCATAGACAAAGCAATTGCTAGAAAGAGAGTTTGAAATGATACACCTCGAACTGATGCATTTCTGTTTGGGGATTGAAGTTTGGTAAGAGCCAAAACAGATCTTCATCTCACAGCTGAAGTATGCTGGAGAGATACTGAAGGCATTTCACATGACTGAGTGCAAGACAATCGTCACCCGTATGAAGGTTGACGTGAAGCTCTCAAACAAGGATTCATCACCACTGGTGGATGAAGCGAAGTATAGAAGGCTTGTGGGTAGTTTGATTTACTTGTGCAAAACATGGCCGGACATCAGCTTTGTGCCTGGTGTACTAAGCAGGTTTTCCAATAAGCTCTAGGAGAACCATTAGAGGGCAGGGATGTAGGTGGTGAAATACAACAAAGGCACACTTGATTATGGCATCACCTATACCAAGGGACGTGGATTGTGCAGGAGACGTGGACAGTAGGAGATCAATGACGGGTAACTATTTCTCACTTGGATCTGGAGCTGTGTCATAGGTTAGCAAGAAGCAACCTACAATTGCTCTTTCTTCTACCGAGGCTAAGTACAAATCAGCATGTTTTGCTTCTTGTGAGGCAATGTGGTTGAAGAGGATTTTAGGGGACATGGATGCAGTGTAGAACAAGCCTAGTAGTTATCATGTGACAATCAGAGTTGCATGGCAATTGCAAAGAACCCTGTGTTCCACGCTCGCACAAAACACATTAAGATTCAATATCACTTTGTACATGAGCTCATCATGGATGGAGAGGTCGACTTGGTGTACTGTCTGACTACAAAGAATGCTACGGACATCTTCACGAAGGCTCTTAGAAGAGACCTGGTGGAGAGGCATCTTCATCGACTTGGCATTGGGCCAAAAAAGTAAGTTCACTTGCGGGTGGACATTGAGGGGGGTTGTTAGATATCAATGCTCCACTCTCATGTAACTATGCGAGAACCAGCTAACTCTACTTGTAAGCCCCCAATATGAGGAGAAGCCATTTGAGTAGCTCAGTTATTTGGTAGGTCCTGGTTTGGACACCAGATGGGGGTTATGTGTGGCCCGATGGCTGGAGGGATTCAGATAGAGTTGGCACACTGCCAACTAGGCTACATGCAAGTGTGGGAAGGCATCCATTGACTGACTGCACTGAGGGTAGATGGAGCATTTCCCCAGGTAGCCCACTCTCAGCTTGCAGGGCCCGTTTGGAGTCCCAGATGATCCCAGATGGCTCTGGGCTGAACGGCAACCGTAGGTTAGTTGCTCTATTCTATGCCATGGTTATAACATGTGGTCGATGGACTATTTCGGGACCACCCTCCAGTCAGCCGTTTTGGGCTGATTGGGTTGATGGTTTGGGTCTAATTAACTATGATTGGTGGCTATATAAGAGCAAGCCCGTGAAACCCATATTCATCAGTGGCTATAGCAACCATGATTCCTTAGCATCCAGCCTTCGTCCTCTGCTATTTCTAGCACACCATCGAAGCTTCTCACATAGGAGTGCATGGCTAGGAGGCAGTGCCATCTATTGTATCAGTTTTACAGTAATCAAATTTTTGATTCTCCATACTATCTGCTTTTCTCTCTTGCATATGAGATCCTGTTATGTGTTGAGCACAGACGTATTGTTTTCTTACACAAAGAGCACAAAGGAGGAGAACAAGGAAGATTAAGAGAAAAGGATGTAACAGAGGACCAAGACGAGAGTAGAGGATCAATATCCATGCCCACAAGGGAGATGACACCCACCTCCAAGCCTAAGGCAAAGAGGCCCTCCTTCAGTGAGTCTATACAAGCTCAAGCTAGGGACCATGACACTTTGAGAAATTAGAACGTTTCAAAATCCTACTGTAATTTGTTTTTCTCATCCCGATGGCAAGCTTCATGAGGGTGGTACACAAGGTCATGCATGATCTTAAAAATAGTCCCATGTCTTGGCATTATAGGCATGGAATTGTGGAGGCTCCATGGTATATTTCTAGAGATGCCCTACTTGCCTTGTAGCATGTAGCTAGGGCCTACCTGGTAGACCTCATGGATGACACACAGCTAGCTGTAATCCATAGGAAAAGGGTCATTGTGTCTGCAAAGGATATGCAGTTCTCATTGTTCATCTTAGGAAACCCAAGGGCACTTAGGTTCTTTGTATATATGCCTTGGGGGATAGTAAGGGTTCCATTGGTGTACTCTTTCTTTTGGCATCACTTTTATATCATCATCTTTTGAACATACTAAATTGTCCTTTTTGCCATCATCTTTGTATCTAGAATCTCAAATTTATTTTCATTGTATTTGCTGGTTGAAAATAATAGAACATAGCATGCCCTTCGACAATCGGAGCTTGACCAAATCTGTTAGAAGAGATGGCACTGCGCACATCTACTGCATCATCTAGCATCTGTAGGTACGGTAATAACTCATGAAGCAAAATAGAATCAGCACAATCTATATCAAATTTTGTAGGGAAAATGCAATTTTCTACTGGATTAACACAACCCGTGTAAGGCGAAACATCAATGAACACTGTTCTTGCTGGTTTGCATTCCTCTTTAAAACAACACCACACTCTCATTAATGGTTTAAACTCCGCTTCCACATTCATCCTATCTGGTCGAATGATTCTACTCTTTGTATGCTTGTGGCATGCCATCGCACCCCAAACCATGAAGAAATGTAACTTTCTGTTAACATGATGCTCCAAAGTGTCCAGCATGTGTTGCACCATGCCCTTTTCTCCTCCAGTGGACCAAATGCCAACATGGTAGTGATCGAGCAACCATTGTAGAAACTCTAAACACCCAGGACGGAGAACAAGCCAATGCTTCCCATTGTGCAAGCTCATATGTTTATTTGACTTCGAAAAACAATGCTCGAGCAATAACCCTTTCAAATCTATTATCACTGCTAGTCTTATTTTTGTTATCACCTCTTTTGACATTATTTCTGAGGGTGACATTATGTCTTCTCCTTTACCTTCTAAGATTTCTTCCTGCACCTTGGCTTCATACAATGACATTGCATCTTCTCCTTTACCTTCTAAGCTTGCATTCACATTTGTCAATGGAACATTAACTGCAGACATTGCATCCTCAACATTTTCAATCAACCATGTTGAGCTTGGAACTTGCATGCTAATGTTCAAATTAGGCACATAATGAATCATTGGATCAGGTGTCACATGTATAGGCAATGCTTCTAGCGATGAGAAATTGAGATGGCCAATATCTGTTGATAAACAAGGAAATGAAATTCATAAGTAGAAACAAACTGAAGATTGAGATGGAAAACCAAATTGTCAAACTTTAGGTTGTGTGCTCTCAATGCAATTTGTTTGTGTGAAAGCATTCATGTTTTTCTTTTTCAAAACAAAATTGGAATACTAAAAAAAAGAAAGCATTCATGTTCATATGCTTAGTATACCCCCTAAAGTTGTTGAATCTATACCCTTTCAAGTTATTTTAATCCCCAAAACTACATATCCTTACAATGCCAAAAACCTTTGCGTAATAGATAGAGTGGAGTCCAACATTATCTAGCATTGCCCGAGTGTTCCCACTAAGAAAATATTTGGCCAAGCGGCCAAAACATATTTGAGCATTCATATGAAGTGAATAAGGATAGAAACAACAATTTACACTAATTCATTCATCACAATCAAGACTCAACACACTTTTTAACATTTATGAACTCATAAATAAATTTGGATGTGTATCACACTCCGAAGGTATTACAACATGCAAATACATCTTTTCATGAAATATAGAAAATTAAACATATTCAAGAATACATATGAATGTTTGAATTATGGCAATGAGATAGAAGAAATTTCCAAGAAATATTAAAAGATCTTTGGAACAAAATTAATACATCATATGGAGAATATAGCAAGATAACATATGGAAAACACGAACACCATATAAAAGGACAATTTCAAGGACCTGTTGCTTCCTCTTCTGTTTCCCAAAACTTTGAAGCGTGTTTTTGTAAATGCTCACGCTGCTCTTCATTGAACGGTTGAAGCTCTTTTTGTCCTGGTATGGTATCAATTTCTTTATCCCCTCCACCTTCAATTGTATCATCTTCTTTTGGCACCCCCTCTATTGCCAATATTGGTTCTTGCAAGCCAGCCCATTGTCGAATTTCATGATTACTGTAAGCATACGTGCAACATATACTTTCAACCTTTGCCAACTCCTCATAAGTCTCAACAACTGAAACAACACGCCTCTTACAAGAAAGAGACTCTATTGCAGCAAGCCCCTCAGAGAACAAGTCCAATACATACTCATCTTCTCGACAGAAACCCATGATCATGTCTTTCATGATACTTGAACGTTTTCTTTTCAAGGACAATTCAATGTCAAATTCATCATCATCATCCTCATCATCATCATCCTCATCACCTGATTCTTCTTCACCACTTGATTTTTCATATTTTTCATCTGCAACATATATCGATGGCTTACATTGTGCATTGGTATAGCGCTCAATATCGTTGAAATTCTTTTCCTTGCTTACCAGTACACAGGCAATTAAGCCATCCATAGATCCAGTGACAAATATATCTGCAGTTTCAAAATTAAGGCAACCGAAGTGTATTTTATATTGTCTGCATGTCTTATTTAATGCATTCTTCAAACATGATACATGATCCATGGTCAAGAACACCACAAGAAGGAATTGCACTGGGGGAGAAGCGATTGTCATCAAGCTTTTCAACAAACACTCAAAGCGATCCTCATTCCAATTTCTACTTCTGCTTGGTCCATACATTACATCCAAAAAGGCAACCCCTATTGCCATTGGCTCTTGGTACACATTATGTATAAATTCCATTCCCTCCATGTTTGAACCGACTGTGTAGAACCTCCAAGGTCGGGTGGAATTCGGTCCATGACTTTCACCTTCACTTTGTCCCATAATCCACCTCAGATACCCCTTTGCAGCATCAGGCAATGGTGGAGTTTCCTTGCCCTGTTGAAGCTTCACTTTTAACCATGAGTCAGAGCAACCACGATGATACAATTCTGGAGTAATTTTGAAATGTAATCTGCACTCATCCCAATTTTTTAACATTAAAGAAGGCCGTTCTGCGGATATAAACATATAAAGTTCTTCTTGTAGTGCAGCATCTCTCTTGATCTGCATAGCTCGTCCTTCAATATCAAGAATCATGGCATCAGTCTTTGTTTTAGCTATGACTACTCTACCTTCCTTAATGTCATTTTGAATTTGACCAAGTTGATCATCACTCAATCCACGCAAGCATCTAAACATTGAGACTGTGGGTTGCCTACGGCATTTTCCATCTTGTGAATATTTGCCTGCAATGTAATCCTCAAGGATGGAGATCCAACCATCATAAATGGCATCGCTTGTGATTATCACATATGTACATCCTTCGTGGCAAAGCTATTGCCCAATGTTACCTTGCCAGTGTCAATGAAAGCCTGCAAAATATATGAATCCATTAGAATGCAATAATTACGAAAACTGACTTGTAAAAAATGATTCATAATAAAAATCTATACTTACATCCCAATTCTCACGATTTGGATGTCCTTTTGCAAGCCCTTGTTGTGCTTTCTTGGGTCTGTTAAAGAGAATCCATTGTCCCCTCACCTGCTTAAGTATATCAATGTATGGAGATTGTCTCAAGATATTTTGAGACTCCAGGTTTGCCATCTTTGATATCTCCACACAAAAGCGTGCGGGACAATTCACTACAATCCTCGCCTGGTGGGTGCGGTAGTAGTTCTTTCTTTGGGCCGTGCTATTATCATCATTAGATGTGAATATTTTAGCAGCATATATTGAATGTTGTCCAAATAGTATCCAGTAGTGGCACTTGGTTAAATCCTTTTTATCTACCCTTTCCAGGGGCTGCTTTGTTTCAGGATTGAAAGGCATTAAATCCGCTACAGCAGCAGGAGGCCTAGAGTTATAACCGAAGTCTGCAGCAAGCTTCTCCACATGCTCTTTGTTCAACCCTCTATATACATAGCTTGGAGGAGCTTTTTGACATCTTGTAACTGGAATTGAAAATGTTGCATGCAACCCAAATGGGTAGTATTTTTCATATTCCACCAAGCCTGATGGTTTCTTTTGCCCTTTTTTTCCTATGACCTTTCCACTTGGCTCCAATTCACTACCACTGCTTCTTTCCACAACTGCTAGCATACCCTCTGGAGGTGTTCCTTCTTGTGGTACATCAACTATAGTTAGCTTTCCTTTCTTTGCCCCTTCTCCGCTACCACCTGGTGCTTGAACCATAGCCGATTTTCCTTTCTTTGTTCCTTCCCCACTATCTTCCCCACTCTTACGCTTCTTTAATGTTGCTGAAACTTTGCGATATGACTCAATGATTGTTGTCACTGTGTCAATTTCATTTCCATCAATTGATTGAACACTTATCCAGCCTCTTGAGTGCATGTTGTCATCTACATCAGACTTCATACGAGATGCTTCATAATCGCTGGGATCCAAGAGAAGCTTCTTATTTTGATTTATAATGATCAACAATCCAATATCTCCCTCTTTTCCAACCACATCTTCAGTGATTTGATGTACCGATCCAACACAAGTGTATGCACTTTTATTAGGTAACAAAACAAATAAGTGAACTCGTGTCAACTGTGCTCCCTCAATACTATATATGTCAAAGTACCAAGGTATGCTTTTTTCTGCAAATCCACTTACAACTTTCTCAACCTTCTTCACATTTGTGTCTTTCCTGTAAAAAAACCCAAGCAATATACAAACTATCATCTTTATAATCTTTAATGTTAGACAAAACACATTATCAATAAACATATCTGAAATAGAATCTAGAATTGACACTAGACATAGTAGTAGATTTGGAAAGCACTAGATTCTAGGGAGATTTGGCCACACTAGGGAGATTTGGGCGTGTGGCCAAATCTTATGTGCAACCAAATCTTGCTAGCTTCTTTCAAATAAGTCAAATCTTTCTAGCTTCTTTTAAATCACTTGGGTTTAGGGAGATTTGGCTGTGCGGCCAAATCTTGCTAGCTTGTTTCTAATCAGGAGGGTCTATGGATATTTGGTCGTGCGGCCAAATCTTTTCAAAGCACCAGGGTTTGGGGAGATTTGTGTGCGGTCAAATCTTGCTAGCTTCTTTCCAATCACAAGGATCCATGGAGATTTGGCCGTGCGGCCAATTCTTTTCAAAGCACCAGGTTTAGGGAGATTTGGCCGTGCGGCCACTTCTTTTCAAAGCACCAGGTTTAGGGAGATTTGGCCGTGCAGCCAAATCTTTTCAAAGCACCAGGTTTAGGGAGAGAGATTTGGCCATGCGGCCAAATCTTGCTAGCTTCTTTCTAATCACGATGGTCTATGGAGATTTGGCCGTGCAGCCAAATCTTTTCAAAGCACTAGGGTTTGGTGAGATTTATGTGTGGTCAAATCTTTAGGGAGAGAGATTTGGCTGTGCGGCCAATTCTTTTCAAAGCATAGGTTTAGGAAGATTTGGCCATGCAGCCAAATCTTTTCAAAGCGCCAGGTCTGGGGAGATTTGGTCGTGCAGCCAAATCTTTTCAAAGCACCAAGTTTTCAAAGCACTAAGGTTTGGGGAGATTTGGCTACGATGCGAAATCTTTCTAGCTTTTTATAAGTCACGAGGGTTTAGGGAGATTTGACTATGCGGCTAGCTTCTTTCTCATCACAAGGGTCTAGGGAGATTTGGCCGTGCGGCCAAATCTTTTCAAAGCAGTAGGATTTGGGGAGATTTGGTTGTGATGCCAAATCTTTCTAGCTTCTTTTAAATCACCTAGGTCTAAGGAGATTTGGCCAGCTTCTTTCTAATTCATGAGGGTCTAGGGAGATTTGGCCATGCGGCCAAATCTTGCTATCTTTTTTCTAATCACGAGTGTCGAGGAAGATTTGGTTGTGCGGCCAATTCTTTTCAAAGCACCAGGTTTAGGGAGATTTGGCATTGTGGCCAATTCTTTTCAAAGCACCAGGTTTAGGGAGATTTGTGTGTGGTCAAATCTTTTCAAAGCACCAGGTTTAGGAAGAGAGATTTGGCTGTGCGGCCAAATCTTGCTAGCTTCTTTCTAATCACGATGGTCTATGGAGATTTGGCCGTGCAGCCAAATCTTTTCAAAGCACCAGGGTTTGGTGAGATTTGTGTGTGGTCAAATCTTGCTAGCTTCTTTCTAATCATAAGGGTCTATGGAGATTTGTCCATGCGGCCAATTCTTTTCAAAGCACAGGTTTAGGAAGATTTGGCCATGCAACCAAATCTTTTCAAAGCACCAGGTCTGGGGAGATTTGGCCGTGCAGCCAAATCTTTTCAAAGCACCAAGTTTTCAAAGCACTAAGGTTTGGGGAGATTTGGCTACGATGCGAAATCTTTCTAGCTTTTTATAAGTCACGAGGGTTTAGGGAGATTTGACTATGCAGCTAGCTTCTTTCTCATCACAAGGGTCTAGGGAGATTTGGCCGTGCGGCCAAATCTTTTTAAAGCAGTAGGATTTGGGGAGATTTGGTTGTGATGCCAAATCTTTCTAGCTTCTTTTAAATGACCTAGGTCTAAGGAGATTTGGCCATGCGGCCAAATCTTGCTAGCTTCTTTCTAATCATGAGGGTCTAGGGAGATTTGGCCATGCGGCCAAATCTTGCTATCTTCTTTCTAATCACGGTGTCGAGGAAGATTTGGTTGTGTGGCCAAATCTTTTCAAAGCAGCAAGGTTTAGGAAGATTTAGTTGTGATGCCAAATTTTTATAGCTTCTTTGAAATCACCAAGGTCTAGGGAGATTTCGCCATACGGCCAAATCTTGTATGTTTTGAAAGAAGCCAGAAGATTTGGGCGCATGGCCAAATCTCCCCATTTAAAATTTAAAATTCAAATCTTAAGATTCGAATTTCAAATCTGAAGAATTCAAAATCTTAGATTCAAAATTTAAAATTCAAATTTCAAAATTCAAAATTCAAAATTCAAAATTCAAAATCTTAGATACGGAATTCAAATTTCAAATTTGAAGATCTGAAAGTCAAATCATATACTAAAGACCCTACTTTCAAATCACACTTCGAGATTCCTACTTTTACAAGAGTCTTTCTTTTAAATCGTGGTGTTCTGAAATGGAGAAAATGGAGAACATGCATGAATTAGGTACACTTTCGATTTCTTTCGTTTTCTTACTTGGATGATTGAGTAGCCATTGTTGTTTGTGAGCTTGTGTTGTTTGGATTTCGTCAAGATGAGATCTCGTTTAGAAAGAGTGGCCTACTGAGGGCTATGAAGAAGAAATAGATTTGTCATTTGTGCCTATCCAAGGAACGTCGTCCAGCAAAGGAAACCTATCACTGAAGGCAAGAGCAGGCCGAAACTGTGCGGAGGAAGAAGAAACAGTTCAAAGCAGTGCTCCGCAAGAAGAAATAGGCCAAAAATAGGGTCGTGGGGGGAAGGAGCAAGAAGAAGCAGGCCGAAAACTGTGTTGTGGGAGGAAGGAACAGCGTCGCGGAGGGAAGGGGCAGCGTGGAGCAGTGTCGCAGAGGGTCGAGGAGCAGCGTCGAGGGCCGGGGAGAAAGGAAGAGGTCGTCGAGGAAGCCGTCGAACGGTGGCGCGGAGGGGAGGAAGGAAGACACAAAGGGTCGAAGAGCAATGACGATGGTCGAGGAGGAAAGAAGCTGTGGAGGAGACGAAGAAGAAGAAAGCCCCAAAAAAGCATGTTTTGGGGGGGAAGGAGCAATCCATCCAAAAGCACGAAGAGCACAAAAAAAAAAAAAAAAAAAAAAAAAAGACCTCTTTCTAATCCAACTATTGTGTGTGGAATCTATGGAGAGTTGAACTGGTAATGGGTGGAAGTTTAAAACCTACATAGTTAAGTACACATTGTTAGGAACAAACTGGGATGGGGAGCCTCCCGGGACCTCTCATTTTGACATAGTTTTGAACTTTTTTGCTTGCAATTAGCTAAACAAGGGTGGAGGAGTGTTTTCCAAGAACTACCCCATCTAAGACGTTGTCCTAAAGCTCTCAAACCACCCTACATACACATTGGAGATCTAGGAAGGGAGAGAACAAGGTGAGCCTAGCACTTGATCCCCCATGAAGACAAATTCAATTCCTTCTCATAGGTTTACTTTTTATGCTTGGTTTAAAAGGTTTGTTTAGCTTTGCCTTTTAAAGTTTTGGTTTTTTAATAGTTTTAGATTTTCTAGTTTGCTTTTAAAGTAATAGTATGATTTTAAAGTGTAATAGCGTGAATCATGACGATTTTTTTGAAAGTAGGATCTCTAGATTTGAATTTCAAAATTTGAAACTTGATGCTTGAAATTTGAATTTTTTATTTTAAATTTTTGAATTTTGAATTTTGAACTTTAAATTTTAAATTTTAAAATCTGGATTTTCAATTTTTAAATTTAACGTTTGAAGATTTGTCCATGTGGCCAAATCTTCCTAGTGATTTGAAAGAAGATTTGGCCATGTGGCCAAATCTTCCTAGTGATTTGAAAGAAGCTAGAAACATTTGGTAGCATGGCAAAATCTTCGCAAACCCTAATGCTTTGAAAGATTTGGCCACATGGCCAAATCTCCCAGAACTGGTGATTTGAAAGAAGCATGCAAGAGGAGGTTGCACGGCCAAAACTCTCCATACCCTAGTGCTTTGAAAGAAGCCTAGAAGATTTGGACACACGACCAAATCTCCCCAAGTTTGAAAGAATGCCACAAACAAATCTTCTCAGTGCTTTGAAAGAAGTCACCAAGGTCTCGAAGGATTTGGCCGTGCATCCAAATCTTGCTAGCTTCTTTGAAAGCACCAAGGTCTGAGCAGATTTGGCCGTGTGGCCAAATCTTATTGCTTCTTTCAAAGCACTACTGTCTTAAGAGATTTGGCCATGTGGCCAAATCTTGTTGGCTCCTTTTAAAGCACCAGGGTCTGGGGAGATTTGACCATGTCGCCAAATCTTGTGGGCTTCTTTCAAAGCACCAAGGTCTAAGTAGATTTCGATGTGTGGATGAATCTTCATGGCTTCTTGAAAGCACCAGCGTCTTGGGAGATTTGGTTGTGTGGACAAATCTTGCTATCTCCCTTTCAAAGCACCATGGTTTGTGAAGATTTGGCCATGTAGCCAAATTTTGCTGCCTAAAATTCAAAGCACCAAGGTTTAGGAAGATTTGGTCTTGCAATGAAATCTTGTAAAGCATTTTCATCCTAAGTCACACCATCAGATATCAATATTGAACTATAACAAATGCTATGTACTATGCAGGTGCCACATTGAAAGTGGGGGTTAAAGTCAACTTGCTTGTCAGTGGAAAGATTGTTGCCATTGGGACAATATTCTCTACATCACATGATGACATGTGCCAAGGTGTGCCCTTGGGAGAAAACAATGTATCGGTGGCGATCGATATTTGTATGGATGAAAGTGCACTTCTTCCATTCCCTACAATGGATGCATTCTTAGTCTATGAGGCTTTGGGTAGTGTTGTTCGTTGGAAAGCACGATCAATGAGTTGTGTGGACAATGTCAATGGAGCTATTGTACCAATGAATGATATAACATCAGATACCATTGATGTTGAACCTCTATGTGAATATGATGAGTTTTCCATTCGAGAATCATGGAAGGACAAGAAAGTCTTAATATGGGATGAGCAGAAAACCAAGAGCATTGTAGAGGGTGTTGTTTTGTATGTCTACCCATTTGAACCTATAAATTTTGAGATGCTTGGTGAAAGTAATCTAGGTGTGGGAATTGAAAAGTATCATAGAGATGTATCAGGCATCGATACCATCCACTTAATAAAATGGCCCATTGCACAAATAACCTTTTTAGATGGAACTTCATTAAGAATCGATGACACCATGAATTCTTCAAGTGGCTCTGGGAAAAAGCACATGGAAGATGAGGACCCAATGGAAAAATCCACAAAAAAGAGGCGTTACTACATGATAAAGAGAAAAGCTTAAAAACATGATATGCCATTAGCATCATCTAGACTCACAAGGGATGCAGTCATAAAAGTATCTATGATTGATTGTTGTAAACAAAATTGTTGTCAATTTGCCGATCGTCAAATGATATCCAAATTACGCATAGAGTATTGGGGCCAAAGTTTGGAGGCTCGCACCAATTATGTATATGACACTCTTGGGGTTGCTTGTCGAAAAGATGACAATGGGCAGTTCAAATATGTCTTTTCATTGAATGGTATTCATGTTTGTTGTAGAGCATGGTATGAAATGCATGGTATTCCAAAAACAACATTTTATCGATACATGGAGCAATTTGAAATTGGTATACGAAGGTGCATACATGGTAATAAAGGAATCGTGCGAAGAGGTTGGGACCACACAGAACTGGGTACAGCCATAATCCAAGATTTTGTGGATAACAATTCTGAGCGTATGCCACACAAAAGTAGAACACTTCAGGATGGAGCTTATGTGGAAATAGAGAAGGGGGAAAGAGAGAAGCATAAGCATAAGCTTATGCAGAAATAGAGAATGAGCTTATGCAGAAATAGAGAAGGAGAGAAGCATAAGCATGACTCTATTTCCACATAAGCTCATGCATAAGCATAAGCTTATGCGGAAATAGAGAATGAGAGAAGGGGGAAAGAGAGAAGCATAAGCATGAGCTTATGCGGAAATAGAGAAGGGGGGAAATAGAGAAGGGGGAATGAGAGAAGCATAAGCATGAGCTTATGTGGAAATAGAGAATGAGCTTATGCGGAAATAGAGAATGAGCTTATGCGGAAATAGAGAATGAGAGAAGCATAAGCATGAGCTTATGCTTCTCTCATTCTCTATTTCCACATAAGCTCATGCATAAGCATAAGCTTATGTGAAAATAGAGAAATAGAGAAGGGGGAAACTTAAGCATAAGCTCATGCTCGTGCATGAGCATAAGCATGAGCTTATGCTTAAGAATTAGCATAAGCATAAGCTCATGCTTACGCTCATGCATGAGCATGAGCTTATGCGAATGAGAGAAGGTCAAGGGAAACACAGTTGGTGATACCGGATGTATACAAGCAGGTTGATATTCTCTATGAAGTTAACATGCAATTAAAGCATAGTTTGGGTTGTAAGGAGATGTCAACTTCCACATTCAACCACATATGGAACTCTGAATTCAAGCATGTAACTTTGTCAAAAACAAGTGAATTCTCTAAGTGTGGTTTATGTAGTGCAATCAAGGCTCAGCTTGAGCTTGCAACGACAAAATGCCAAAATTGACGTAATAAGTTGATGGAAGATAGAAGAAAACACATGTTACAACAAAAAAGTTGTAGAAATGTGTACTACACTTGGCACAGATTTTCTGAAATGTATCCTCAGACATACTTATGCATTATCCATGATAAGATGGACCAAAAGAAGACAGCCATCCCTAGATTACAGAATCGTTCAAAGGACACAGACAAGTCCTTTCAGCTCCCAGTGGCTTTGACTGGCATGATAACACATGGACACGGTCAAGGACGTTATGGTGACTTTTCTTTATCCTTGTGGCCATCGGATCCTAACTTCACAATTGGTTCATTGGCTTTGTGTTTGAGAATTCTTGAAGACTTGATAACCATGCACTTGGAGATTTGGTACATGATGGGATGCCAAGGTCTGACAACGCTCTACTAAATGCACTAACCTCAAGAGAAGCATTGGATTCTCACTATGTTTCTAATGGCAAGCAACAACTTCATCTTGGAGCAGTGGGTGGAACATTCAAAGACCTTGGACTTGGAAGTTCCCATCAAGAAAATCCTTATAAGAAACTACCTGAACACCTATTGTTGCAGTTGGATAATTGTGGTTCTGAAAACAAGAATAGGTACTTGTTTGCATACCTATCATTACTTGTTGCTCGAGGGATTTTCAAGTCAATTCAATTGGGATTCTTGATGGTTGGGCATACACATGAGGATATTGATGCAATGTTTAGCAGGTTTTCAGAGAGGTTAAGAACTAGCCAAACATTGACATTTGCACATCTCATGGATACTTTTAAACAATGTGAGGAGTCTTCTCCAACGCCATTTTTGGTAACGGAAGTCCCTGATTTCAAGAGCTATGTTGATGGATGCCTATGCGATGGGAAAGATTCTTTAGTGGGACACTCAAAGCCTCTCCAATTTTGGTTCTTTATGCGAAATGAAGTTCCTATCATGCAATATAAAGTGCATCCACGATCATTAGATTGGCAACCAAGTGAAGGTGGCATTGAGTTGTGGAAGAGACATCCGGATGGTCATCCAATGCTACCAAGTGGAGAGCCACCTTATGTAACCATGTTCAAGTATGTGAAGGATCACTTAGATGTGATAGTTGGTATCAAGGAGTATGTACGCTTTTGGGAAAAATGGGCACACCTGCAAGGTCCAGATGCATCTTTCACAAAGTTTTACAAGCCAGTAGTGAAGTACTGGAAGAACATGATTGATGAGCTTGATAAACCAAACAATAGTGTAGAGGGCATGTACGAGAGATTTTGGCCAAAGACGCAACATATTGATTGTGTGCAAGTATTTGATAATGAAAACGATGAGTTTCAAGGAATTGAAGAGTTGAATGATCATTACTGTGGACCTCAAAGGAAAAAGCCAAAACAATCATTTGATCCAATGGTTGATGTACAAAAAGGACACTTTCTTTTGGTCCGACCAGCAGAAAAAATTTACCCAATTTGGCTAGGCATTGCTCAAACTGATGTACAGAAGGATAATAAATCTAAAAATTTCAAGAAGGTTTTCATACAATATTGGGCACCTATATGCAAAAGACACAATGTAGAAATTGAGGAGGTGTATGCAGATTGTTGGAACAAGATTTGGATGTGCAATAAAGGTGATCCTCCACATTGGGAATCTGTTGATGCTATTGTATGGTCATGGGTTCCAAAATGTAACCTCTCAAAGAAGGTTTCCTCGAAGAGCAGCAACCTCCCCATCAAGGTGAAGATACCAACCATTGCACGCAAGCGAGCTTTATCTAATTTGGCTCATAGAATAGATTCCGACTCTGATGTTGACTCCATAATGGAGTGAAGGTACTTGAAAAGCATGACTTTTTTTTCCTTGCACAACAATAATTTATTTGAATACTAACAAATATTTGGAAGGTATGACATTGATCTTTTTTCTTTATCTTTTTTTTTGCAGACCATTGCTTTGTGGTTGCAAGTTTTGCACACTCGACAAAATATCAAGGACTAGTGTTGCATTCTTACTTTTTCTCCAACTAAACTAAAATGGTGTTTTTGAACACCACCTTTTTTTGAGAAGAGGCAAAAAATGCTTTGTTAAACTCAAACATATGATGTTTTTTTCTCGGCTAATGCAGAAAATGCACACTCTAAATTGTGAGTTTCATATACACGGCCAAATCCAGGGAGAAAGTCAATGGAGTGCACTCAATGCATTGTAATTGTAACCCCTCAAAAAATACCATGCATTGGTCGAAACCTCAACATTTGACATTTTATTTATGTTGATGCAAACCATGCACATTTGCAAGATTTGGATGGACTCCCAAATCTATGGGAAAAATCAATGAAAAACATTGAATGTTACATAATTACAACCCCTCAAAAGTTCCCAAATTATCAGGATTTTCCCAAATTCTCTAATATGGTGTTGTATGCGAGCTCATCATGGATGGAGAGGTCAACTTGGTGTACTGTCCAACTTCAGAGAATGCTGCGGACATCTTCACGAAGGCTCTTGGAAGAGACTTGTTGGAGAGGCATCTTCATCGACTTGGCATTGGGCCGAAAAAGTAAGTTCACTTGCAGGTGGACATTGAGGAGGGGTGTTGGATATCAGTGCTCTACTCTCGTGTAACTACACGGGAACCAGCTAACTCTACTTGTAAGCCCCCCATATGAGGAGAAGGCATTTGAGTAGCTCGGTTATCTGATAGGTCCTGGTTTGGACACCAGATGGGGGCCATGTGTGGCCTGATGGCTGGGTGGATGGCTTCAGATAGAGTTGGCACATTGCCAACTAGGCTATATGCAAGTGCGGGAAGGCACCCCATGACTGACTGCACTGAGGGTAGATGGAGCATTTCTTGGGGTAGCCCACTCTTAGGTTGCAGGGCCCGTTTGGAGTCCCAGATGATCTGGGATGGCTCTGGGTGAAACGATAACCGTAGGTTAGTTGCTCTATTCTGTGCCACGGTTCTAACATGTGGTCGGTGGCCTATTTTAGAATCGATTCCAGTTGGCCATTTTGCACGGATTGGGTCAGTCTCACAATGGGGTCTAACTGACTACAACTGGTGGCTATATAAGAGGAAGCCCGTGAAGCTCATAATCATCACTGGCTATAGCAACCCTGATTCCTTAGCATCCAGCCTCCATCTCTACTATTTCTAGCATGCCATCGAAGCTTCTCACACAGGAGTGCATGGCTGGGAGGTAGCACCATCTATTGTATCAGTTTTACAATAATCAAATTTTTTATTCTCCATACGATCTACTTTTCTCTCTTGCATACGAGATTGTGTTATCTGTTGAGCACAGACATTGTATTATTTTCTTACAAAATCCACATGACATAATATGGAGCCTTCATGGATACCATATTCCCTTATACAAGCCTCTAATATTTTAGTAATTCTCCAAAGGGCCCCATTTTTAGTAATTAGATCTCTATCGGCTAGACTTGACAGCCTAGAATCTATGAATAATTACAACCTTAGAATCATACAATGAGATAAGGTAGGGGCTATAATCATGGGGCTCTAATCATACACAGAGTTGAATGAAGGGATCTAATCACATTGTATTCATGGGATAGTGAGTCATAATAATGCGATAAAATACATGTGACTACTTTCAAAATCAAGGAATGGTGAAAGATTGCATACAAATTCATCATTATTTTCAGTGTAAAATAACGACGTCATTCAAAAACAAAGCGTACATAATGATGGTACACTGCTAGGGTGACTGTTGTGCATTTATGTCACCGACTTGTTAGCTAGAGATGCGGTTGGTATACCGCCCACCAATAATAGCTGGATGACAGCTATCCTTATCTACACTAGTTCGTGGCTCAGTTAGTATGCCACCTTAGTTAGTTGAGTTTGGTTTGAGACCCAGATATAGGGTTCTTCTATTTTCTTTGTATTAGAGTTCTTTTGGCTTTCACAACTAAGAAGAGAAAAACTGTTTTCAGCCTCCACCTTTGTGTGTACTCCCCCATTGTGCATGTGAGAAAGCCGCAAGTGAGACTCCTTCCCTCTCTCCCACAATCTTCACATGGTATCAGAGCCTTGTTCGTGGTAAGGAGCTCAAGAAAGCAAACCAAGTTCGCAGTGTCCTAGTAAGAGGACAAGTGTTGCTTTCCTTTTTCGAGTTTGGGAGCAAATCTCTGCAGGTAGCACAGCCAGAAGTGCAGGAGTGCACTGTTTCAGATTGAGACGCCCTTTGGGGTATGGTGAGAGCATAGTATATGCTGCGGGGCCGTTTTGAAGCGGAAGTTCTTCGCAGGCACTCAGAAAAAGGCCTTGTTTTTTGCTGTGCGTGGCTAGTTGGTGGAAAGGTGCCGCAAAAATTGCATCGTATTCCTGTGTGTAGAGATATTGGGAGTTGCAGATTCATGCCTGTTGCCTGTTGATGCAAAATCGTCACTAGGAAGTGACTGTGTGGTGAAATACCACTTTTGTCAGTTTTGCAGATCTGCCAGTGTGAGGCAAAAGCTGTGTTTTTTGCAGTGACAGAATATTTTGTAGTGTTCTGTAATGGCATCTGATTCTCTTTCACAGATTGTCAATGAAAAGCTTGACAAGAACAACTTCCAGGCATGGAAGTTTAGAATGACGAATTTCTTGATGGGAAAAGGCTATTGGGAATTCATTATAGGAAATGAAGAAGAAGCTGTTCTTCCTAATGTTCCCAGTCAACAGGAAATGCAGGCATTCAAAGGATGGCATGAGAGAGTCAGGAAAGTTATGTACTAGCTGTCTATCAGTATTTCGGACTCCATGATTGTGCATATTCAGGATGCAAGTACGCCAAAGGAGGCATGGGATACTTTGGCAAAAATGTACAGCACAAATACGCAAGCCAAGAAAATGCAACTCAAACAGGAGTTGCACAATGTGCAGAGAGAAAATTAGAGCATAAATGACTACCACATGAAAGTGAAGAAAATTGCAAATGCACTTGCTTCCATTGGGTCGCCAGTGGATGATGATGATTTGGTTTCTGTGACCTTGAATGGTCTAGGAAAGTATTATGCACAGTTCCGGACATCCATTGCCGTCCGTGAAAAATTTCCTGATTTTGAGGAGCTGATTGCTCTTCTAATTTCTGAAGAGCAGAGAAATGGTGGTGCATCTTCTTCAGCAGGAACTTCAAAAGAAATTGTCTTCTACTCAAATGCTGGCAAAGGTAGAGGCAGAGGTAGAGGAGGCCGATCTGTAGGCCGTGGTAGAAATCAGAATATGCAGCAAACGCAAGAAAACCAGTCCTATGCAGGAGGACGTGGTAACTCTAGAGGCAGGGGGAGCCAAAGAGGCCGTGGTGGATGGCAGAGAAGCCAAAATGCAAACAGCAATGTTGAATGCTACTATTGTGGCAAAATGGGTCATATGGCTAAGGACTGCTACAAAAAGTAGAATGACATTATGAATGGAAAATCGCAGCAAGGCAATTATGCATCTTCTAGCAGGCAGGGTGATGACAAAAATGAGCATCTATTTATGGTGCAGCATATGACCAATTCTGTGACAAGTGCAGAAGAACAAAATGATGTGTGGTATGTTGACTCAGGTGCGTCAAACCACATGACAGGTGCAGAATGGATGCAAGATGCAAGGAAAATGGAAAAGCCAGGATTTGTGGAGATTGGTGATGATATTGCACATCCTATTGTGCAGATTGGCAAAATTCCTTTGTCTATGCAGGATGGGAAAAAGAAATACTTGTCTGATGTATTTCATGTCCCGAACATCACCAAGAACCTGGTTTCTATTGGTCAGATGGTTGAGCAGGGCTTGCAGGTCAGATTTAATCCTCATGGATGCTTTGTTGAGGATATGAAAAATAATGGTCGCTTGATAGCAAAAGGAAAGAAGAAGGGCAGGATGTTTACGTTGGATGCAGACATGCCTGAATTGAGTGCAGCAATGTTTGCACATGGGACCGGTGTAGTTGCAGATATTGATATCTAGCACAAACGCATTGGTCATGTTAATATACAGTGACTTAAATCAATGCAAGCCCAAAATATTGTTGCAGGATTGCCTAAATTCAAGGTTGCAGAAATGCACAAGGTTTGTGAAGCCTGTCAATTTGGAAAACAGGCAAGGAAACCTTTTCCTAGGGATGTTCAAGAGAGTAAAAAGCCATTGGAATTAATCCACTCTGATGTGTGGACTACAAAAGCTACATCTATTGGAGGCTGTCACTATTTTGTCACATTTATTGATGACTTCAGCAAAAATTTGTGGGTGTATTCTATGAAAAAGAAAAGTGAAGTGTTTGGGCACTTCAAAGCTTTCAAAGCTATGGTTGAAAAAGAAACAAGCCTGCAAATAAAAAGCCTAAGGTCAGATGGAGGGGGAGAGTACCTCTCAAATGAGTTTGCAAGGTTCTTGCAGGAGCATGGTATAAAGTAGCAATATTCATGCAGTCATACTCCACAGCAAAATGGATTTGCAGAAAGAAAAAACAGGCATATTGGAGAGGTATCTCAGGCTATGCTAAATGAAAAAGATCTACCAGATTATTATTGGGCTGAAGCAGTTGCTACAGCAGTCTATATAATGAACAGGACTCCCACTGCAGCAATACATGGCATGACGCCAGAGGAGATGTATACTGGTATGAAACCAGATATTTCTCATTTGAAGATTTTTGGTTGCATTGCCTATGTCCATGTGCCAGATGAGTTGAGGTCCAAGTTGGATCCAAAAGCTGAGAAGTGCATCTTTATTGGTTATTCTCTGCAGCAGAAAGGGTATAGATGCTATAACCCTTCTACACGTAAGTTCACAGTGAGCAGAGATGTTGTTTTTGATGAGATGAGCAGCTGGTATAAACCAGTAAATGTGATGATTGATGTAGATGCACAAAATGGTAATGCTGCACAGAATGCACAGCAGCAATCACAAAATATCAGTGGACCTAGAGTGTCCTCTACCAGTGGTTCACATACTTCGCCATGGACAGGCAGATTGAGATCAGGAGAATCCCCTCAAAGCAATGCAGAGAGTGGTATGCAGGTATCACGAAAAGGAAAAGAGAAGGTAGATCAGCCCATGTTTGATGTGAATGCAGGTCACTCTTGTGTGGATGGTGAATCTAGTGGCTCAGAACAAAGCATTGATGATGAGTTGGGTATTCCTTCTGTTGTTACACCTGGAGTAAGGAAGACCAGGGATGTTTTGAGAGCACCTGGAAGTGAGCCTATTTTGCGCAGGTCTACCAGGGTTAGGTATCCTATGGATAGGCTGAAATATGATGGATTTACAGCCATTCACTATGCCTATATGGTCAAAGTGATACAAGAACCAGAACCCACTTCTTTTGAGCAAGCCATGGGAAATGAAAAATGGGAGAAAGCCATGGATGAAGAAATGGATGCCTTGGATGCTAATGCTACATGGGAATTGGTGCCTTTGCCTAAAGGCAAGAATGCAATTGGTTGTAAGTGGGTTTATAAGATCAAGCACAATGAAGATTGTTCTGTGAATAGATACAAGGCAAGATTAGTTGTCAAGGGGTATGCACAGACGTATGGCATTGATTATGAAGAAACTTTCAGCCCAGTTGCAAGGATGGCAACCGTAAGAGCAGCCATTGCTATGGCTGCATCAAAGGGATGGTCTTTATATCATATGGATGTAAAGAATGCCTTCTTGCATGGTGATTTGCAAGAAGAGGTCTTTATGGAGCAGCCAGCAGGTTATGTTCATGCTATTCATCCTGAGTTTGTTTGCAGGTTGAAGAAAGCCTTGTATGGCTTGAAGCAAGCACGTAGAGCATGGTCTGACAAGATAGGACAATATCTTGTCACTATTGGCTTTCAGATTTCCAAGGCAAATTTCTCACTCTATGTGAGAAAAACAGAGAAAGGGATTATGCTGCTGGTCATTTATGTTGATGATTTGATCATCACAGGTGATAGTGATGAAGATATCCTTCATGTGAAAATGCTATTGAGGCAGAAGTTTGAGATGAAGGATTTGGGAGAGCTGCGTTATTTCTTGGGCATTGAGGTGATTAGATCACCAAGTGGGATACAGCTCTTGCAGAGGCAGTATGGATTGGACATGATGTCCAAATATGGGATGACAGGCTGTAATCCTATTTCAGTTCCTTTGGAGCAGAATGTGAAGCTGAGTGCAGATGCAGGTGAGCTTCTAGAAGACCCTACTATGTACAGACACATAGTAGGAAGTTTGATTTACATGACTATTACCAGGCCAGATTTGAGCTATGCTGTTGGGTTGGTAAGTCAGTTTATGCAGGCTCCAAGGAAACCACATTTGGATGTGGCTAGACGCATACTCAGGTATGTGAAGTCCACATTGCAGTATGGACTATTTTATGAGGCTGGGGTTCAGATACAGTTGCATGGATACACTGATGCTAATTGGGCTGGTAGTATTTCTGATAGACGATCTACCAGTGGGTATGTGTTCTCTTTTGGGAGTGCTACAGTCACTTGGAGCAGCAAGAAACAGCCTATAGTTGCCTTGTCGAGCACAGAGGCTGAGTACAGGGGTGCAGCAATGGCTGCATGTGAGGTAGCTTGGTTGCATAAGCTACTCTATGATATGCATCAGTCTACGGATGGGCCAGTTGTCATTTATTGTGACAACATGAGCAGTATACACTTGGCAAAGAACCCAGTCTTTCATGCTAGAACAAAGCACATTGAGGTGCATTATCACTATGTGCGGGAGAAGGTTTTACTAGGTCTTATTGATCTAGTTTATGTCAGCACAGAGTATCAGGTAGCTGACATATTCACGAAAGCATTGGGCGCAGAGAAGCTGTGCAAGTTCAGAGACCTGCTTGGTGTGCAGGAATTGGGATTGAGCTCAAGGGGGAGTGTTGAGATATCGAGCTCCACTCACGATATGCCAGGGTGATTGTTGTGCATTTATGTCACCGACTTGTTAGCTGGAGATGTGGTTGGTACACCATCCATGAATAATAGCTGGATGACAGCTATCCTTATCTACACTAGTTCGTGGCTCAGTTAGTATGCCACCTTAGTTAGTTGAGTTTGGTTTGAGACCCACATATAGGGTTCTTCTATTTTCTTTGTATTAGAGTTCTTTTGGCTTTCACAACTAAGAAGAGAAAAACTGTTTTCAGCCTCCACCTTTGTGTGTACTCCCCCATTGTGCATGTGAGAAAGCTGCAAGTGAGACTCCTTCCCTCTCCCACAATTTTCACAGGCACAACTAGAGAGCACACCACAAATGACTAACTCTGACTAACTCTACACTAGATTTACTTGAAAAATGTAGACTCTATACAAACCCCTTTAGGGTAAGGGTTAGGTTTTTAATCCTTTACTTTATAGCACTCTATTGGTTTAGTGGTATGCACATATTGAACATATGATGTTGAGGTGGTTCCTCAACACCTTCCCTCAAGATCAACATCATAAAGTAGGCCTTTGCTCAAGATGATAATTCTAGGGAATCGAAAATATACTGAACATTACCTTCCATCACACACCTTTAATGGGAATGTCCTTCCTCTATGTCAAACCAAGAGCTTATCGGTGCTTCTTGAAAAGCTCTTTGCCAAGTGGTTTTGTAAAGATGTTTGCAACATTCTCTTTGCTACCACAAT
The DNA here is from genome assembly GCF_047967505.1 of Dipteris shenzhenensis. Lineage (NCBI taxonomy): Eukaryota > Viridiplantae > Streptophyta > Polypodiopsida > Gleicheniales > Dipteridaceae > Dipteris > Dipteris shenzhenensis. The sequence continues at coordinate 48,531,292 of NC_141622.1, read as the reverse complement.
GTTGTAGTGTGATATCACCAAGTAACACTCTCTCTCTGATGAAGTGCTCTCTAACATCAATGTGCTTGGAGTGATATACTAGATTCTTGGCCAATCTGAGTATCGATTGATTATCATAGTTTATTGTTGTTGGCTTTGATTCATTAAAGTAATTATATGTATTTGACAAAAATCTGCTGAGCCATATAACCTCACATGCACTTGTTGTAAGTGCCCTATATTCTGCTTCAGTTGAAGACAAAGAAGGCAAAGAAAGAGTTGAAGACAAAGAAACAATTGGTTGTATGTTTGACAACCATGATATATCCCCTTGACCAAGGAAAAATGCATATCCTTGTGTTGATCTCCTGGTCTCATGATCTCCTGTATAGTCACTGTCACAGTATCTATGCAACCTTGGATGACATCCTCTCTATTCTATTCCAAACTATCTTGTACCTCTGATGGATCTCAAGACTCTTTTGGAAGCATTCCAGTGAGATGATTTTGGATTTGTCATAAACTGTATAAGTGAACTTACTCCATAACAAATATCTAGCCATGTGATAGTTAGATATATAAGAGATCCGATGAGCTACCAATAGAATCTTTCATTGAATGTAGGCTTTGTTGAATCTTTAGTAAGTTTCAAACTCTGTTCGATGGGAGTGGCTACAATCTTGCAATTTTCCATATGAAACTTCTTTAGGAGACTGTCAACATATTTTAGTTGACTCATGAAGGTGCTGTTTGAGTCTCTCTAGAACTCAATTCCAAGACAATAGTGCATAAGTCCAAATCCTTCATGTCTTAGCTTGCTCATGAAGCTATGATTATTTCTTGTCACAATATGATTATCTATGTATAGAAGTGCAAAAGTACTGTCTTCCCCTTGAACTTGATAGTAGAGACTATGATATGCATTGGATTTCATGTATCCCAAATTAGCAAAATACTTGTCAAATCTATTGTACCAACTTTTGGGTGCTTGCTTTAAGCCATAGAGACTTTCCTAGAGATGGCAAACCTGATTTTCTTTCCTTGGTTCAACATACCTGCTGGTTGCTACATGTAGACTTCCTTGTCTAGGTCATACAAGTTGTATACTTTGCTTTGTTCATTGAGCTAACCATGATGCATATATGTGACTTTGCATCCAATTTTTGCAATAATCGTCATGTATGGAGGCATATGCTATGCAACCAAATATGAGGAAATGCCCAATGTATGGCTTGTGTCTAGTGAATGCTTCATAAGCTGTCATACCCTAAATCAGTTCGATTGGAATCTGATTAAGCAAGTAGTTTGCGGTGGCAATTACTTCTACCCAAAACTGGTTTGGAAGATGCTTCTCACTAAGCATTGCTCTAGCACTGTTTGCTCAAGAATTATTCTTCCTTTTAGCTCTTGCATTCTGCTGAGGAGTATCTGCACATTTGAATTGTCTCCGAATGCCATTACTTCTGCAAAAGTTCATGAATGCCCATGTATTCACCTCCTCTAAGTGATCTCATGACTTTGCTCTTTCTGCTTGTCAACCATGGCTCACTACTACACATAAATCCTATTGCGACATTTAAGTACCAATGTTTAGCGCGTGCAGGGTGCTAATCATCGGTATTGGAAGCGCGCCTTGTCAAGCGTTGCTATATAGCGACTTTAGTCAAACGTCGCTATATAGCAACCATTTCTAAAGTCGCTATATAGCGACTTTTATTAGAATTATAAGTGTCGTTATATAGCGACACTGAGATACTTTTTTATAGCGACGTTTTCTCATATCGACCTTAAAAGTTAGTTTTCTCCAATGGCAATTTTTTTAAAATTTTCATACGTGTTTGACCTTTTGAGAGAATAAAGTATGAGAGCATGTACATCAAGCCTTTGAAGCTCATATATTCATGTCCGAGTTTGAGATGAAAAAAATCAATGAAGAGCATTTACATCAACGGTTTTATCTTGAGCCATGTTTAACGCACCAAACAAGTCTATCTCTAACTCTATACCGAGTTGATCTCCTATATCATCATCGTACACTAGCATCGTACGTTCACCTAAAAGTACTTGATCATCTTCTTCAATAAAGTGTGGTGATTCTTGATGATCGTTGTCTTCTTCCTCAATATCATGATCTTCATCTTCCTCTCGTGCGATGTCATTATGTGCATCTTTCTCTTGGCTCATATTGTGATCTTCATCTTCTTCGCTAGATTCATATGGATCAATTGGATCTGGCATTGGTAGTGGCATCTCCATATCCACATCTCTATCTTCAAAAATTTGCTTACTTCGTGGTGCAACTTGGATCACGTACCACCATCTTGGATCAAAACGATCCGGATGAAAAACCACCTATATTGAAGATGGGTGCCAAATGTCGTCAATTATATATATGAAATTATGCTTAAGTACATGTATCAATGGATCTTTAAAAACAAAAGCTTCGATTAATTAAATCATTAGTATGCACTTGCTCACAGTGCTCAGGAAGAACAAAAGTATCACTTTCATCGGTCCAATGTTTGGTGGAGTCTATTGCAAAGAAACCACTACTATCTTTTCTCACTGTCACATGGGGACCGTTGTAAATAGTTCTAAACCATTTTACATCAAGAATGAAAATACTAAATTGACTGAAATCAACTTCATAGATTTCGCGTATGGTTCCACAATAATCCAACTGTGAGGAGAGAAGATTGGTATCTGAAGCACTTGCTCGGCTATCTTTTGTGAAGTTAGCCAGGACTCCACAATCATACATGACTCTCTTTGAATCGATGCGTTCCACGTCAAAATGTCGTCCATATGCTCGGGGGGGTCACTATATATAAACCCTCTATACCACGTGCATTCAAGTCCTATTTCTAAAATCCCTTATCTGTAAATTTTTCATCAATAAAATGTACCCCTTTTCTATACAAATTTGTAAATTTTTTCTAAAACTATTTTAGATAGTCCCTTATGTATATTTATTTCTGTAAATTTTAGAAATAAAAAATATCCTTCTGTTGAACTCACGTGATAGGGTTACATATGATGAGTGACCCCCCCGAGTCCATATGACCATAATGCACTGTACTTTTTGTACTTTAAAAAAGCATCATTAAAACAATGACCATAATGATTATCGTGTGGTATCTATCCATACCAAGCTTTACCCCGCATGGTCCTGCATCTATACCCCATGGTTTTTTTTAGGGCGCCATGAGACACTGCTAGTAACCTACCTATACTATGTGGTACATGTCATATCGGCACGTGTGGCACCAAGGATCCTATGATTCAAAAGGATACGCAATCTTGAATGTTGGCATAACGCACAGTGTAAGATGGTACCGTGTAGTGTTTGTGAGAAATCCTATAAAAGGACCCCACTCCTACTATTACCGCCCTGCCCAAACCTTTTGCTTTCCATCGCTTTCTTCCGCAATCTATCTCTAAACCCTTTTGGTGAGATTCTATAGCCTTTCGTGTCGATCAGTCGAGCCAGATGATGACCTGCCTCAGCCGGTCGGATTCACCAAAAAGAGAGGGAGTGAAAGAGAGAGATAGAGAGGGAGAGAGAGAGAGAGAGAGAGAGAGAGAGAGAGAGAGAGAGAGAGTGAAAGAGAGAGAGAGAGAGAGAGAGAGAGAAAGAGAGAGGGAGAGAGGGAGAGAGGGAGGGAGAGTAAAAGAGAGAGAGGAAAGAGAGGGACAGTGAAAGAGAGAAAGGAAAATAGAGAGAGGGAGAGTAAAAGAGAGAGAGGGAGAGATGCCTGTTTATATCTCAATTAGGCCAAGGGATGATCCGCTCCAGTCAATCGGATTCGCCTCGCCTCGATCGATGTGTAATAGTAAAGATCAAAGCCAGGAGATGCCTTGCATCTACTAGTCAGTCCCCCCCACTTCGATCTTCTTACATATTATATATATCTATGTATATAGGTGTCAATAGAGCCAAGTTTTATACAAATGATGGCTGCTTTTGCTAGTCAGTTCCTCTCGATAAAACTCTTCCCAACTGGATGTGTGATTGGCAAAGCTGATCTAGATCATCTTGGTTATGTGATGCTATTATATATTTCCTATTCTTGCCTCCACTAGCTGATAGATTGACACTTGATAGTGACTTTACAAAATTCACTCTATAATACTAGAAGATCACCTAGTGATTGCTATAGTAGTGGATTATGTTGCGAGATCACAAATTACTTGACGTAATATACCATTACCTTGAAAAGTTAGTAGTTTATTTCTGAGTATTGGAATTTATTTAGAAACGTTTTAATGATGTTGCATGTTGCACGTTGCATGTTGCTTTTGAGTGGAATTTAGTTTACGCCAGCATTGCAATTTTGCATATGTACTTCGGATGTTCTTTATTTTGAAGTTTGAGTGCTTACCAAACAATTGTTGCATGCACTAGATCACTACACTATCTACACACCCATCTTTCATGGCAACACAAGAGCAGTTGAAGACTGAGATTCAGATTGCCTGTAAGACAACGATCAAACAGCTGATAGGGTTGAGTGACGAAGTCTATCCATGCCCATGCAAGCTCAAAATTTCTATGCAATCAAATGGTATCCGAAATACCTCACCTTATTTACATGAGTTGGCTCAGTCGCAGTTGAATGGCATGGTCAGATGTTAAAGTGATACTTGATCAATTTATCCCTCGAGTGTTTGGAGATCCAATAGGACAATGGGAATTATATCCAAGGTGAGCAATGTAGCCTTGCCTATCAATGGAGAGGACAAGCTTGCACTCTTGATGACCGAATGGAAGGCATCGCAGATATCTAATTGTAGAAAAAACCAGAGTCCATCAGGAAGGCAACACCTAGTGCCCTGGTCCATATGAACAAGATGGATAGTGGTCCAAAAGCAAATGCCGACCCAGGCCAAGCTAAAGGGAGAGCACAGATAGAACTATGTACTGCATTTGTTGACATACTGTGCTCCCACACAATACACTTTCCATTGAAAGCGTTGACCTTGCACGAACCGGTGGGCAAGGGAGGAGAAGGGAAGGTATTCAGGATACAGGTTGTGGGTGTCCCAGGTCTTAGGCCAACATCATGGTATGCTGGAAAGGGGAGTAATAGAGAAGATTCTCATGCTCATTTGGCACTAAAGAATGAGCTAACATGTTGTCTATCGAGTATTGCAGTACTCACACCCAAGAGCTCTAGGTCATCACTCCGTTTTTCAATGGTGGAACTGTGCATGATATGCTGATGTGTCTCCCACAGCATTGCCGGACATATGTGAGATGGGTTTAGACCACACATCCCAGAGAAGAACCTCGCTTTGACTAGAACTCTCCACTTGGATTCATCACCACTGGTGGACGAAGCGAAGTACAGAAAGACTTGTGGGAAGTTTGAACAATGGCCGGACATCAACTTTGCGACTGGTGTACTAAGTAGGGTTTCTAATAAGCCTCGAGAGAACCATTGGAGGGCAGGGATGCAGGTGCTAAAATACATCAAAGGCACACTTGATTATGGCATCACCTATACCAAGGGCAATACCTTGACCGGATTCTGTGACTTGGATTGGGTAGGAGACGTGGACAACAAGAGATCAGTGACAGGTTACTGTTTCTCACTTGGATCTAGAGCTGTGTCATGGGTCAGCAAGAAGCAACCCACAATTGCTCTTTCTTCTACTGAGGCTGAGTACAAATCAGCATGTTTTGCTTCTTGTGAGGTAGTGTGGTTGAGGAGGATTTTAGGGGACATGGGTGTAGTGCAGAACAAGCCTATGCAGTTATCATGTGACAATCAGAGTTGCATGGCAATTGCAAAAAACCCTGTGTTCCACGCTCGCATAAAACACATTGAGATTCAATATCACTTTGTATGTGAGCTCATCATGGATGGAGAGGTCGACTTAGTGTACTGTGTGACTATAGATAATGCCACGGACTTCTTCACGAAGGCTCTTAGAAGAGAATTGTTGGAGAGGCATCTTCATCTACTTGGCATTGGGCCAAAAAAGTAAGTTCACTTTGTAAGAAAACAATACAACATCTGTGCTCAACAAATAACAGGATCTTGTATGCAAAAGAGAAAAGAAGATAGTATGGAGAATCAAAAATTTGATTACTGTAGAACTGATACAATAGATGGCGCTGCCTCCCAGTCGTGTGCTCCTGTGAAAGAAGCTTCGATGGTGAGTTGGAAATAGTAGAGGACGGAAGCCGGATGCTAAGGAATCAGGGTTGCTATAGCCAGTGATGAAATGGGCTTCACAGGCTTGCTCTTATATAGCCACTAGTCATAGTCAGTTGGACCCAATTGGTTGACCGACCCAGTCCGCTTGAAACGGTCGTGGTCCGAAATAGGCCACCGACCACACGATAGAACTGTGGCATAAAATAGAGCAACTGACCTACAGAATCCGTTCGGCCCACAGCCATCCAAGATCATCTCGGACTCCAAATGGGCCCTGCAACCTGAGAGTGGGCTACCTCAGGAAATGCTCTATCTACCCTCAATGCAGTCAGTCATGGGATGCCTTCCCACACTTGCATGTAGCCTAGTTGGTAGTGTGCCAACTCTGTCCAGCCATCAGGCCACACATAGCCCCCATCTGGTGTCCAAACCAGGACCTACTGGATAACCAAGCTACTCAAATGCCTTCTCCTCATATAGGGGGCTTACAACTAGAGTTAGCTGGTTCCCGCGTAGTTACATGAGAGTGGAGCATTGATATCTAAAAACCCCCCTCAATGTCCACCCGCAAGTGAACTTACTTTTTCGGCCCAATGCCAAGTCGATGAAGATGCCTCTCCAACAAGTCTCTTCCAAGAGTCTCCATGAGAATGTTCGTAGCATTCTCTATAGTTGGATAGTATACCAAGTCGACCTCTCCATCCATGATGAGCTCACGTACAAAGTGATATTGAATCTCAATGTGTTTTGTGCGAGTGTGGAACACAAGGATCTTTACAATTGCCATGCAACTCTGATTGTCACATGATAACTGTGTAGGCTTGTTCTGCACTGCACCAATGTTCCCTAAAATCCTCCTCAACCATACTACCTCGCAAGAAGCAAAGCAAGCTGATTTGTACTCAGCCTTGGTAGAAGAAAGAGCAACTGTGGATTGCTTCTTGCTGACCCATGACACAGCTCCAGATCCAAGTGAGAAACAGTAACCTGTCACTGATCTTCTGCTGTCCACGTCTCCTGCCCAATCCGAGTCATAGAATCCGATCAAGATGTTGCCCTTGGTATAGGTGATGCCATAATCAAGTGTGCCTTTGATGTATTTCAGCACCCACATCCCTGCCCTCCAATGGTTCTCCTGGGGCTTATTGGAAAACCTGCTTAGTACACCAGTCACAAAACTGATGTCCGGCCGTGTGTTGCACAAGTAAATCAAACTGCCCACAAGTCTTCTATACTTCGCTTCATCCACCGGTGGTGATGAATCCTCGTTTGAGAGCTTCGTGTCAACCTCCATAGGGGTACCAATTGTCTTGCACTCAACCATGCCAAATGCCTTTAGTATCTCTCCAGCATACTTAAGCTATGAAATGAAGATCTGTTTTGACTCTTGCCAAACTTCAATCCCCAAATAGAAATGCATCTGTCTGTCATTTCAAACTCTCTTCCTAGCAAATGCTTTGTCTATGAGATCTTCTCTCCATGGTTCCCTGTTATGACAAGGTCGTCCACATAAAGGACCACGATCATACACCTGCCTTTTTCTCTGAAGATATACAAATTTGCATCAGATGGGCTCCTCTTGAACCTGTTTTGAAGAAAGTAGGCATCAATCCACTGGTACCATGCTCATGGGGCTTATTTCAGCCCACCATAAAGTGCCTTCTTCAGTTTACAGACTTTACCTTCTGAATAGGGGATCACAAATCCTGGTGGTTGTTCCACGTATACCTCCTCCTTGAGATCTCCATTCAGAAATGTGGATTTTACATCCATCTGAAACACGGGCCAACTTCCTTGGGCAGCTAAAGCCAAAACACTACGAATTGTGGTTAGTCGAGCTGTGGGAGCAAAAGTATCTGGATAATCAAAACCATGTATCTGTGCGAATCCTTTTGCCATGAGCCGAGCCTTGTACTTATCCAACGTGCCGTTGGAGTTATACTTGGTCTTGTACACCCATTGGTGCCGATTACCTTGCATTTCGATGGATGATCCACAAGGTCCCAAGTGTTGTTCTTCATTATGGAGCGATACTCAGATTGGATAGCCTTCATCCACCTATCAACCTATCAAGTATTGTTTGGATGGTTCCTCATCAATGGCTGGAGGTTCTCTACCATCCAAAAGCGGCTTTACCCACACTTCAGGAATGGTCGTTGCCGTTGTGGTTCTGCAGGCTCTTCTTCATCTTCTTTATCTTGAATCCTCCCAAGCACCATTGGGGGAGTTCAGTCTGTTGTTGGTGGTGGTATTGGATGGATATCCTGGTCCTGGTTGTCTGGGAAGGAAGCATCCTCCTCTAATTGATGCAGCTGTTCTGAGAAGACCACATCGCGACTTACTATTACCTTCTTGGTAATAGGGTTATAGAGACGGTAACCCTTTGCCTCTTCACTGTAGCCCAAGAAAAAACACTTCGGGCTCTTCGGTTCCCATTTGGTCTTGTTAGCATCAGGGACATGCACAAAATAGTCACATCCAAAAAGTCTTAAATGTGCAACTGAAGGTTTCTTACCAGAAAAGGCCTATAGTGGAGTCATCCCATTCACAGCCTTCGTGTAGCTACGATTCAAAATGTAAACTCCCGTATTACATGCTTCAACCCAGAAAGTCTTTGGCAAATATTTCCCTTTCATCATACTCTTGCCCATTTCACAGATGATGTGCATCTTGCATTCTGCTACTCCATTTTGCTGTGATGTATGTGGTGGGGGTTTTTGCCTCTTGATCTCGTGACTTTTGCAGTAACTTTCGAATTTAGTTGATGTGAACTCTCCACCTCTGTCTGATCTCAATTTCTTCACCTTCTTCCCCATTTCTTTCTCAACCATTACATGCCATTCCTTGAACTTACTAAAAGCCTCGTCTTTAGTCTTCAGGAAGTATATCCATATCCTTCTACTGTAGTTGTCAATCAGCATCATAAAGTAGTAGGAACCACCCAAAGCTTCCATCTCCATCTTTCCATAGAGGTCTGTGTGAATGAGCTCTAGAGGAGCCTTTGACCTACTGGCCTCTTTAGGAAAGGGCTACCAATGTTGCTTGCCCATCATGCAAGCTTCACATACATCGGGCAGATCTGTAATTTCTGGTAGGTCTGTAATCATTCCACTTTTATGCATCTCCTTTAAAGAACTAAGGTTTAGATGACCATACCTCTCATGCCACAACTTAGTGTCCTTCACATCGACTTGAGCATTGAAAGCTGAGAGTTTGTAGATGTTGTTGCACTACGTACCTTTACCAACAACCTTCCCTTGAAGATCTAGAATCTGTGCATCATTCTTATCGAATTGAACTTTGAGGTCCCAATCCGTGATCGTAGAAATAGACAACAAGTTCCTCTTGATATCTGGCACATAAAGAACATCGGACAACTGTTTTACAACTCCATCTAACTTGAGAGCAATCGTATCTTTTCCTTTTGTTGGACATTTTGCATCATTGCCGACTGCTACCAGGATGTCATTCCCTACCGGTTGTAGAGAGGTATACCAATCCTTTCGACTTGTCATGTGGCGTGATGCACCACTGTAAATGATCCAAGGTTCATCCACAAGTACATGAACTGACTCCGTGAAAATCTCCTCAATTGCTACGAACAGCTCTACTAGTACTGCTTGCGTGCTGTTGCTGGACTCTTTCTTTACTCCGTTCTTCTCGTCTGTAATCTTCTTCTGGCACTCATTCTACTTGTGCCCTGCCTTGTTGCAATAGAAGCACTTGATCTTCTTCTTTCTCTTTTTATCATCAGAAGAAGATGGGTTACCAGAGTCCTTACCCTTACCTTTCTTTGATCCAGCATAGAAAGCTGAATCTTCTCCAGTCCTCATCTTTTGACGCATCTCCTCCTCCAGAAGCATTGCACTGAAATCCTCAAAGTTGAGGGGCAAATTTTTGTTCTACGTATTCAGCACCATAACAAGACCGTCATACTTTGGTGGGAGAATCCGTATGCACCTTCATGCTAGATTCTCACTGGTGATGGTGATGCCAATCGCAGTCATCTTATCGCGCAGATTCTTCACCCTAGTGATAAACTTCTCTACTACCTCAGACTCAGACACTTTCTCATTTGCGAATTGAGTCTCCAGATTCTAAATTCGCGCCTTATTCGTGGTCTCGTACTGATTTTTCAAGACATCCATGCCTCCTCTGCTGTGGTGACATGTTGAATTAATGCCATGATAGAATCACTTACACTGCAGACAATAGAACTGCAATCATCACAATACTTTGCACACATCTCAACCTAGGTATTATTGACTTACATGCAAAGTGGCATGCCCATCCCATAAGTACTTAGTTGAAAAACACATCTAGGACTACGTTTTTTGACGGTTGTGCATAACATTAAGGCCAAAACAGTGTTTAATGCTTGTTCGACAATGCAAAGCATATCCGATGGGCAAATACTTTGCATGAGTCTCAAAAATTATGGTATTTCATTGCATGCAAAGTGGTACACCCATCTGATAAGCAGTTGGTTGGATAACACACCTAAAAGCGTATTTTTTTACGGTTGTGCATGACATTGAGGCACAAATGGAGTTTAATACGTGATATATCATGCAAAGTACATCTGATGGGCACAATACTTGCACCCACCTCAACCTAGGTGTTATTGAGTTGCATGAAAAGTGGCGTGTCAGTTAGATAAGTACTTGATCCGATACCACACCTAGGACCGTGTTTTTTTACAAATGTGCTTGACACTAAGGCAAATACGATGTTTTATGCTTGATCAACAATGCAAAGCATATCTGATGGGCACAATACTTTGCACACACCTTCAACTAGGTAGAATTGACTTACATGCAAAGTGGCATGCCCATCCCATAAGTGCTTGATCAGATAATACACCTAGCTGCGTGTTTTTTTACGGATGTGCATGACACTAGAGCAAAAATAGTATTTAATGCTCGATCGACCATGCAAAGGATATCTGATGGGCACAGCACTTTTCCTACACCGCAACCTAGGTAGTATTGAAATGTTCTCAAAGAGGCACACCCATCCAATAAGTACTTGGTCAGATAACACACCTAAGGGCGTGTTTTTTTGTGGATGTGCATATCACTAGGGAAAAAACGGTGTATAATGTGTGATCGACCATGCAAAGCATATCTGATGGTGACAATACTTTGCACGCACCTCAACATAGTTGAAACCTCGGGGGGGTCACTCATCGTATGTAACCCTATCACGTGAGTTCAAAAGAAGGATATTTTTTATTCCTAAAATTTACAGAAATAAATATACATAAGGGACTATTTAAAATAGTTTTGGAAAAAATTTATAGATTTGTATAGAAAAGGCGTACATTTTATTAATGAAAAAATTTACAGATAAGGGATTTTAAATATAGGCCTTGAACGCACGTGATATAGAGGGTTTATACATAGTGACCCCCCCGAGGTTGAAACGGACTTGCGTGCAAAGTGGAGCCCCCATCCAATAAGTACTTGTTTGATTAACACACCTAGGACCGTGTTTTTTCATGGTTGTGCATGACACTAAGGAAAAAACGGTGTTTTATGCTTCGACAATGCAAAGCATATCCGATGGGCACAATACTTTGCACACACCTTCAACTACGTGGAACTAACTTACATGCAAAGTGGCACTCCCATCCCATAAGTGCTTGATCGGATAACATACCTAGCAGCGTGTTTTTTTATGGATGTGCATGACACTAGAGCAAAAATAGTATTTAATGCTCGATCAACCATGCAAAGGATATCCAATGGGCACAATACTTTTCCTACACCGCAACCTAGGTGGTATTGAAATGTTCTCAAAGAGGCACACCCATTTGATAAGTACTTGGTTAGAACACAAATAAGGGCGTGTTTTTTTGTAGATGTACATATCACTACGGGAAAAAACGGTGTATAATGCGTGATCGACCGTGCAAAGCATATCCGATGGTGACAATACCTTGCACGCACCTCAACGTAATTCAAACGGACTTGCATGCAAAGTGGATCCCCCATCCGATAAGTACTTCTTAACACACCTAGGACCGTGTTTTTTCATGGTTGTGCATGACACTAAGGCAAAAATGGTATTTTATGCTTGATCGACAATGCAAAGCATATTTGATGGGCACAATACTTTGCACACACCTTCAACTAGGTGGAATTGACTTACATGCAAAGTGGCACTCCCATCCCATAAGTGCTTGATCGGATGACATACCTAGCAGCGTGTTTTTTTACGGATGTGCATGACACTAGAGTAAAAATAGTATTTAATGCTCGATCGACCATGCAAAGGATACCCGAAGGGCATAAGACTTTTCCTATGCCTCAACCTAGGTGGTATTGAAATGTTCTCAAAGAGGCACACCCATCCGATAAGTACTTGGTCAGATAACACACCTAAGCACGTGTTTTTTTACGGATGTGCATATCACTAGAGAAAAAATGGTGTATAATGTGTGATCGACCATGCAAATCATATCCGATGGTGACAATACTTTGCATGCACCTCAACGTAGTTGAAACGGACTTGCGTGCAAAGTGGAGCCCCGATCTGATAAGTACTTTTTTGAATAACACACCTAGGACCGTGTTTTTTCATGGTTGTGCATGACACTAAGGCAAAAATGGTATTTTATGCTTGATCGACAATGCAATGCATATTTGATGGGCACAATACTTTGCATACACCTTCAACTAGGTGGAATTGACTTACATGCAAAGTGGCACTCCCATCCCATAAGTGCTTGATCGGATAACATACCTAGCAGCGTGTTTTTTTACGGATGTGCATGACACTAGAGCAAAAATAGTATTTAATGCTCGATCGACCATGCAAAGGATACCCGAAGGGCATAACACTTTTCCTATGCCTCAACCTAGGTGGTATTGAAATTTTCTCAAAGAGGCACACCCATCCGATAAGTACTTGGTCAGATAACACACCTAAGCGCGTGTTTTTTTACGGATGTGCATATCACTAGAGAAAAAATGGTGTATAATGCGTGATCGACCATGCAAATCATATCCGATGGTGACAATACTTTGCATGCACCTCAACGTAGTTGAAACGGACTTGTGTGCAAAGTGGAGCCCCCATCTGATAAGTACTTTTTTGAATAACACACCTAGGACCGTGTTTTTTCATGGTTGTGCATGACACTAAGGCGAAAACGGTATTTTATACTTAATCGACAATGCAAAGTATATCCGATGGACACAATACTTTGCACACACCTTCAACTAGGTGGAATTGAATTACATGCAAAGTGGCACACCCATACCATAAGTGCTTGATCGGATAACATACCTAGCAGCGTGTTTTTTTACGGATGTGCATGACACTAGAGCAAAAATAGTATTTAATGCTGGATCGACCATGCAAAGGATATTTGATGGGCACAACACATTTTGTATGCCTCAATTTAGGTGGTATTGAAATGTCCTCAAAAAGTCACACCCATCCGATAAGTACTTGGTCAGATAACACACCTAAGGGCGTGTTTTTTTGCGGATGTGCATATCACTAGGGAAAAAATGGTGTATAATGCGTGATAGACCATGCAAAGCATATCTGATGGTGAAAATACTTTGCACGCACCTCAACGTAGTTGAAACAGACTTTCATGCAAAGTGGAGCCCCCATCCAATAAGTACTTGTTTGAATAACATACCTACGGTCGTGTTTTTATATGGTTGTGCATGACACTAAGGCAAAAATGGTGTTTTATGCTTGATCGACAATGCAAAGCATATCCGATGGGCACAATACTTTGCACACACCTTCAACTAGGTGGAATTGACTTACATGCAAGGTGGCATTCCCATCGCATAAGTACTTGATCGGATAACACACCTAGCAGCGTGTTTTTTTACGGATGTGCATGACACTAAGGCAAAAATAGTATTTAATGCTCGATCGACCATGCAAAGAATATTTGATGGGCACAATACTTCTCCTACACCTTAACCTAGGTGTTATTGAAATGTTCTCAAAGAGGCACACCCATCTGATAAGTACCTGGTCAGATAACATACCTAAGGGCATGTTTTTTTGCGGATGTGCATATCACTACGGGAAAAACGTTGTATAATGCGTAATCGACCATGCAGAGCATATCCGATGGTGACAATACTTTTCACGCATCTCAACCTAGTTGAAACGGACTTGCGTGCAAACTGGAGCCCCCATCCGATAAGTACTTGTTTGATTAACACACTTAGGACCGTGTTTTTTCATAGTTGTGCATGACACTAAGGTAGAAACGGTGTTTTATGCTTGATCGACAATGCAAAGCATATCCGATGGGCACAATACTTTGCACACACCTTCAACTAGCTGGAATTGACTTACATGCAAAGTGGCACACCCATCCCATAAGTGCTTGATCGGATAACATACCTAGCAGCATGTTTTTTTTACGGATGTGCATAACACTAGAGCAAAAATAGTATTTAATGCTTGATCGACCATGGAAAGGATATCCGATGGGGACAATACTTTTCCTACACCAGAATCTAGGTGGTATTGAAATTTTCTCAAAGAGGCACACCCATCCGATAAGTACTTGGTCAGATAACACACCTAAGGGCGTGTTTTTTTGCAGATGTGCATATCACTAGGTAAAAAACGGTATATAATGCGTGATCGACCATGCAAAGCATATCCGATGGTGACAATACTTTTCACGCACCTCAACGTAGTTGAAACAGACTGCATGTACTGCATGTAAAGTGGAGCCCCCATCCGATAAGTACTTGTTTGATTAACACACCTAGGACCATGTTTTTTCATGGTTGTGCATGACACAGGCACAAAGGGTGTTTTATGCTTGATCGACAATGCAAAGCATATCCGATGGGCACAATACTTTGCACACACCTTCAACTAGGTGGAATTGACTTACATGCAAAGTGGCACTCCCATCCCATAAGTGCTTGATCGGATAACATACCTAGCAGCGTGTTTTTTTACGGATGTGCATGACACTAGAGCAAAAAGCGTATTTAATGCTTGATCGACCATGCAAAGTATATCCCATGGGCATAACACTTTCTGTACACCTCAATCCTAGCTGGTATTGAAATGTTCTCAGAGAGGCACACCCATCTGATAAGTACTTGGTCAGATAACATACCTAAGGGTGTTTTTTTTGCAGATGTGCATATCACTAGAGAAAAAATGGCGTATAATGCGTGATCGACCATGCAAAGCATAACCGATGGTGACAATACTTTGCATGCACCTCAATGTAGTTGAAACGGACTTGCATGCAAAGTGGAGCCCGCATTCGATAAGTACTTGTTTGAATAACACACCTAGGACCGTGTTTTTTCAAGGTTGTGCATGACACCAAGGAAAAAACAGTGTTCTATGCTTGATTGACAATGCAAAGCATATCCAATGGGCACAATACTTTGCACACACCTTCAACTAGGTGGAATTGACTTACATGCAATGTGGCACGTGTAAGAAAATAGTATGCAGCGGAAGATAACAACAAAACGCAAGTACACGATGGAAAGCTGGAGAGAATACAAAAATTCTGATATACCAAACTGCTGATACAACTTATGGTTGGCTGTCCACCCGTGCGCTCTACAGACAGAGCTTCGATGGTGATCTAGACAGATGCTGGACTGAGGACTATGAGCGTGAAGAACTGGTGATCTGATGATAGGGGGTGGCCACTTATATAGTGTAAGTGGTTGACGGTCGGCCCTGTAATAGGCAGTTGGCCTAATAGACAGTCGGCCTGGAAGACCAACCGACCCTTCAGAAAACATGCCGTCGGGCAGATGAAGGATCGCGCATAGGTCATACCGTCGGGCAGATGAAGGACCCTGCCGCTGGGGGCTTTGCCCCCAGACCCCCACCGGGGGCCTGCGCCCCCCGGACCCCCTGCTATCGGGGGGGCTATCGCCCCCCCGAACCCCCCCTTTGTGCAGACGGGTATCTACTCTTGGCTCCTAAGCCGTCTCATAACCATCTGGTCTACTCTAAGACCCCTTCCAGTGTCTAAACTGGGGATCCCTCCCAATATCTGATACCCATCATGGCTTCTCCTCATATGGGGGCCTTACAACATTGGGTACACAGAATATTGGTGGGTTACATGAGAGGTGGACATTTGAGCTAACTCTAACAACGCCTATCCCATAAGTGCTTGATCGGATAACATACCTAGCAGCGTGTTTTTTTACAGATGTGCATGACACTAGAGCAAAAATAGTATTTAATGCTCGATCGACCATGCAAAGGATATTCGATGGGCACAACACTTTTTGTATGCCTCAACCCTGGTGGTAGTGAAATGTTCTCAAAGAGTCACACCCATCCGATAAGTACATGGTTAGTTAACACACCTAAGGGCGTGTTTTTTTGCGGATGTGCATATCACTAGAGAAAAAATGGTGTATAATGCATAATCGACCATGCAAAGCATAACCGATGGTGACAATACTTTGCATGCACCTCAACGTAGTTGAAACAGACTTGCGTGCAAAGTGGAGCCCCCATCCGATAAGTACTTGTTTGAATAACACACCTACGGTCGTGTTTTTATATGGTTGTGCATGACACTAAGGCAAAAACGGTGTTTTATGCTTGATCGACAATGCAAAGCATATCCGATGGGCACAATACTTTGCAAACACCTTCAACTAGGTGGAATTGACTTACATGCAAAATGGCACACCCATCCCATAAGTGCTTGATCGGATAACATACCTAGCAGCGTGTTTTTTTTACGGATGGGTATGACACTAGATTAAAAAAAGTATTTAATGCTCGATCAACCATGCAAAGGATATCCGATGGGCACAAAACTTTTTTTATGCCTCAACCTACATAATACTTAAATGTTCTCAAAGAGGCACACCCATCCGATAAGTACTTGGTCACTTAACACACCTAAGGGTGTGTTTTTTTGCAGATGTGCATATCACTAGAGAAGAAATAGTGTATAATGCATGATCGACCATGCAAAGCATAACCGATGGTGACAATACTTTGAATGCACCTCAACGTAGTTGAAACTGACTTGCGTGCAAAGTGGAGCCCCCATTCGATAAGTACTTGTTTGAATAACACACCTAGGACCGTGTTTTTTCATGGTTGTGCATGACACTAAGGCAAAAATGGTGTTTTATGCTTGATCGACAATGGGAAGCATATCCGATGGACACAATACTGTGCACACACCTCCAACTAGGTAGAATTTACTTACATGCAATGTGGCATGCCCATCCCATAAGTGATTGATCGGATAACATACCTAGCAGCGTGTTTTTTTACGGATGTGCATGACACTAGAGCAAAAATAGTATTTAATGCTCGATCAACCATGCAAAGGATACCCGATGGGCACAATGCTTTTCCTATGCCTCAACCTAGGTGGTATTGAAATGTTCTCAAAGAGTTACACCCATCCGATAAGTACTTGGTTAGATAACACACTTAAGGGCGTGTTTTTTTGCGGATGTGCATATCACTAGAGAAAAAATGGTGTATAATGCATGATCGACCATTCAAAGCATATCCGATGGTTACAATACTTTGCACGTACCTCAACATAGTTGAAACAGACTTGCGTGCAAAGTGCAGCCCCCATCTGATAAGTACTTTTTGAATAACACACCTAGGACCGTGTTTTTTCATGGTTGTGCATGACACTAAGGCAAAAACGGTGTTTTATGCTTGATCGACAATGCAAAGCATATCCGATGGACACAATACTTTGCACACACCTTCAAATATGTGAAATTTACTTACATGCAAAGTGGCACGCCCATCCCATAAGTGCTTGATCGAATAACATACCTAGCAGCGTGTTTTTTTATGGATGTGCATGACACTAGAGCAAAAATAGTATTTAATGCTGGATCGACCATGCAAAGGATATTCGATGGGAACAACAAATTTCGTATGCCTCAACCTAGGTGGTATTGAAATGTTCTCAAAGAGGCACATGCATTCGATAAGTACTTGGTCAGATAACACACCTAAGGGCGTGTTTTTTTGCGGATGTGCATATCACTAGGGGAAAAACGGTGTATAATGCGTGATCGACCATGCAAAGCATATCCGATGGTGACAATACTTTGCATGCACCTCAACCTAGTTGAAATGGACTTGGGTGCAAAGTGGAGCCCCATCCAATAAGTACTTGTTTGATTAACACACCTAGGACCGTGTTTTTTCATGGTTGTGCATGACACTAAGGCAAAAACGGTGTTTTATGCTTGATCGACAATGCAAAGCATATCCGATGGGCACAATAATTAGCACACACCTTCAAGTAGGTGGAAGTGACTTACATGTAACGTGGCACTCCCATCCCATTAGTGCTTGATCGGATAACATACCTAGCAGCGTGTTTTTTTACGGATGTGCATGACACTAGAGAAAAAATAGTATTTATTGCTCGATCGACCATGCAAAGGATATCCAATGGGCACAACACTTTTTGTCCGCCTCAACCTAGGTCATGTTGGAATGTTCTCAAAGAGGGACACCCATCCGATAAGTACTTGGTCAGATAACACACCTAAGGGCGTGTTTTTTTGCGGATGTGCATATCACTAGAGAAAAAATGGTGTATAATGCGTGATCAACCATGCAAAGCATATCCGATGGTGACAATACTTTGGATGCACCTCAATATAGTTGAAACAGACTTGCATGCAAAGTGAAGCCCCCATCCGATAAGTACTTGTTTCTTGTTTGAATAACACACCTAGGACCGTGTTTTTTCATGGTTGTGCATGACTCTAAGGCAAAAACGGTGTTTTATGCTTGATCGTCAATCAAAAGCATATCCGATGGGCAAAATACTTTGCACACACCTTCAACTAGGTGGAATTGACTTACATGCAAAGTGGCACACCCATCCCATAAGTGCTTGATTGGATAACATACCTAGGAGTGTGTTTTTTTTACGGATGTGCATGACACTAGAGCAAAAATAGTATTTAATGCTGGATTGACCATGCAAAGGATATCCGATGGGCACAACAGTTTTTGTATGCCTCAACCTAGGTGGTATTGGAACGTTCTCAAAGAGGCACACCCATCCAATAAGTACTTGGTCAGATAACACACCTAAGGGAATGTTTTTTTGGTGGATGTGCATATCACTAGGGAAAAAATGGTGTATAATGCGTAATCGACCATGCAAAGCATATCCAATGGTGACAATACTTTGCACGCACCTCAACATAGTTGAAACGGAATTGTGTGCAAAGTGGAGCCCCCATCCGATTAGTACTTGTTTGAATAACACACCTACGGCCGTGTTTTTATATGGTTGTGCATGACACTAAGGCAAAAACGGTGTTTTATGCTTGATTGACAATGCAAAGCATATCCGATGGGCACAATACTTTGCACACACCTTCAGCTAGGTGGAATTGACTTACATGCAAGCATTCCCATCGCATAAGTACTTGATCGGATAACACACCTAGCAGCATGTTTTTTTACGGATGTGCATAACACTAAGGCCAAAATGGTATTTAATGCTCGATCGACCATGCAAAGCATATCCGATGGGCACCATACTTTTCCTACACCTTAACCTAGGTGGTATTGAAATTTTTTCAAAGAGGCACACCCATCCGATAAGTACTTGGTCAGATAACATACCTAAGGGCGTGTTTTTTTGTGGATGTGCATATCACTACGGGAAAAATGTTGTATAATGCGTAATCGACCATGTAGAGCATACCCGATGGTGACAATACTTTGCATGCATCTCAACCTAGATGAAACGGACTTGCATGCAAACTGGAGCCCCCATCTGATAAGTACTTGTTTGATTAACACACTTAGGACCGTGTTTTTTCATGGTTGTGCATGATACTAAGGCAAAAACGGTGTTTTGTGTTTGATCGACAATGCAAAGCATATCCGATGGGCACAATACTTTGAACACACCTTCAACTAGGTGGAATTGACTTACATGCAAAGTGGCACACCCATCCCATAACTGCTTGATCGGATAACATACCTAGCAGCGTGTTTTTTTTACGGATGTCCATGCCACTAGAGGAAAAATAGTATTTAATGCTCGATCGACCATGCAAAGGATATCCGATGGGCACAATACTTTTCCTACACCGCAAACTAGGTGGTATTGAAATGTTCTCAAAGAGGCACACCCATCCGATGAGTCCTTGGTCAGATAACACACCTAAGTGCGTGTTTTTTTACGGATGTGCATATCACTAGGGAAAAAACGGTGTATAATGCGTGATCGACCATGCAAATCATATCCGATGGTGACAATACTTTGCATGCACGTCAACGTAGTTGAAACAAACTTGCGTGCAAAGTGGATCCCCCATCCTATAAGTACTTGTTTGATTGACACTCCTAGGTCCATGTTTTTTCATGGTTGTGCATGACACTAAGTTAAAAACGTTGTTTTATGCTTGATCGACAATGCAAAGCATATCCGATGGGCACAATACTTTGCACACACCTTCAAGTAGGTGGAATTGACTTACATGCAAAGTGGCACTCCCATTCCATAAGTGCTTGATCAGATAACATACCTAGCAGCGTGTTTTTTTATGGATGTGCATGACACTAGAGCAAAAATAGTATTTATTGCTCGATCGATCATGCAAAGGATATCCGATGGGCACAACACTTTTTGTACGCCTCAACCTAGGTGGTATTGGAATTTTCTCAAAGAGGCACACCCATCCGATAAGTACTTGGTCAGATAACACACCTAAGGGCGTGTTTTTTTCCGAATGTGCGTATCGCTCGAGAAAAAATACTGTATAATGCGTGATCGACCATGCAAAGCATATCCGATGGTGACAATACTTTCCATGCACCTCAACGTAGTTGAAAGGATCTTGCGTGCAAAGTGGAGCCCCCATCCGGTAAGTACTTGTTTGAATAACATACCTAGGGCTGTGTTTTTATATGGTTGTGCATGACACTAAGGCAGAAACGGTGTTTTATGATTGATCCACAATGCAAAGCATATCTGCTGGGCACAATACTTTGCACACACCTTTAACCAGGTGGAGTTGACTTACATGCAAAGTGGCATTCCCATCACATAAGTACTTGATCGGACAACACACCTAGCAACGTGTTTTTTTACGGATGTGCATGACACTAAGGCAAAAATGGTATTTAATGCTTGATAGACCATGCAAAGCATAGCTGATGGGAACAATACTTTTCCTATGCCTTAACCTAGGTGGTATTGAAATTTTCTCAAAGAGGCACACCCATCCGATAAGTACTTGGTCAAATAACATACCTAAGGGCGTGTTTTTTTGCAGATGTGCATATCACTACGGGGAGAACATTGTCTAATGCGTAATCGACCATGTAGAGCATATCCGATGGTGACAATACTTTGCACACATCTTAACCTAGTTGAAACGGACTTGCGTGAAAAGTGGAGCCCCCATCCAATAAGTACTTGTTTGATTAACACACTTAGGACCGTGTTTTTTCTTGGTTGTTATGACACTAAGCCAAAAACGGTGTTTTATGCTTGATCGACAATGCAAAGCATATCCGATGGGCACAATACTTTGCACACACATTCAACTAGGTGGAATTGACTTACATGCAAAGTGGCATGCCCATCCCATAAGTGCTTGATTGGATAACATACCTAGCAGTGTGTGTTTCTATGGATGTGCATGACACTAGAGCAAAAATAGTATTTAATGCTCGATCGACCATGCAAAGGATAACTTGGTGTGTCCATTTGATGAGTACTTGATCGGATAACTTCTCCCACCAATAAATTAAGTACTAATTAAAAATTTTATTAAATGAGTAGATTATTAAAAGGAGACTAATATTCATGTAATTGTTGCTACTGCAGCTTGCTTGCGAAGGACTGTCACAAAGGAGATGGATATAGATTTTGTTCCAGGGATGGATGTGATTTTATGTAGCAAAAGAGAAGTAGTTGCATTTTCTCCAATCCATGATAGTGATCCCAATTCAGTTTGCCACTTTCAAAGACTTGGCAAAGATAAGGTGGCAGTTACTGTATCAAAGATTCTTAGCACACATGTTGAGCTAAAGTATAAATGTGGAGATATGAAAACACTTGGAGATGTTATGCCCTACAATACATCCAACAAATCATTTATAGCATGGGACAAAGATGAGACTTATGCAACAGACATTATCAAGAATACAAAGTGCACCACCTTGGATTTTACTATAGGGGACATTTTACAAATGAGATCATTTGCAAATAAGACTGTAGCAGAAGGTGAAGTATTGGGATTTGAACAAGTGGAGCAATGGTCATTTGCACAGATGAGGATTTTAAAAGTCACTGATGATGGTATGGTTGATAACATAACATCCTTATGTGATCCCTACTATGAGGTAGGCAAGAATATGAGATGGAGCATGGAATTTTTAAACATGAGAAAGAGGCATGTGGTTTTCAATGATAAAGACAAGGTATACTACAATATCAAAGGACCTAAAAAGCGTGCCCATGTGCCAGGCTCTATCACTTCAAATGTGGATGATTTCAATATACTAAATTATAGAAGTGACATCTTATCTGGAGTGGATGAGTTCATTGGTTCTGAGAAACAAAATGATTTTAGAAGCGAAGCCTTATCTGGGGTGGATGAATTCTTGCACAGTGAGAAGGGAAAAGGTTTCAATAGCGATGTCTTGTCAATTGTGGATGAGTTCATGCATATTAACAAACCTGGTGTCAATCAAGCTTGTGGATTTGTGAAAGCCATGCAAGATGTCCCAATGAGTGATGTTCTCTCAGGAGTGGAAGAGTTTCAAGGTTCTCAATACTCTCGTAGAATATTGAATTCATTGAATGGTCCTAAGAGTATGTTAAAAACGAGGATGAGATCAACAGAGGATTATTCAATATTTAACTTTGATTGTGATATGGCCAAGGATGCAACGACCAATCATGGATGCTTGGTTACAAAGAAATGTGAGGAGAAGAAGTGGATAAATACAGATAACAACATGCACGAGGAACGAAAACGGTCATACATATGCATGAATAGAAAGCGAATCCAGGCAAATCCACAAAAGCAACCAAAGAGGAAGAGATTAATGAAGGAGGAGAACATGTTAAATGCATTGGGATATCTATGTTGCAAGCGAAGATGTATGCGCTTCATTGATCTTGTAGACATCAGGGAATGTAGAGGACATGTGTGGCAAAGAAGAGGAAGCGAAAGAAATAAATACCTTCTCACAAGTCTCTCTTGCTTTCTTCACAATGGCAATAAAAAGCTAAGTTCAAGACAAAAGGTAAAACCTCTCGTAAATGGAAAAAGGATTTGCAATAAGGCATATCGCAATATTACTGGATTATCCCATGGTACATATTGGGATTTAGTCACCAAGGCAAAGGGCGGCAACAAATTTAGCATTCATGGTAATAGAGGAAGGTCCAAATCAAGAATCTCAACTATCAGGGTAGCAACAATTTTGCAAGACTTCATACATGAAAATGCTTTACCTCAACCCCATATATCTACCAAACTCCCTAACGGTGATGCGATCACTGAAATGCACCTTCCAATGGGCTTGACAAAGCTCGAAGTATTTGACTCTATTGCAGAAAAGCAAAGGCAAAGAGGGGATGCTGTAGCTTCTTCTCATACTTTGTATACTCTTTGGAACAAGAACTTTGGATATGTTAAAATCCCAAGGAGGCGAAAAATGTCAAAGTGCAATGTCTGTGATGATTTAAAGCGAGCAATTGAGAGTGCAACATGTCCAAATCAAAGGGAATTATACAAAAAAAACCGAAAATCTCATCATGACCTTATTCGACATTCCAGACAAAAATATGCATTTTGGAAGGAGCAAGCTATTTTGCATCCCGATGACTACATGTGCCTTATTGTAGATGGCATGGATCAGAATACAACAACATTGCCTCATTTGTTGCCACTCCACCTAAATTACAAGGAAAGCACTTTCTAAAGACACATCTATGTGGAGTGCTAGTGCATGGAATTAAGTTCTTTGCAGATATATGGATTGATTCCTTGCATCTACATGATAGCAATCAAGTTGTAACATCTATTATGAAGGCAATTCACAATGTACATGCAAAAAAAGGTCGCCTACCACCGATTTTGAGAATACAAGCTGATAATTGCTGGCAAGAAAATAAGAATGTACTCATGTTTGCATTCTGCTCCATGATGCTAGTTACTCATCGAATCTTCAATGAGGTCGAATGTGGATTTTTGTATGTTGGGCATACACATGAGGATATCGATCAAGTTTTTAGCACAGTCTCAAGGGAGCTTAAATGCAAGGATGTGGAGACAATAGATGACTTGGTAAGAAGATGTGGTAGGTAAGTTGGTGTTCGTAAGGAAAGTACAGTATGTGAGAGGCTCAAAAGAATGTATGATTGGAAGAGCTTCATTCTACCTTTCATACAAACGGGTGGTGATGCATTGACAGGTCATACCAATCCACACTACTTTTGTTTTTTTTTTAAAAGATGAAAAACCCATAATGCAATGGCAACAGTATTCTCATGATACAAAATGGGAACGTGAAGAACCTTACAGTCTCTTAACTTCCATTCCTAGCAAGGAAAGGTATCCATTATGGGCTCCTATACAAGAATTCAATGAGAGGTCTAACTGTGAAATAGAAGGATTAAAAGCATTTATTACATACAAAGAGGAAATGCTCTAGAGATATCCTGATTCGAAGCCTACTTGGAGAGAACACACTACCACTGTAATTAACAAGACACGAAATTTAATAAAGGACCTTGAGAGAATGCGAGGCTCAAAGGATGTAAAGGAAGAATGCAATATGTTTTGGCCAAATGTTCATAATGATTTGCGCCCAGCTCCAGTCTTTGAAAATGAATTTGTATCATTACTCCCACATCCATATTGTGGACCGAAGAAGAGAGAGTTTATGCCACAAGTAGATATAGAGGTCGATTGTTTTGTTGTGGTTCGGCCATCAGATGATGAATATGAGAATGTGAAGTTTTGGGTTGCAAAAGTAGTTGATGTGCAAAGAGATGACCAAGGGAGAGCTACAACATTTACAGTGGTATGGTATGAGCCAAAGGGCAGGAAGCAGAATATGGATAACAACACATTGTATACTAATTGTATAATGAAGGAGTGGGTCCCAAATGATGAAGCGGTCTCTCAAGTTTCGACGGAGACAATCATAGTGTCTTGGCATTCAAGTGCAAAGAAATCAAAGAAGCACATGGGATATGAGATAGAGGGAAAAATAAAAATACCACAGCAAACTATTTTGCATATACACGAATTTTTAAGCATGCTCGCCATGGAGGAAGTAGAAGAAGACAGCGCAAATGAAGAATGTCCATGATTAAAGCTTTGTATTGAAGTCCATTGAAGGATTTTATTTGGGTACTAGGCAAGAAGCCAATCCAAGACAATTATAATCAGAGTCATCACCTCCTATGTCAAATGAGAGTCAAAATATGCACTAGATGTCACCCAAGGGTCAAGGCTTGCCAAGACAACAGGGAGTTAATGCAGATGGCACCTGGCAAGGGACTATCACATTGCGCAATAAGACAATGGGGAGTCAATGCACCCAAGGGGCAAGGCTTGGCAAGATAACTTGTGGAAGTTAATGCAGATAGCACTTGTATTTTGCACTGGATGTCACCCAAGGGTCAAGGCTTGGCAAGACAATAGGGAGTTAATGCAGATGGCACTTGGCAAGGGACTATCGCATTGAGCAATAAGACAATGGGGAGTCAATGCACCCAAGGGGCAAGGCTTGGCAAGACAAGTGGGAGTCAAATTATGCAGATGGCACCTGGCAAGGGACTGTCGTGACATTGAGCAATAAGACAATGGGAGTCAAATTATGCAGATGGCACAAATTGAGGCTCTTTAAGAGCAACAATTTAAATTGTAAACATATGTTCAATCTATATCATTTTGGATATAAAGACTCTAGCTTAGAGCAACGTCTCTCAATGTAATCATATAATAATAGCTATAATTGCTATTATACCTCCTTGGTTCAATACAAAACTTGGGTCTTATGGCATCATGTCTTTTTTCTATTTATTAAAAGTTTTAAAAATTTTGTGCATATTGCGAGTGACAATGTTATTTTCATGAAATATTTAAGTCTCCTTTCATGGATTTATAAATTTATCACATCAAGGAAAAACGTCAAGGAAAAATATTAAAAATAATTAAATTAACAAATAACTTAAATATAGCTGGAATTTCTAATATAGGATTATTTCAAATTCTTGCATGTTGGTGCAAAAGTATAGATTGAAAAAACAATATTTTTATGTGAATATGATAGTGCCACAAAGTGAACTTTTGATTTGGGAAGAATATTTTTAGAAAGTAAAATTTTGATTTGGGAAGGATATTTTTACAAAGTAAAGTTTTCATTTGGGAAGGATTTTTGGGCTTCGTCCAAAAACAACACAAAAAGTCCAAAATTAATGAAATAGGTGTTTTGAACTTGAATTGTGCTAATAGCTCCCGGGACATGTCCATAGTGAATTACCTCTTCGCTTGATGATAAAGTGGAAGAGCTCTTCATTGCCTCCACTGCATGTGGCTGCTCCCTGAACACCACATCGCGGCTCGCTATGATCTTCTTTGCCTCTTGGTCATACAACTTATAGGCTTTCTTCTCATCACAATAGCCTAATTATAAGAAGATACATTTGGTGCTTTTTGGTTGTAGCTTGTTTTTCTCTTTGTTTAGTACATGCGCATAGCATTCACACCCAAATGCTCTGAAGTGGGAGAGAGATGGCTTCTTACCACTGTAAGCCTCATGTGGTGTTTTACCTTTGAGTGCCTTTGTATAGTTGCGATTAAGGATGTAAACCGTAGTATTCATAGCCTCAGCCCAAAAGTGGTTTGGTAGTCCAGCACCTTTCAACATACACCTCCCCATCTCCACGGTGGTCCACATTTGGTGTTCAACAATCAAATTTTGCCGAGGCATATGCGGTGTCATTGTTTGTCTCTTGATCCCTTTGCTCTTGCAAAAATATCCAAACTCTGTAGAAACAAACTCACCACCACCATTCGATCTGATTTTCTTCACTTTTCTCCTTGTTTTATTTTCAACAAGATGTAGCCATTCTTTCAATTTACCAAAAGCTTGAGCCTTTTTGCAAAGAAATTACACCCACATCTTCCTACTATAGTCGTCGACAATCAATAAAAAATAGGAAGATCCCCCCAAGGCCTGTGTAGGCATCTTACTGCACAAGTCAACATGCACCAACTATAGAGGAGCATTTGCTAGATATTCTTGCTTTCTTGTGGGAATGCCTTTCTCTGTTGCTTGCCCATCATGCAAGCTTCACATGGTTCTTTGATTTCTGCTACTGCAAGTAAGTGAGCAACCATACCTTGCTTCTACATTTCCTTCAGTACTGCAAATCCGATGTGGCCAAATCTTTCGTGCCAAATTCTGCTAGTGCCCACTCCATTAGTGGCTGTAAAAGCACTTAGCCCATACAGGTTGTTCTCCTTACTCCTATGCCAACAAAATTGCCAACACTATCCAAAATTTTTGCTCCTGTCTTGTTGAACCTCACCTCATGGTCAAGGTCAGTTATGGAAGCAACTGATAGAAAATTTCTATTGATTTGTGGACCATATAGCACATTAGATAGTTTCTTAACATCTTCATTTACAAAAACAAATGAAACCATACCTATACCCTCAATAGGACATTTTGCATTATTTCCAACCGTCACAATAATGGGTTCCTATAGAGGCTGCATGGAACAATATAGACCCTTCTTGCAGGTCATGTGACGGGAGGCACCACTATCCAACACCATGAATTAATGGTTGACGCTTCTTGAACTAAGGAACACTCTTCCTCAATGGCCAAAAATAGATCCAACTCTACTTCCATTGTGTTAGCTGTCTCTTTCCCCTTATCTATCTTCTTTAGGGTACCATTCTTTTCATCTACTTTCTTGACTTGGCAATCTGCAATCACATGGCCCTTCTTCTTGCAGTAGAAGCATTCTCCCTGAAACTTCTTCTCGCCACCCTTCTTCTGTTTGTCACCACTAGTAGAGGACTCACCTTTGGTGGAGGAACCACCCTTGCCTTTCGTTGTGGCAAAGAACGTGGCATCCCCATTGCCACCTCCATCTCAAGCTTTAAGCCTTAATTCCTCCTCCATAATTAAAGCACAAAACTCCTCAAATGACAATGGTTGGGGTCTCACCAGTCCATCAAACCTTGGTGGACACATTTGGAGACACCACCGAGCTAGCTCTTTGCTAGTATTTTGTATCCCAGCACCAGCCATCTAGTCATGCAAATTTTTGATTCGGGTTATGAACACCTCTGCTGTTTCTCCTTCGTTAAACTTCTCAGCTATGCGAGCTGATTCTCTAGGTTGTGGATCCTTGTCTGATTCCGCATCTCATACTGACTCTTCAATATGTTCCAGGATATAGTTGCCTTCAATGTATGCTGAATCAAGGTCAAAACACTATCAGTAGTACTTGTAACCAGGGCACACAGAGCATCTATATTCTTGTGTTTCCAAGCTCATACAAGGTTGGCATTAGGAGGTATCATACTCCTCGGATTTGCTGGGTCGGGCGTTCCTTGTGGTTTTGGGTTAGTCTCCAGTACTATCCCTAGAAGCTCATATGAATCCAGAATAGCAGTAATTTTAAACTTCCACAGAGTGTAGTTCGTACCATCTAGCTTACCTTCAGTGAAGGCCAGTGGGCGAATCCTCAACGCCTAGATTGTTGGTTCAGTAGCAACTGCTGAACTCGAGCCGCTTCCTATTGCCATCACTCTGTATGCTATTGAAGCCCTCGCCTCTCTTCTATTCTTTGATTCTTAGAGCCACCTAGGCTCTGATACCATGTTAAATTACATGGCACAGTGGAATAGAAACTGAACAAAGAATAGAGAGTACACACCAAACTGGAGATGAACAAAACTTTCCTTTAATACTGATATAGTATAGATGATGGCTCCGTCCACCCGTGCACTCCTATAGTGAAGCTTAGATGGTGATCTAGACAGATACTAGGTGAAGAGCTACTAGCTTGAAGATCTTTGCTGGAAGATCTGATCTTGTACAATGGACTAGGGAGGTCGCCTCTTTATAGCTATGAGGGTGGTAGTCAGATCAACATAGTCAGTGGAACCGACTAGTCATCCAGGGAAAATTAGAGAAATATTTCCTATACTGTCACCCCAGCAAGAATAAGGGGCTCCCACAAAATCACCTTTCTACCATCAACTGTCTCATTGATAGACCTCATCTGACATGCAAGTCAGGATCCATCCAGTGTCCTGGGCTATTAGATATCAATGCTCCACTCTTGTGTAACTATGCGGGAACCAGCTAACTCTACTTGTAAGCCCCCCATATGAGGAGAAGGCATTTGAGTAGCTCGGTTATCCAGTAGGTCCTTGTTTGGACACCAAATGGGGGCCATGTGTGACATGATGGCTAGACGGCTTCAGATAGAGTTGACACACTGCCAACTAGGCTACATGCAAGTGCGAGAAGACATCCCACGACTGACCGCACTGAGGGTAGATAGAGCATTTCTCGGGGCAACCCACTCTCAAGTTGCGAGGCCCGTTCGGAGGCCCAGATGATCCCGGATGGCTCTAGGCCAAACGGAGACCATAGGTTAGCTGCTTTATTTTGTGCCATGGTTCTATCGTGTGGTCGGTGGCCTATTCCGACCTCTAGTTGACCATTTTGGGTGAACTGGGTCGGTCTCCCAATTGGGTCTAACTAACTATGACTGGTGGCTATATAAGAGCAAGCTTGTGAAGCCCATATTTATCACTGGCTACAACAACCTAGATTCCTTAGCATCCAGCCTCGGTCCTCTACTATTTCCAACATGCCATCGAAGCTTTTCACACTCAAGGGGGTCACTATTTATAAACCCTCTATATCATGTGCATTCAAGGCCTATATTTAAAGTCCCTTATCTGTAAAAAATTTCATTAATAAAATGTACCCCTTTTCTATACAAATTTGTAAATTTTTTCCAAAACTATTTTAAATAGTCCCTTATGTATATTTATTTCTGTAAAATTTAGAAATAAAAAAATTCCTTCTATTGAACTCATGTGATAGGGTTACATATGATGAGTGGCCCCCTGAGTTTTCACACAGGAGCACACGGCTAGGAGGCAGCGCCATCTACTGTTATTTTTTACAGTAATCAAATTTTTGATTCTCCATACTATCTGCTTTTCTCTCTTGCATACGAGATCATGTTACCTGTTGAGCACAGACATTGTATTGTTTTCTTACATGGTATCAGAGCTTGGGCTCTAGCAAGAAGATTTGGTAGTGTGTTTCTATTTGCCAGCAGATTGTGAGAGATGGCCCAGCCCGCAAGACTGCGAATCCCACCGTTCGGCAAAAGCGAAAAGTTGGACGGCTCTAACTATCCACTATGGAAGTTCAAGATGAAGACCATCCTAAGCGCATATGAGCTTTGGGATACTGCTACTCAGGTGGACATGAAGCCAGTTCCGAGACTAAATCTAGCCAATGCAGCACAACAGATAGTACCAACTACGAATGAGATTCTCGCGTGAATAAGAAGAAATGCAGATGCACTGTGTTCTATTGTCTGCAGTGTAAGTGATTCTGTCATGGTGTTAATTCAACATGTCACCACAGCAGAGGAGGCATGGACGGTCTTGAAAAATCAGTATGAGACCATGTATCAGACGCGGATTCAAAATTTGGAGACTCAACTCACAAACGAGAAACTGTCGGAGTCTGAAATGGCAGAGAAGTTCATCATCGGGGTGAAGAATCTGCACGATTAGATGACTGCAATTGGCATCACCATCACTAACGAGCATCTAGCATGAAGGTGCATACGGATTCTCCCATCAAAGTATGACGGTCTTGTTACTGCACTGAATACGCAGAACAAAAATCCGCCCCTCAACTTTGAGGATTTTAGCGCAATGCTTCTGGAGGAGGAGATGCGTCAAAAGATGAGGACTGGAGAAGATTTGGCTTTTTGGGCTGGATCAAAGAAAGGTAAGGGTAAGGACTCTGGTAACCCATCTTCTTCTAATGATAAAAAGAGAAAGAAGAAGATCAAGTGCTTCTATTGCAACAAGGTAGGGCACAAGCAGAATGAGTGCCGAAAGAAGATTGTAGATGAGAAGAACGGAGTAAAGAAAGAGTCCAACAATAGCACACAGGCACTACCAGTAGAGTTGTTCGTAGCAATTGAGGATATTTGCACAGAGGCAGTTCATGTACCTACGGATGAACCTTGGATTACCTTGGATTATTGATAGTGGTGCATCGTGCCACATGACCAGTCAGAAGGATTGATATACCTCTTTACATCTGGTAGGGAATGACATCTTGGAAGCAGTCGGAAATTATGCAAAATGTCTAGCAAAAGGAAAAAGTACGATTGCTCTCAAGTCAGATGGAGTTGAAAAACAGTTGTCCAATGTTCTTTATGTGCCAAATATCAAGAGGAACTTGTTGTCCATTTCTGCAATCACAAATCGGGACCTCAAAGTTCACTTCGATAAGAATGGTGCACAGATTTTGGATCTTCAAGCGAAGGTCATTGGTAAAGGTACATAGTGCAACAACATCTACAAACTCTCAGCTTTCACTGCACGTGCCGATGTGAGCAACACTCAGCTATGGCATGAGAGGTTTGGTCATCTAAACCTTAGTTCTTTAAAGGAGATGCATAAAAGTGGAATGATTGCAGACCTACCAAAAATTACACATCTACTGGATGTATGCGAAGCTTACATGATGGGCAAGCAGCATTGGTAGCCCTTTCCTAAAGAGGCCAGTAGGGCAAAGGATCCTCTAGAGCTCCTTTACACGGACCTCTGTGGAAATATGGAGACAGAAGCTTTGGGTGGTTCCTACTACTTCATGACACTGATCGACGACTACAGTAGAAGGATATCGATATACTTCCTCAAGACTAAAGATGAGGCTTTTAGTAAGTTCAAAGAATAGCATGTAATGGTCGAGAAAGAAATGGGGAGGAAGGTGAAGAAGTTGAGATCAAATAGAGGAGGTGAGTTCACATCAAGTGAATTCAAAAGTTATTGCAAAAGTCATGGGATCAAGAGGCAGAAACCCCCACCACATACACCACAGCAAAATGGAGTAGTAGAGTGCAAGATGCGTGTCATCTGCGAAATGGGTAGGATTATGATGAAAGGGAAAGATTTGCCAAAGACTTTCTAGGCTGAAGCATGTAATATGGCAGTTTACATTCTGAATCGTAGCTACATGAAGGTTGTGAACGGGATGGCTCCACTGCATGCCTTTTCTGGTAAGAAACCTTCAGCTGCACATTTCAGAGTTTTTGGATGTGACTGTTTTGTGCATGTCCCTGATGCTAATAGGACTAAATGGGAACCAAAGAGCCGAAAGTGTATTTTCTTGGGCTATAGTGAAGAGGCGAAGGGTTACCATCTCTATAATCCTGTTACCAAGAAGGTAATAGTAAGTTGTGATGTGGTCTTCTCAAAACAGCCGCATCAATTGGAGGATGCTTCCTTCCCAGACAATCAAGACCAGGATATCCATCCAGTACAACCACCAACAGCAGACCGAACTCCCCCAATGGTGCTTGGGAGGATTCAAGATAAAGAAGAGGAAGAAGAGCCTGCAAAACCACAATGGCAACGGCCATTCCAAAGTGGGTAAAGCAACTTTTAGATGGCAGAGAACCTCCGGCCATTGAGGAGGAACCATCCGAACACCACTGGTCCAAGAGATTAGAGGAGCAAAGAAGGGTGCAAGAACACTTGGTCAACTACGCTTTGATGATAGAGGTGATCCGTGCTGAAGCACCCAGGTGTCTTGAAGAGGCATAGGGTGATGATAGGTGGATGGAGGCTATGCAGTCAGAGTATGGCTCCATAATGAAGAACAACACTTGGGACCTTGTGGATCGACCACCAAAAAGCAAGGTAATTGGCTCCAAGTGGGTGTACAAGACCAAGTACAAGTCTGACGGCACGTTGGATAAGTACAAGGCTCGGCTCGTGGCAAAAGGATTCACATAGGTACATGGTTTTGATTATTAGGATACTTTTGCTCCCACGGCTCGACTAACCACAATTCACAGTGTTTTGGCTCTAGCAGCCCAAGGAAGTTGGCCCGTGTTTCAGATGGATGTAAAATCTACCGTTCTGAATTGAGATATCAAGGAGGAGGTATACATGGAACAACCACCAGGTTTTGTGATCCCCAGTTTAGAAGGTAAAGTCTATAAACTAAAGAAGGCACTTTATGGGGTGAAACAGGCCCCACGAGCATGGTACCAGTGGATTGATGCCTACTTTCTACAAAACCAGTTCAAGAGGAGCCCATCTGATGCAAATTTGTATATCTACGGAGAAGGAGTC
This sequence comes from Dipteris shenzhenensis, assembly GCF_047967505.1. Classification (NCBI taxonomy): domain Eukaryota; kingdom Viridiplantae; phylum Streptophyta; class Polypodiopsida; order Gleicheniales; family Dipteridaceae; genus Dipteris; species Dipteris shenzhenensis. The sequence goes on along the minus strand of NC_141622.1, from coordinate 48,497,736 downwards.
AGGTGTATGATCGTGGTCCTTTATGTGAATGAGCTTGTCATAATAGGGAACCATGAAGAGAAGATCTTACAGACAAAGCATTTGTTAGGAAGAGAGTTTGAAATGACAGACCTCGAACTGATGCATCTCTGTTTGGGGATTGAAGTTTTGCAAGAGCCAAAATAGATCTTCATCTCACAACTGAAATATGCTGGAGATATACTGAAGGCATTTGGCATGGCTGAGTGCAAGATAGTTGGCACCCCTATGGAGGTTGACGTGAAGCTCTCAAATGAGGATTCATCACCACTAATGGACGAAGCAAAGTACAAAAGGATTGTGGGCAATTTGATTTACTTATGCAACATGCAGCCGGACATCAGTTTTGTGACTGGTTACTAAGCAGGTTTTCCAATAAGCCCCAGGAGAACCATTGGAGGGCAGGGATGTGGGTGCTGAAATACATCAAAGGCACACTTGATTATGGCATCACCTATACCAAGGGCAACATCTTGATTGGATTCTGTGACTCGGATTGGGCAAGAGACGTGGACAGTAGGAGATTAGTGGCAGGTTACTGTTTCTCACTTGGACCTAGAGCTGTGTCATGGGTCAGCAAGAAGCAACCCACAGTTGCTCTTTCTTCTACCGAGCTTCTACCGAGGCTAAGTACAAATTAGCATGTTTTGCTTCTTGTGTGACAGTGTGGTTGAGGAGGACTTTAGGGGACATGGGTGCAGTGCACAACAAGCCTATGCAGTTATCATGTGACAATCAGAGTTGATGGCAATTGCAAAGAACCTTGTGTTATACGCTCGCACAAAACACATTGAGATTCAATATCACTTTGTACACGAGCTCATCATGGATGGAGAGGTCGACTTGGTGTACTGTTTGACTATAGAGAATGCTACGAACCTCTTCACGAAGGCTCTTGGAAGAGACTTGCTAGAGAGGCATCTTCATCAACTTCGCATTGCACCAAAAAAGTAAGTTCACTTGCAGGTGGACATTGAGGGGGGGTGTTAGATATCAATGCTCCACTCTCGTGTAACTACGTGGGAACCAGCTAACTCTACTTGTAAGCCCCCCATATGAGGAGAAGGAATTTGAGTAGCTCGATTATCCGATAGGTCTTGGTTTGGACACAAAATGGGGGCCATGTGTGACTTGATGGCTGGACAACTTCAGATAGAGTTGGCACACTACCAACTAGGCTACATGCAAGTGCAGGAAGGCATCCCATGACTGACTGCACTGAGGGTAGATGGAGCATTTCTCGGGGCAGCCCACTCTCGAGTTGCGGGGCCTGTTTGGAGCCCCAGATGATCCTGGATGGCTCTGGGCCGAACGATGTTCATAGGTCAATTGCTCTATTTTGCACTAGGGTTCTATCGTGTGGTCGGTGGCCTATCTCGAGACTGATCTCCAGTCGATCGTTTTGGGTAGACTGGGTCGGTCTCCCAATTGGGTCTAACTGACTATGACTGGTGGCTATATAAGAGCAAGCCCGTGAAGCCCATATTTATCACTAGCTATATAGCAACCCTAATTCCTTAGCATCCAGCCTCCGTCCTCTGTTGTTTCCAGCATGCCATCAAATCTTCTCACACAAGAGTGCATGGCTGGGAGGCAGCGCCATCTACTGTATCAGCCTTATAGTAATCAAAATTTTGATTCTCCATACTATCTTCTTTTCTCTCTCGCATACGAGATCCTACTATCTGTTGAGCATAGACATTGTATTCTTTTCTTATAGGGCTCACACATGGCTTCTCCTCATATGGGGTCCTTACAACTTGAGCACCTTGGGCTTTTGGACCACTATCCATCTTGGTCATATGGACCAGGGCACTAGGTGTTGCCTTTCCGATGGAATCTGGTTTTTTCTACAATTAGATATCTGCGATGCCTTCCATTGGTCGTCCAGAGTGCAAGCTTGTCCTCTCCATTGATAGGCAAGGCTACATTGTGCTCACCTTGGATATAATTCCCATTGTCCTATTGGATCTCCAAACACTGGAGGGATAAATTGATCAAGTATCACTTTAACATCTGACCATGCCATTCACTACGATCGAGCCAACTCATGTAAATAAGGCGAGATATTCGGGATAATAATACTCTGGTAGGTCTTTTTCATTTAGCATGGCCCGAGACACCTCTCCAACATGCCTGTTTTTCCTTTCTGCAAGTCCATTTTACTGTGGGGTATGACTACATGAATATTGCTACTTTATGCCATGCTCCTGCAGGAACCTTGCAAACTCATGTGAGAGGTACTCTCCCCCTCCATCTGACCTTAGGCATTTTATCTGCAGGCCATAGCTTTAAAAGCTTTGAAATGCCCAAGCACTTCACTTTTCTTTTTCATAAAATGCACCCAAACTTTTCTGCTGTAGTCATCAATAAAAGTGACAAAATAATGACAGCCTCCAATAGATGCAGCTTTAGTAGTCCACACATCAGAGTGGATTAATTCCAATGGCTTCTTGCTCTATTGAACATAGCTTCAAAGGCTTGATGTACATGCTCTCATACTTTTATTCTCTCAAAAGATCAAGCATGTATGAAAATTTTTAAAAAAATTGCCATCAGAGAAATCTAACTTTTAAGGTTGATATGAGAAAAAAGCTCTCTGTAAAACGTCGCTATAAAAAAGCATCTCAGTGTCGCTATATAATGACACTTACAATTCTGATAAAAGTCGCTATATAGAGACTTTAGAAATGGTTGCTATATAGCGATGTTTGACTAAAGTCGCTATATAGCGATGCTTGACGAGGCACACTTTCAATACCGATGATTAGCACCCCATGCACACTAAATGTCGGTACTTAAACGTCGCAATAGGATCTGTGTGTAGTAGTGAGACCTTGAGACGGTGGAGCAACCATCCAATCTTCTTGCCCCCTCCTGACATAATTGGATGGTTATAGATGTGGTATCTGCCTAGGGACCTAGGTGTGGGATGGAAAATTAACACTTATTTCATTAATTTTGGACTTGTCAATGTACAAATTCATTTTTACATATGCTTTTGGACTAGTTTTTGGATAAAATTTAAGAAAAAACCCAATCTTCAAAGCAAATATGAGCACATAAAAACAAGCAATTTTTTTGATATTTTTAAAGGAGATGAAACTAAAATTATAAAATTTAACGCAGCCTCAGATAAGTTACACCAAAAAAATAAGATTCAGCAGTTGTAAACTCTCTTAGTATTTATAATGGTGTTAACAAACACCTTCAAAAGTTACAGTATTAAGAAAACTATCAAAAAATTTATAAAAGCGTTGACAAACACCAAAAGTTACAATAAGCCTCAGATAAGTTACACCAAAAAATAAGATTTGGCAGTACTAAGCTCTCTTAATATTTATAATGGTGTTTAGGAAACACCTTCAAAAGTTACAACTAGATGTAGAAAACTCTCACAATATTTATAAAGGTGTTGACAAACACCAAAAGTTACAATAAGCCTCTCACTAGAAGGCAAATCTATTTTCTCTCAAGATCCTACATATAACCCATTCAAGGGCTGAGTTCATCTCATCATCATCGATGTAGTTAAAACTACAGATGAGAAGTAACCTTGGAATTATGAATATTCTCTTGTATAGCACTTTGTTTATTCTGAATGGCTTGCACTTCCTGGGGTGGAAATCTTCCATAATGAGCCACACATGAAGATATCTCACTTTTGAAGTTTGTTAGCTCGCTCCTATATGAATGTGATTTATCTATTTCACTAGTAGCCATACTTATTTTTCCTCTCTCCTCCTTCTCTAAGCCCTTCAGACAAGCAAACTCATCCTTCTCATACTGGGTTAACGAAGCTAGATTTCTCTTTCTCTCCCCTTTTCCCCTTGGTTCTCGGCAATCCATTCTTTGCTGGTGCTAATGGCTTGCTCAACAGAATTGATGACTTCAAAAAGATCCATGGAAATGAGAGTGAGGAAGGTAACGAGAGCAAAGTGGAAGAAGTGTTTTGCTATAAGTCTACGTTCAAGATGGAAGGAGTAAGCTTGAGGAGAGGAGGTAAGGCTGCGGGCAAGATGGAAGGAGTAAGCTTGAGGAGAGGAGTAAGGTAACAAGAGCAAAGTGGAAGAAGTATTTGCTGCGGGTGAGATGTAGAAGACGAACGACTAGAGAGGGATTTATAGAATTGCAGACTCATAATGTGAGATGCAAGGTTTAGAATAAAGAATTGGGAGAGGCTGAGAAGACTAGATTGTGTGAAGTAACAGATGCAAGACCGTAATGCGAGACATATGAGATGGTAGATTTTGAGTACATTGAAATCTATTAAATAAAGTGATGGAACACAAGAATGATATAATTATGAGAATCTCATCATGAGATATTTATTTTATATAATAAGTTAGACTTGCAGATGCAAGACTATAATGTGAGACATGTGAGATGATAGATTTTGAGTACATTGAAATCTATAAAATAAAGTGATGGAACACAACAATGATATAATTATTAGATTCTCATCATGAGATATTTATTGTATATAATAAGTTAGACATTGAAAAAGGTAAAACCGATTTAATAAATTTAGAGAGGTGAATTGTCCATTGAGTGAAGTAAGAAATAAAAGATCGTAAATGTGAGAAACACATGAGATTATAGATTTTGAATCAGTTTAAATCAATGCAATAAAGTGATTGAAGACAAGAATAATATAATTATCAGACTCCCTTCTTTCGTCCATCCTAGTCCTTCTACAAGCACATTCTTCATTCATCACTCTTACACTACAAGGCATAGGTCCTTTTTTGATGAAAATATCGACGGTTTTTTTTTACTGGATGCAAATGTCGTTATTTACATTGTGGTAAGCATTAAAAAAAACGGTCGCTATATAAATGTTGCTATATGGCGACGCTGGTAAACGTCGCTATCAAGTGTTAGGAGAGGGGCTGGGTAGGGGCGAGGAGTGGAGAATAGAGAGGAGGAAAGCGAGGTCAACGAATATAAGGTGGGAGGAGAGATTTTTGCTTTTCCCACAATAGAGATGTCAAAGATAGCATCGCGAGGGGTTTTGGGTTTAAGCCCCCAACGTCACTATATAGCGAAGCTGGCCAATTGCTATATAGCAATGTTTATATCCAAAAAGCATCGCTATATAGCGATGGAACAAGGAAAAGCGTCGCTATATAGCAATGGATCAGGGCAAAGCATCGCTATATAGTGATGGTTTAGGGCACTTACTGTTAAAAGAGAGAAACGAAGCTCATGGATGGCTATTTTTTGGATCTTAATAGATTTCCTTGCAGCTCATGTTGTGATTTTGGAAGTGTTCAGATGGAAGGGACAAGTGGAAGCTCATCAGATGATGCGCCAATGCCCGGGAGCATAGAGTGGCTTACAGAGAGGTTGTATTATCATTGCACTCATTGCAAGTGAGAAGTACGACATCAACATCGTATTATCATGCACCACTTGCGAATGTATGGGGAGGAGCCTGAACCAGTACCCACCATTGGTGTTGCACGTGGTGATGGATCATCGGTAAGTCAATGCTATTTGAGCGGACAGTTAATATTGGATACCATTATGACACAAAACCTTGAGACAAGATCGTATATTTACATAAAATATTGAAACAGGATGAGGAGGGTGGCGAGGGTGCACATATACCTTCACACTTTGAGCAAGACTATAGTCTTTTGGATGATGACGAGGGTATGGTGCACATGATGCATTATTTTTTTAGGGGCATTACATCACATGTACACGTGATGTTAGAGTCTGAGGTCAAAATGTGAGAGTTGCAATCAACACAGTTGTATGAGGGTGCTAAGATGTCTAAACTATGGGCTTGTCTCTCAATCTTGTATCTGTAAGCAAAGTATGGGTGATCGGATACAAGTGTCTCGGCCTTAATGAGGTTAGCTCCCGCATTAATTTGACTCATTATTTGGATATTGTTTGTTTTGAGAATCATCATGTATGTTTGAAAATCATCATTATTCGAAGCTGTTTGAATTGTGACTCTCTTTTGATAGGTTGCTCCAGAAGATGTTGCCTGCACCAAATACCATGCCTGCATCAGGAGATGAAGCGAAGAAGATGCTAAAAACGGTGGGTATGGATAATGATACCATCCATGCTTGTCGTAATGACCGTATTCTCTTTTGTCATGAGCATGGAGATTTGGATAGTTGTTTGAAGCATGGGGAACAATGATATAGAGATGACTTGCAGGGTGAGAAGATATCGGTAAAGTTCTTGAGACACTTTGCCATAGTTGCACATGTTCAGATGCAAATCCATAGCGGAGTTGATGACATGGCATGCATCTCATCAGCCCACTGATGACACATTGAGGATTCCCATAGATTGTGCAGCTTGGAAGCACATAGACAATCACTGGTCGAACTTTGCGAGGGAGCCATGCAACTTACATCTTGGGCTTGCCATAAATGGCGTGAATCCTTTTGGGTTACGCTCAACATCTTGGTCAACATGGCCCATAGTCTTGGTGAATTACAATATCCCACCATGGCTAACAATAAAGAAGGGACACCTCATGCTTGCACTACTTGTGCCAGGGAAGTACAAGGCTAAAAATATGGATGTGTACATGGCACCTTTGATAGAGGAGTTACAGATCTTATGGGGAGGAGTGCGGGTCTTTGATATTCCTAGACATACCAATGATATTTTGGTCAGGAGTATCTTGATGTGGACCATGCATGACTACCTAGGATATGGAGAGTGCGTAGGAACGTTGTTGTGTCTTTACATGTATAATATAGGATTATGGTTTTATGACTCTCTTTCGCACGAATGTCTTATACTAACACATTCATACACGCGTTCAAGACTTGTTACAAGTGGGTACCATGCTTGTCCTATTTGTGGACCGGGTTTGAAATGGCTTGCATAATACTCCAAACATATGAGGAAAAATGTTTATGAAGGTCATGCTTAATACCTTCCGCTGGACCATCTCGCCCGTGGAGGTTAGCTTGATCCACCACCACCATATTTGAAGGACGAATGGAGGGGAACCTCCTCGTGGTATGAAGAGGTTATCGATCTTTCACGAGCTTCCTTATTGGGGTCAGTTACAAATCAATCATCTCTTGGATCCCATGCATATCTTCAAGAATGTGGGGGCTACTATTTGGGCACACTTGGTTGGTTCCAAAGACTCAAGAGGAGTGTGAGAAGACTTGCGTGCTATGAATAGGATTTCTCGTTTGTGCCCCAAGTGCATGCTTCAAGAAAAGTTATCCTCCCAAAAGCAACATAGATCCTCTCTACGAGAGAGGAGGCAGCAGTCAAGGCAAACATTGCCTCTTTTCAAACACCCACAGGGTACATGCGTTGCTTGAAAGGAGCATTTTTAAATGACATCAAGCTTAGTGGTCTCAAGTCCCATGATTGGCACAAGGTCTTACAGGTATTCTAAGCTGTAGGATTAGTGTACTGATAATCGTGATGCGTTAGTGTAATTATGATTATGTTATATTGTTGACATGACTTCTTTGCTGCTTTGATAGTTCATCCTCCCAATTATAATAAAAGGGTGCTTACAAGAGGACATTAGAAATGCTATATTCCAGATCAGTGGTATTGTGAGGCCGTATGCTTGCTTGAGAAGCACTTTCCCTCGAGCATAACAAGGATGATGATCGCACTGTTGGCGAGGTTCCCCAAGGAAAAGGGATTGAAAGAAAGATGAGTGAAGAGCAAATGGAGAAATTCAATAAGTTTTGTATCCTCAATAGCAAGGAGATGTAGAAGTGGATTGAGAGATATGAAGTAGCCAAAGCAAAAAAAAAAAATGCAAGGATGAGATTTAGAGTAATGTACAGGCAATTGCAACCATATCCATGGGATCTTGCGCTTCTTCCCACTCACATGTCACTTGATTGGCTACAACTGCCTGTACATAAAGCCGAACGTGATGGAGAGACAATAAATGAGTGCGAGCGAGAGTTATCATCTGGATGTATGATGCATGTAAGTTTCTTACCTCTTGACGTAATTAAGTAATTATTTGTGACAATATACGCTATAAAATAGATGCATCTTCATTGTTTTAATGATGCTCTTTTACAGTACAAAAATTTCAGTGCATTATGGTCATATGGATGACATTTTCACGTGGAACGCATCGATTCAAAGACAGTCATGTATGATTGTGGAGTCATGGCTAACTTCACACAAGATAGCTGAGCAAGTGCTTCGGATGCCAATCTTCTCTCCTCACAGTTTGATTATTGTGGAACCATACGCGAAATCTATGAAATTGATTTCAGACGATTTAGTATTTTCATTCTTGATGTAAAATGGTTTAGAAATATTTACAATAGTCCCCATGCAACAGTGAGAAAAGATAGTAGCGGTTTCTTTGCAATAGACTCCACCAACCTTTGGACCATTGAAAGTGATACTTTTGTTCTTCCCAAGCACTGTGAGCAGGTGCATACTAATGATTTAATTAATCAAAGCTTTCATTTTCAAAGATCCATTGATACATGTATTTAAGCATAATTTCATATATATAATTGATGGCATTTGGCACCCATCTTCAATATAGGTGTTTTTTCATCCGGATCGTTCTAATCCAAGTTAGAGATAGACTTGTTTGGCACGTTAGACTTGGCTTAGGATGAAGCCGTTGATGTAAATGCTCTTCATTGATTTTTTTAAACTTGGACATGAATATATGAGCTTCAAAGGCTTGATGAAAAAAACATGTATGAAAATGAAAACAAATTTGTCATTGGGAAAAACTATCTTTTAAGATTGGTATGGGAAAAAAAACTCTCTGTAAAACATTGCTATAAGAAACTGTCTCAATGTGGCTATATAACGACCATTACCAATTTGATAAGGGCCGCTATATAGCGACTTTAGGCAAGCGTCACTATCTATATATATAGTGATGCTTGCCTAAAGTCGCTATATAGTGACCCTTAATGAAGCCCGCTTCCAATACTGATGATTAGCGACCCGCGCATGCTAAAGGTCAGTACTTAAGCATCGCAATAGGATCCATGTGTAGTAGTGTTAAGTTATCATTCCTCCACCCACCATGGATGTCCTTGCCATCATCCTTGCCATGGTCGAAGCCTCTTCAAAGGGCCTCAAGCATTAAAAGAAATAGTGTGGGAACAACTCTCCCCACGGGAGAAGTGCATCTTTGGTGATCCTTCCAAGGACTGGATAAGCTCGCTAGCATAGATGGAATTGCTTTCAAAGGTAAGCTTCCAAGAGTAAAGATTCACAACAGAATGCTAAATAAAACAACAAAATGGCTTTGTTCTTGTACAGTAGTTGGGTTTATCTATGGACCCCGCGTGCCTATGATGTTTCTTGAAGGATGGATCAGGAACTTTTGGTTGCAAAAAGGTTTAAACATCATGCAGAGCATTCGTGTTCTAAGAAACGGATATATCGTCTTTATCTTTGAAAAAGCAGAAATGGCAATGTAAGTAGTTCAGAAAGGAATGTGAATGATTAGAAATCAACCTCTGTTAGTCCAGCTCTAGGAGCCTTTCTTCAATCCCAACTCACCTCTGCCCACTAAGGTGCCCATCTGGGTAGAGTTGCCAGACTTGCCCCTTTCTCTCTTCCCACACTTGGAGGCACTTTGCTTGCCCCTTGGCCAGTTTCTAGGTGTAGAAACAAAAAGGTTCATAATCCCAAGAGGAAACCCTCTAGTCTATGTGCTGATGGACCTATCCATAGACCCCCCAAATGCGATTCGACTACTTGATGGACATGGGGCCTCGGGGGGGTCACTATGTATAAACCCTCTATATCACGTGCGTTCAAGGCCTATATTTAAAATCCCTTATCTGTAAATTTTTTCATTAATAAAATGTACCCCTTTTCTATACAAATTTGTAAATTTTTTCCAAAACTATTTTAAATAGTCCCTTATGTATATTTATTTCTGTAAATTTTAGGAATAAAAAATATCCTTCTATTGAACTCACGTGATAGGGTTACATCTGATGAGTGACCCCCCCGAGCATGGGGCGAAGCTGATACAAAAATTATTCTATAAAGATATCCTAAATTCTTGCTTTCTCTATGGGTTGGGCGGACATTTCATCAAAGACTGTACTTCCTGAATCAACCCTAGTAAAGAGAAGCAACCAGAGAAGCTGTCAGAGAAGAGCAAGGAGGCAAAGGCAGGGGCCAAGACAAGGGTTGAGGAACCTATCCCTCCGCTGCAAGAAGAGGAGCCTAACTAGACCAAATAGGATAGGGCTACTCTAGACAAAGTAGATAAACAAAGAGTAGAAGAAAGAAATAGCAAAGAAAATATGGGAGAGAGCTTAGATGAAGAGGAATTTGTTCCCGACATGTAGAACTTCAAAGCTCGATTAAAGCAAGCCGAATTCGAATCCATCTCCTAGGATGATTAGCCATTCACCATAGTGAAGGGGAAAAGAGCCACACAACTTGAAAAGAGACAACCCTTCTAAGAAATCTTTAGCAGTAAGGGAAAAGAGAAGGCTATCTAGAGGATTTGCACTTTCCCCTCAAATGATCCCGGTCACTTTCAAGAAGTTGAGGAACAAAAGCTCCACTCAATGACGAGCCAAAAAAATTTGACATTTCTATCAGTTAATGTGTAGGGGTTAACAAATGACTTGAAGCCCCTGGTCTTTAAGAGATGGATGAGAATAAACAAGTTGGTCTAAACTGCAGAGCGATTGGCACCCTTCCCTTTTCGAATCATAAGCCTTTTTGCTTAGTTTTGGAAAAGGAAGAGAAGAGAATTGGTCGATCGTGGTTCAAAGCCAATGCCTTTTTTTTCCAACTTCCTTATGTCAGGGACAAGATTGATAAAATTTGGATAAATGCCTTTGGGAGAACAACCAATGCTACTAACAAGTGGATCAGAGCAACGAAGAGAACTAAAACCTTTTTACAAGCGATCAAATGGAGCAAAAATAAAGCTAGATTGTTGAGAATTCATAAGATTGAAGAACAAATGACTCTCCTAGAAAGAGACTACACTGCATTGGGACAAGATCAACTGAGGTCAGTCAGAGCAAAACTCAGGGTAGAAGAGGAAATAGCAGCGAACTAGGCCAGAATCTACACTAGATAATGGTGGGTTGGAAGACCAGACAAGTCTAACGAAGATATGTTTAGAAGTCTAAAGAAAAAACACACCCAAGAATCACTTAATTCTCTTCTAGTTGGCAACAGGAACATCCATGATCCTGGGAGATCCTCAAGGTAATCATAGTGCACTTCAAACAGTTGCTTGGGGAAGAGGAGATCATCATGACAGAAAAGGTAAGTGCTCTAGATCAAGAGAAAGAAGAGTCTCAATGTTTGACAACATTTATCTGGATAGAGATCATATATCTCTAGAAGAGCTAAAGGGGGCAGTAGATTAAATGGGGAAGGGAAAGACCCCTAGAGAAGATGGACTTCTTATAGAGTTCTATCAAGTCTTTTGGGAAATGATAGGTCCTTGCCTCATGTTGCTCTAGTAAGATTCCAAAGAAAAGGGTTTCCTAGACCCACATATCAACACAGGCATGATTAAAATGATACCTAAAGGTGGCTCAAAAGAAGAATTGAAAAACTCGAGATTGTTGACTATGTTGAATAGTAGCTACAAAATCTCCACAAAGGCACTGGCTATTAGGCTCAAGACCAAGATGCAATGCTAGATGAGGGAGGGGCAAAAGGGATTTATTCAAGGAAGGCACATCTTGGAAGCCATTCTCACTCTGTGGGAAGGTATTGAATTGGCAAAGGAGATGCAACAGGATATCTGCTTCCTCAAAATTGACTTCAATAAGGCGTATGACAGAATGGAGTGGGGATTCATTCTATCTTCACTCAAAGACATGGGAGCGGGACCCGAGTTTGGGTCTTACATGCAAATTTTGCTTTGTCAATCTAGAAGCAAAGTTGAATTAAATGGCAACACAACTCAATCCTTCGAGCTTAAAGGATCCATCAGACAAGGCTACCCACTCGCTCCTTTGCTCTTCGCCATAGCTGCAGACGCCCTGAGCTGGCTCATTAAAAATGAAGTAGATAAGGGTATAGTGAAAGGTATCCAGGTGGAAGGGAACAAACAAATTTTGTGTCATCAATTCGCAGACGACACAAATCTAACGCCTCACAATGATGAAGAGCCTATTCAAGGCATGCTCGAATGTCTAAACACCTTTTGCACAGCTTCAAGATCTACGATTAATCATGATAAAACAGGGATCTGTGGCACACTGAGCCCTCCCCCCCTCTTCCTATCTAATAAGGGATGTAAAGAAAACAGAAATGGAGAAGTCTTCAGACTCTTAGGAATACCTATGGGATTTAGGTGCACAATGCAGGTTAGATGGGACTGGGTCATAGATAGAGTCAAAAGTAAGATGAACAAATGGCAAGAACTTCAACCGACCTTGGCAAGAAGAAAATTCATCCTAAACCACTACATTTACCCCTCCATTATTTACTATATCTCTTGCTAGTTCCCCACTAAGAAGTTCCTAAGACAGATCAACAGCTTGTTCATAACCTTTCTATGGGGAGGAGATGAAGTCAATAACAAGGTGCCTAATGTGAATTGGCAAACCTACACCAAACCAAAAGCTGTAGGTGGGCTAGGAATAGCAGATGTGGAAAAATCAGCAGTAAGATTTATGGCGCAATGGATAATAGAAGCAGTTTAGAACACTAAGAAACTTTGGGCTTACTTAATCCTTAGAAATATAAGTAAGGTAAATATTAATAGGTGTCATCATTGGAAGCATCTCCCGGTTGGGTCTGCCCTTTATGGGAAAGAAAACTACTCAGCTAAGGGCTCAGACCCTTGAAAAGGTATGTCGACAGCTTGGGAGTCTCTGGGACCCTACATTTTGGAAAGGGTTCTGAAGAAAAACGGGCACCTTCATGGCCAATGTCTCAATCTAGTTTTTAGTCATCTGAGACACCACCTCGCTCAGGGACGATGAAATCAAAAGTGCCTTAAGACTCAACAAGAAACGGTTACGGGTCTGGGGTGACATGTGGGATATAGAGCAAAGGAAAAGGATAGAAAATAACCGATTAAAGCTTAGATTTAATCTGAATGGATTCGACCTGGAAATGATAGCCATGAGAGAAAACTTGGGGGACAGAGACTAAATTGCTTGGATGATGGTAAGAACACCTCCAATAACCAAAGAATTTAGGTGGGCAGGTCAGAATGAGCTTTTTTGAGTCCCCATCTTTGTTGAAGGGAAGGAAGAGCTTCTAGCCCAATTGAGCCGGAAATGGCTAAGAACAGATGTGGAAAGAGTGTGGGGTAAGAAGTTCAAAAGAATGTGGGACAACGAAATTCCAGAAAAGGAGTGTGCCTCTTAAGGCCCATTATGCACAAGGGTGTTTGGACAGCCAAGCGAGCAGTAATAATTGGCCAAGGTGACGGCTACTGCCAAAGGTGTATCAGAGCACAGGAAGATATCCTCCATGTATTCCTAAACTACAGATCTTCTAGAGACGTTTGGGATGCAGTTCACAAACAGTTTGGTTGCCTAAATCTGGGTGACAGACCAACAAGATCCCCGAAAAACTGGAATAATATGCGCAGCTCCATTCTTTGGGCTCTATGGGCTCAGAGATGTGCTAAGGTCTTTGGTAATGTCATTATCTGTACTAATGAAATTGTAATGAATGTACGTGTGAACATTGAAAAGAGGAGAAAATCATGAAAATATTTCATGCCTGCAACAACAAATTCAAGAGTGCTACAAAAAGGATGAGCCTGTCATGAAGGACACTGCTCTGCTAGCCCAGTTGCAAAAACAAGCTGGAAAAGAAGAGCTTCTTACGATCGCCGCCACAAAGAGGGTCCCTCCCCATGGCCAATCATCATTGATGGCCAAAGCCTCAATGCTATACTACCACGTTCCCTCAATTCAACTGTTCCCTACCTCCCCTATGACCCACATGCCCACTACCTCCCCCCGGACTCATACTCTCACTACCTCCCCTTCGATCACTCTCCTCACCAATATGATTCCCCAACATGCTTCGATGTCCTTTGTTACTCCCTCTCCACTGGCACCCCCTCCTGTGGTTGTTTACAGGAGGCCGGTGGCACGGAATGACCTACCTAGTGTCTCGGTCAAAGTTCACAAACGAAGATACTCCTCGTCCCGACTTCAAGCCTCTGGAACCCAGACCTCGAACCAAAGTCTGAACCAAAGTCCGTAAGCTATGCCCCCATCCTCGCATTCTAGGTACGATCATTCTATGAGTGCTTGCCCACCTGGTGGCAAAGGAAGAGCCGTAAGAGGCAGCATAGATCTCTGTTCATCTCTACAACTTCTGCTCGTACTTCTGGATTTTCCGCTAAAAAGATGGTGTCAGGAATAGGTTCTAATATTGAGCAGATCTATCAAAAATATGTTGGTCTTTTTTTACTATCATAAAAATAGTTGACTCTATATTAATATAAACCTGCATTTAAAAAAATTAAAATAAAATAAATCAAAATAAAATGACAAAATGATAGACATAAAAAAAATCCTTCATTTTTTCCCTCATATATATATATATATATAGCAAAACATCTTAAACTAAATTAACTAAACATTTAATGTTAAGTGAATTAAAAATATAAATACATTATCTAAGATAAACTTAAATTTAAAAATACAAAAAAATTATATATTAAATTCATTAATTTTGATTTAAATAAAAAATGATATACAAACTAATGAAATTAAAATTATGAAATGGTAGATTTGCCTCTCCACTTTACGCTAGATTAACTAATTAACTAATCAACAAATAATTAATTAACTAATAACTAATTAATTAATTAATTAATTTACTAACACCTCCCCTATAATCCTCCCACTAACCCCCCTTCCCTATAACCCTTCCCCTTAACTAACCCCATTCCTTATAACCCCCCTTGCTTATAACCCCCTTCCCCTTAACTAACCCTTTACTTATAATCCCATACCCCTCCCTTATGACCCCCTTTCGCTTAACTAACCCTTTACTTATAATCCCCTACCCCTCCCTTATAACACCCTTATTCCCTAGCAGCCTAACCCCTTTACCCTTAACTAACCCTTTACTTATAATCCTATAATCTTTCCTTATAACCCCCTCCCCCTTATTTGCTGGTGGCCATGACCCTTAACTAACCCTTATAATCCCCTACTCGTCCCTTATAACCCCCTCCCCCTTATGCCCTGGCGACCACGGCCGCCAGGAAATAAGGAGGAGGGGTAATAAGGGAGGGGTAGTGACCCCTCCCATCCCATAGCCTCTCTTCCAACATCCATCCCCTCTCCTTTTTTCCATCATCCCATCCCTTCTCTTTCGTCGCAACGCGTTACGACAAAGATTCGAAAGGAGCAACCGAAGTTTGGAGAAAGATTAAGAGGCTGAAATTAAAGGGAAGGAAGAAGATGTAAGTTTGGAGAGATTAAGGGGTGGGAAGAAAGGTGCTTTCATAGCTACTCTCAGGTGGTCAGGCTTGATTTACAAAATATAGGCAAGGTTGGCAAGGTTTTGGTTTCTCAATACATTCCATTGATGTCACCTTTTGGCTCATGTCTTGATGACGATGGTGTTTGCTTCTTTGCTTGACGTAGCTTCATGCATGATGCTTTGTTCTTCCATGTGCCTTGATGCTTTGTGTGGATGCCATGCTTCGTGCTATGGTCATCTCATACACTTGTGCTTTTGGCATGCTTATTGCATTCATGCATTGCTTTAACATTTGTTGCAAAGGTCTTACCAATTGATTTCTTTCAATATTGGCAGTGTCTAATTGCATACAATGATTATGACTTGATAGGCGCGTAGAGCTCAAAAAGACGATCACTTTTCCCTTTTGGAGCATGTCCAAATATTTCCTGGATTGCAAGTTATGGCTTGTTGAAGGTTTTGTGAAGAAGAGGACCATTTATGATGTGGCACAGGGATTCACATGCTGAATTCCATACTGTGCTTAGCAGGGGTTGTGTGCTTAGAAAGCACTGCTGATTGTGCATGTTGATGTGGCTTAACTAACCCTAACTCTAACTTAACCATGGCATATTGGGTTGACCTGAGCTTGACAAACCTTATCCATTAGTTGACCCAAGGTCAAATACACCTAACCGTGGTTAGTTTCTATCTTGCCATGTGTCAAGAAGTTGACCAAGCTGACTTTAACTAAACTTGGGAAAATACAACCATGGTTAATTTGAATCATGACACGTGTCTTTTTGAGAACATTAGGAAGAAGAAAAGTGATGCAGAGGGTCGTTCTTCTCCGAATCGGTCATCGGGCGCTGCAGAGAGAGTCTTTCGTAGGAGTTCTTTCTTTCAAGTTCCGTCGTCATAGGCATAGGTGCTTTGAGAGAATAGGTTGTCGCTCAGCCGCTCTGAGGTCATAAGTCTACTTGTAGGAGCCGTGTGAAGTCTCATTGCGCAGAGGTCGTGGAGGGGACGCTGGAGAGCTTTGTCGCCTTCAAGGACGCTTCGCTGTTGAGATGCATCAGAGGTGCGCTGTTGAAGAGCTGTCGGTTGCAGGCTGGTTGATGCAGTGGTTGGAGAAGCTTGTTGGAGACATGTTGCAAGGTTGGCACTGCTCGTCGAGTTATGGCGTAGACGAAAGCACTCCGTGAGCTCGTGGCTGGGGCCTAGGAGCTCATTGCTTGAAGGCGCTGGCTCGGGGGGGTCACTCATCATATGTAACCCTATCATGTGAGTTCAATAGAAGGATTTCTTTAATTTATAAAATTTACAGAAATAAATATACATAAGGGACTATTTAAAATATTTTTGGAAAAAATTTACAGATTTTTATAGAAAAGGGGTATATTTTATTAATGAAATTTTTTCCAGATAAGGGACTTTAAATATAGGCCTTGAACGCACGTGATATAGAGGGTTTATACATAGTGACCCCCCCGAGGGCGCTGGCTGTCGGTGAGTTGTCCCATTATATGCAGGGCATTTTTGCTATGCCGGGAGAAAGCGCTGCTTCGCTGGGCTAGTGCTTTTGCTAGCTATGGAGCGCTGGGTATTGGAGCCCGTCGATGGCGACTTGTTGGAGCTATTCACGTTCGAAAGCACTTAGATGGTCATTGCAAGAATGCAGTCCCATGAGGCCGTCGAGGAGTTCTTAGCGCTGCCTTCTGTGTTTTTGAGCTTGGGCTAGTTTGCTGTCACCCGTTCAGTACTTTTTGAGAGGCATTTTCTTGGAGATGGGTGTAGGTAGAGCTTTGGGCTCTCTCTCCCTCTCAAAATCTTCTCTCAAATCTCTCTCAAGCACAAGGATCTCTCAGTAAATCTCTAACATTAACAATCACTCAAGAGGCATGAACATGAATTTGTCTCTCTCTCTCATAATGAAGCGACATCTCTCTCTCTCAAGTGAAGCTATCTCTCTCACATAAGAAATGCAATGAACGGAATTCTCAAATGCAATGGAAGGAAACAATGGACGGAACTTTTGTCTCTCTAGGGACGGAAATTTGTTTTCAATATAAAACTAAAACTAACCTAGGAGAACTCATGAGCTTCTAAGACATGCCTACAACTAATCTAGGAATGGAAGCAATCCTAGTGAACTACTAATGAGCTAAACTAGGAGAGCTAAACCTATGCTCTGATACCATGACGGAACATGTGTGCCTCAAGATCTATGGAGCACTCTAAGGTGGATGAAACCTGTGCGGAAACATGATGAAGAGAGTGCTCATGACATGTACCCAAGTCAATTAGGTTCCAAGATAGATTAGCTTGGACTCATAAAGAGAATCTTGAGATAGTGCAAAGTGCTTGATTGATATTACTTCAAATGAACCTCCCTTTTATAGGTGAGGGTACTTACATCCATTTGCTTGCTCACATGTGGGATATCTCCTCCATGCCATGTGGCAGCTCACTCTTTCCTCATACCTTTGCTCTACATGTGCTCATGGCACCACAACTCTCAACATAAGTACACATACCAATTGATCTTTAAAAATGAAAGCTTCGATTAATTAAATCATTAGCATGCACTTGCTCAAAATGCTAGGGAAGAACAAAAGTATCACTTTCATTGGTCCAAAGTTTGGTGGAGTCTATTGCAAAGAAACCACTACTGTCTTTCCTCAATGTCGCATGGGACCATTGTAAATCCAGTCACTTGCCTTCAAATATGGTGGTGGTGGATCAAGCTAGCCTCCACGTGCAAGATGATCCACCGGAATGTATCGAGCATGACCTTCATAAACATTTTTCCTCATATGTTTGGAGCATCATGCAAGCAGTTTCAAACCTAGCCCACAAACATGACAAGCATGGTACCCACTTGTAACAAGTCATGCATGCGTGCATGAATGTGTTAGTATAAGAGATGCATAATCATATATTATACATGTACATACACAAACATGTACTTGTGCACTCTCCATATCCTGGGTAGTCATGCATGGTTCACATCAAGATTCCCATGACAAAAATGTCATTGGTATGTCCAGGAGCTCTGGAAATATCAAAGACCCACAGTCATCTCCATAGGATATGTAGCTCCTCTATCAAAGGTGCCATGTACATATCCATATTTTTGGCCTTGTACTTCTCTGGCACAAGCATTGCAAGCATGAGGTGTCCCTTCTTTATTGTGTTAGCCATGGTGGGATATTGTAATTCACCAAGACTATGGGCCATTTCGACCAAGATGTCGAGTGTAACCTAGAAGTGTTCACACCATCCATGGCAATCCCAAGATATAAGTTGCGTGGCTGATTGTCTATGTGCTTCCATGCTTCAAAATCTGCTTGAATCCTCAATGTGTCATCAGTGGACCAATGTTTAGTATGCCAAGTCATCAACTCTGCTATGGATTTGCATCAAAACATGTGCTGTATTCTAGCAATGATGGGAAAGTGTCTCGAGATCCGTGATCTACTCACCCTGCAAGTCATCTCTATATTGTTGTTCCCCACACTTTGGACAACTAGCCAAATATCCATGCTCACGACGAAAGAGAATACAACCATTATGGCAAGCATGGATGGTATCATAATTTACACCCACTATTGTCAGCATCTTCTTTGGTTCACCTCTTGATGCGGGCATGGTATTTGGTGCAAGCAACATCTTCTGGAGCAACCTATCGCAATTCAAACATACATAGGCTTCAAATAATGAGAAACTATGATGATTCTCAAAACAAACAATAGCCAAATAATGATACAAATTAATGACCACCCATACTTTGCTGGCATATTCAAGATTGAGAGACAAGCCCATAGTTTTGGCATCCTAGCACCCTTGTATAATTGTGTTGACTACAACTCTCACATATTGGCTTAAGACTTAGACATCACGTGTACATGTGATGTAGTGCCCCTAAAAA
Organism: Dipteris shenzhenensis; assembly: GCF_047967505.1. Classification (NCBI taxonomy): domain Eukaryota; kingdom Viridiplantae; phylum Streptophyta; class Polypodiopsida; order Gleicheniales; family Dipteridaceae; genus Dipteris; species Dipteris shenzhenensis. Next base: position 48,478,406 of record NC_141622.1, on the reverse strand, counting down.
TAGAATCCATCATGTCGACCAGACCTCGTCAATCATCTGGCACATTCAGGAGACTATACTCCTACTCAAAGTGTGAAGGTATACATGCACCCTCACCACCCTCCCCATCCTGTCTCAAGGTTTCATGTATATATTATATTTTGTCTCAAGGTTTTGTGTCGCATACACATGCAATAGCTAACTCAAATAGCATTGACTTACCGATGATCCATCACCATGTGCACCACCAACACGTTTTCGATTGAACCATTCTCAGACATTGGCTATGCAAGCAAGCAAGGTGCAAAGAGCCCAAGCAAAAGAGCTTGCACATTTGGGAAATATTACTATTGTGTCAATGCATAATAGTATGCAGGATCTCCAATCGCAAAACAAAGAACTCAGTGACAAAGCACATGCATTGGACTTGGAGCAACATGAATTGGAAGAATCAATCTAGAAGCTTTGCTGAAGGCGAATAAGATTTGGAAAGGTCTATCTATGGCCAAGTTCAACGTGCTATGGAGAAGGAACGAGTACAAAAGTTGAAGGGAACACCTTTGGGACTAAAGGAGAGGAAAAGACAATTGCAATCTATGGATGCATTGTCAACCAATTAGTATTTGTTATAAAAATGGATGAAGCTCAGTTGGTAAAAGAGCACAAGCTAGAGAGGGTGAGCATTTGTATTATGAATGATGCCTTGCATTTTGCTCAAGGGGATGAGGAAGTTGAGTAGGGTTTCTTAGTCCAATCTGAGGACATATGGTGGCTTGCAACCTTTGAGACCCCAAAGGAGTGCCATGACATTGAAGTGGGTTTTGAAGAGAACCGGCATCCCGTCGATTATTCAAAGACAAGAGGCAGGGCAAACATTAATTGTGGATGGGAATGGAATGTTTCAAGTTGAATGGCATCTAGCTAGTGATTTGAAGACCCTCAAGTGCTTGTATGGTTGTGATACAGGTGCAGATGCAAAATGGACATGCTTATATTGCACCCACTCTTAGAAGATGCAAAAGGGAAGCCTACAGTGGGAAAATGGCATCCTTTCTTGCAACCAAAGTGCAGCCCTTGATCATCACAAAAAGGATCCTAAGTGGGACCCCATTCTACCAATTCCATTAGAGCAGGTACACGTGTGTACTTTGCATGCTGAACTACTTATACTTGATAAGTTACTCTATCTCCATCTAGTTTATGCTTGGAATTTGAGGCCACAGCAAGTATCTGCACAATGCATTGCAAAAGCTGAAGAACTACTCTCACTAATGGGACTTCACAGAGGCAATGTGAGGCTTAAGTAGGACAAGAAACAATCAGGAAAGACACAAAATCTTCCTGCTAAAGTGTCCATGGGTGGAGGAAAGGCAAGGAGGCTCTTGTCCAACTATAATGCTGATAAAGAAAAACATACATTGGCTCAAAGCACCCTAGGTTGGGAGTACTGGAAAGATTTGCATGAGTGCACCACAAATCAAGCTTCACATCTGCGAATTGCTACTTTGAGAGAAAAGCTGTGGACAAAGCTTGATGCATTTATAAAGTTGCTAAGACAAGGTCAAACAGATGAGCTTTATTATGAGAGATTCAGGACATCATTGGGAGACTTCATATCACTGATGGTAGAAGCATGGGGGGAGTTACATATTACACATTACATGGTAATCCTCCTTAGGTTGAAATTTTGTGCTTTAAACTTGAGTTAGTTTATGTTTCTAATACAATGTTTTTCTTTACAACATATTCTTTACGCACATGCACCATGGTTTGTGGAGCAATGGGGCCCTCTGTCCATTTGGAATACTCAAGGAATGGGGAAATCACACTACAGAGCAAAGGCAGCATACTTCAAGAATACAAGGCATGGGGGTGGTATCACACAAAGCAATGCACTACACAAAATGTTTGATTGGTTTTATAGATGTCTAGAGGCCAGGACTCTCAAGCGCGATAAGGTAGAGGTCTCAAGTCTCACAAAAGTGGTTCAACATGTCAAGAAGACAAGGAGATGTGCTCCTTGGAAGTCCTCAACAGGGAGCCAAGGGGTTGCACCTTAGTTGCAACATAGAGTCAGACAAGGGAGGCATTGGGTTGAGTTAACACTATTTTGAGTCAATTATAGATTCCAAAATTCACAGATTTTTTTGGAAATTGTAGAATTGCATGTGCGCCATGGCAGGGCAGAGGGGTGAGTGGGTTGGGAGGGAGGGTGGTGAAGATTAAGTATTACCGAACTGGCGACAAAAGACTGGGGAAGAGGAGGTGCACTCAAAAAACCCTAATTTAAAAGGAAAACCCTAAAGTGCCTTAAAAAAGACTATATAAAGCAATTCAAAACCCTAAAATCCCTCATTTCTATGGCACGAGTTAAACAAACTACTAGATCCACTGGATGCCGTTTAGACGTGTGGATAAAAATGAAAAAATGTTTTTCACTTGTTGCATGTTGCTGGGTGAGTGCATAGCTATGTACATAGCTAGTTGGTGGTGGCTTTGAGTTATGGACACCCTCATGACGGACTCCACACTGATGATATATTGTCTTGATATGGAAGACACTTCTAGAGGGACTCTGGGAGATAATGAAGTGCAGTCTGGGTGCACCAGACAATTCAAAGCATGGTATCCAGTGTGTGGCAGAGTTTTGTTGAGGGATGACATGCACTCTTCATGGTTGTCCCGACTCCTTTCTGTATGAGGGAATGAGCATTTTTTTGTTGTGGTTGTCTTGTAGATCCTTTGTGTCGGGATGGTGTTCACCATATATGGTAGTATGCGCAATATGGTGCTAAGCGCATTTGACATGTGTTGGTGGTGCCTAAGGTTGGAGTATAGGCACTAATTGCCTTGGTATAAAGTTTGAAGGGAAGGGTGAAGAGTGGTGAAAAAGGAAATGCATGACATGGCTAATTTACAAGGAAAGAAGCCATGCATGTTACGTAAGGCTGGAAGGGAAGCTCCTCGTCAACGAGCTGGCAGGAAGATGGAGGTGCGAACTAGCAGGAGAATTTGAGAAGGGATCATGGGCACCCGAAGGATCTCGGATGACAGAGAGGGAGGCTTGCTGGAAGCCACATATGGAGAGAGGCCTTGGGGCTGGCAGGAGCATTGGGAGGTGATCATGGGCTCACAGAGAAGGTGAAGGGGTCCCACCTCAAGATCAATCACTTGCTTGATCCCATGCATATCTTCAAGAATGTGGCATCTACCAATTGGGAGCATTTGAATGGAACACAAGATTCCGTAAGCATAAGGGAGGATCTATGTACCACAGGGAGGATGCATGAAGCTTGGCCACAAGAGAGACCAAATGGGCATGTTTTTTTACCTCATGCACCGTGGAGGTTATCAAAGCTAGAGATGGCGGCAGTGAAGCATGCTATTACTACAATTCGTACTCCCACTGGATGCATGAGATGTTTGAAGGGGGCCTTTACAAAGAGCAAGAAAAGAGGTGTAGAGCAATTATATGGCTTGAAATCTCATGATTGGCACAAGATGCTCCAAGTAAGTATTTTATGTGCATAATATCTTTTTCCTTTCAAACTTGTGAGTGAATAATTATAAGCAACTAATCAACCACCTCCTCATGGGTTCAGTTCATACTACCTACTAGCATTTCTCGTAGTGCATTGAAGGACGTGAAGGATTGTATTTACAAGATGGGCGAGCTTGTGAGGTACTTTACATGATACAAAATATGATGCGTATCAATGCTCCATGCAAGGTGTTCATATTGCTAATATGGTGTGCTTTTTCATTTCTAGGTATGTGAGCTCAAAGAAAATAGATCCCACCATGCTTGAGAATGCTCAAGTTATGTCAGTGGAGGTGGTTTGTTTAGTGGAGGGGACATTTCCACGTTCTATTCTCACAAGCCAACTACATCTTATAGTGCATTTGGTGGATGAGATTGCTATATGCGATACTATACATGCACGATGGTTGTTCTTCCTCGAGCGCTTCATGAAGACCTTGAAGGGCTTCATGAGACAAAATGCAAGACCCGAAGGTAGCATGGCCGAGGGTTGGTTGGTACAAGAGTCACTTGTATATATTTTTGAGTTTCTTGTTGATGTGGATAGCTCTCTCCCACGACTATGGAGAGATGATGAAGACCTAAGGATGACCTCTATTGTGCCTCAAGGGAAAGGATGCAACAAAGTAATAGACACGGAGTTGCTTAATAATATCAACCTCTATTGCGTGCTTAATAGTGATGTGATGAAAAGATGGGTGACAAGATACGAGGATGCAAAGGCAAGAAGACAAGAAGAAAGGGCCCTCTTTCGTACACACTACGGATCTCGTGTGGCATACCCTCAGTATCTAAGAGCACTTCCAAAGGATATTCGTGTAGATTTGCTATACTTGACGAAATGGAGAAAGCAGATAAAGACGAGGGGATGCATATCACAATGGAAGAATGGGAGTATGCTAGGGGATGCATGAGCAAGGTCGGTATATAGAATGTTATGCATAAGTTAGGAGCTTTCAATAATTTAGATTGCTTATTTAATTGATTTTTTCTTGGTGTAGTGCACTATGTTCAATGCTATATGGTGTGAGGGCAACCATTTTCAAACACAACGGATTAAGAGAAACACACAAGATTGCAGCGTCATTGCTAGCTTTGAGGGAGCCAATGGAGCCATGGATGATTATTGTGTCATAATCCAAGATATCATTTAGCTTGACTTTCGACGCTTCTTTGTGTATGTTTTGGATGTAAAGCGGTTTAAGGACGTGGTGGAAAGAGGCCCTAATGCAACAATCAAACGCCATGCAAGAAGCTTTGTAACGATTAACTCCACAAAGTTTTGGCAAAGTAGGAAGGACACACTAGTACTACCACAACAATGTGAACAGGTACTGTGCACACATATAAAAATACTCGCTTTTAAATATTTGATACCTTCGATGCAAGGAAAATAACATGATTGTATTTGTGTTTGAATTAGGTTGTCTATCAACCAATGGTGGATAATAATAGATGGTGGCATGTCATACCTTTTTGCCATATTCCAAAGTGATGTATAGTACATTTACTAATATGGAGTGTATGGAGGATGATCATGGCCATGGAGCTGATGATGATCGTGATACGAGAGAGGAGGATGATCATGAGATAGGAGATACAGATATTGAGGCCATTACCCATGAGGATGAGCCTACCATTGGTGATGCTGATTTCGATGAGCACATGAGTAGCATAAGTAGTAGTGGGTTGAATGTATTTGTAGATCTAAACACTTGTTTGGATTTTGAAGTAGATAGTTTGGCAAGGGTTGATCTCATTGAGGATGAGATTGAACCATCCATCATTGATATTGGCAAAACTATTTTACATATTGTCTCATTCTCCTCACCTCACTTAATTCTTGTATATGTGGGCTTGCAAAAAAGCATTGTTGTTTTTGTTAAAATTATGTGCTTTGGTAATCATGGGCAATGTTTGGAAAGTAGTGATGTACACCAAAATCTCACTTTCTATATTCTCTGTTTTGCATCTAAATACGCATCTAATTCTTAGTGTAGATGCACTAATAGATGCACTAATACACGTGCAAATAGACACTCTAATAGACGCAATATTAGATGGGCCCGTATTTTCTTAGTGTAGACATGCTAATAGATATGTCAGTACATGCACAAATAACTGACCTGTTAGATGTGCTATTAGATGCACCCATGATTTGTCTATTCAAGCAACACCTATAGACGCGCCTGCTATTTTGCGTGTCTATCAAGTTGCTTTGTGTTGTTGTGTTTGAGTATACATTATATGTATTTAAACGAGATAACCATCTAGACTCATTTTTAATAAAATTCACACAGCCTCTAAATGCAAAATTTCTTGCATTTTGGTTGGCCAGAGTTTTGTAAGAAATAGCCCATTTGCAAAATCTATGCACAGGAGCTTATTCAAAGCATATCATGCATAATCTTTATGTGGACCAGAGGTGGGCCATGAAAGCTCTCACTATTGTTCCCTACAATACAAACATTCTATGGCACCCACACATGGGCAACAATGTAGTCCCTATGATATGTATTTGTCTCAAATGACCATCTTGACTCACATTTTAACAAACCATTACACCTTCTAAATTTGTGTTGGACAGAGTTTTGTGTTTACAAGAAAAGAGTCCACACAATCAATCAATATAAGAGCCCATACTTTAGCTCTGTGCTTGCCTTTATAAGGTAGCACTTTGGCCCATTATTCCAACACACTGTGGGCTAGCCTATGTTCTACCCATCTATTAGCTAAATATGTTGCCTATGTAACCACCACTAATGATAGGACCATACATAGATAGAAAAAGTATGATGCGAATAACTACACATATGCAACCAAAGCATTAAAAAATGTAGCCACAAATATAGTCATCTAAGGCAGAGCTATGACTATGGTTGTGTGTTTTGTGACAATGCAGGGTTGTCTGGATGATTGTTGGTCAGTGAAGAGGGGACTTCAAATGACAATTGAATAGATCTGAAAATCATCAATCTCCTGTGCATCCTAAATTGTGGTTCTTTTGTATGTTCCTGAGCTTGAGCTCAGTTAGTTGGAGAGCTTGTCTTGAGCTGTGTAATCCACTGGGTTCTTTTTGAGTTTTTTGACCTTTAGAGGAAATGTGACCAGAGTGTGAGGTGTGTCCAGAGGGGTGTAGAGACAAGTATGCTGAATGGATGCCTTCTGCCTTGTGATGGTGTTGTTATGTTGTCTTAAATGTGGATGAGGGTGGCTAGGAAGGCAGATTAGGCTCTACTGCTTTTGTCCATCCAATGTTACTCATTGTCCTCCTCACAACGCCATGGCCTCCAAACACACTGCAAGCCCCAATGGCCAAGAGGGCAATGATCACCAAGGATCTGAAGGCGGTTCTCATCATTAAGAGGACAAGCAACGTGATTCCCCACCATTTGACTCTCATGGGGCATCCCAAGGATCTCAGCACCATGAGGAATCCCAGCACGATGAAGGATCCAAGCACGATGAGGGGTCCTCTCAGTCCTTCCACACAACTAATCGTGGAAGTAGAGAGGTCTCTCGAGAGGGGCACGAGCAAGAAAGGCAAAGAGAGGAGATGGTTTGGGCCACCACCTGTCTATCTTCCTCGGATGTGACAACAACCTCTCCACCATTTTTGAAGAGCACTGACATCTCATGCTTATCCATTTGACTCATGGAGACTAGATTCTTGCAAAGATTCAGAACATATAACACACCAGATAGTACATTTTCTTCTCCCTCTATGGTGATGAATGGAATATTGCCTACACCCTTCATCGGGCATGCCCGACTATGCCCCCTTCATGGTTTAGACCGACGATGCTACCCTCACGAGCTTGATGAAGAAACATCTGCAAGGATGATTGGCTCAGTGGGTCTTATTTCTTCATGATTATGACCTCGACATCACTTATCGTCCAGGTAAATACAATCAGGTAACCGATGCACTATGTCGAGCCAGAACATGCAAGTAGCTTTTCGCGAGCTTTTCGCACTCCCCTTCTAGTTCCAGGTAGAGCCCCACGTGTTACCTTCTAAAGAAGAGTTACACCTAGCTCAAGCACAAGACCCACATTGCCTACGCATCCGCCAAGAGTTACAGTCAGCAGTCCCTCCCTTGCGAGAGATTACAGGGGCCACAACAAGAGGAAGTATTTGGTGGGCTCATAGATATAATGAACCTTTAGCCCCAATCCTCCAACCAAGTAGACCACACGGAAGAGCACCATCAACCCTCTATGCCTCCAGATGATCAGATATGAGGAGTCTCTAGTACAAGCTGAGCAAGAGCCTCAGCCTGCTGTCTCACAGCCTCGTGAAAAGGAAAAGAGACCAAGGACAAAGAAGACCCCTAGGCACAAGAGGCCACCTCGAATGACCCAGCAAACACAGGAAGAGGAGTCTAAAGAGGTGGTTGCAAGGGAGAAGAGGCAAAAGAAGTAAAGAATTATAAAATTTTTGAGAAAAACTTGACATTGACATGAAACAAAACCATTCAAAACATCAAAATTAATTGCACCACTATTAATTGGAAAAATCCACAAGTGTTCCACCCCACATTTTCTAGATAATCTTCAATATTGCAGGAGGGATAAAAGTGGCACTATGCACAAGCTTCTCTGCATGCTTTCCTGCCTTTTCACCATTTAAGGTAAAGTGAAAGGACTCAGACATGCCATTCTCCATGACCAATAGGTGTTCCCGCATATCCCTGAGAGTCCACTGACATGACAGTCACATTCTTAACATCTCCTAAATGAGAACCAATACATAAACTCACCCCTGTATTATCATCATCGTTAGAGTCAAGGGGGAGCCAATTGTCACCTATTTTCTTCCAACGCCTATATTGGAAAACAAAATATAACATTTGGTGGGAGATGTGGTACTTGACAACCACATTGTCCTTACATACATGGCATTGAAACAGATCACCCTTTTGCTCACCTGACTTGCTTCCCCAATTCACCCCAAGCAATTCCTCAAGTGCATTCTCATGTAGGCACTTGCATGACCACATGGTTTTTGTTTTGTGCATCTGGATATTATGAAAACAAGAAGCAAAAATGTGTAGAGGCATAAACCAAGACAACCTTACCCATTTAGAGCCAAATGTAAACTTCATGGCCATGCCCACATCCTTTGCAATATTTTCCTTGTATGATTGCATCGTTCTTACGTCCACCATGCTGCAATCCATGTCTTCAAGTCATGGTGTTGCAATGCATTGAAGATGGCCATAGCCTGATGCCATCCTTGGAGTAATGTACTTGGCATTATACCGATAGATATTCCTCTATTTCAAAGAAAAGGACTTCTCTCCATCATGCATTTGCCTTCCTAAATCCGCATGAATGGCAGTAAACTTACCTAAGAAGCACTCAACTGGTTCCCACAAAGTCTGAAGGAAATACATCTGCTATGCACAAGTGCTATTTCAAAATACAATTTCAAACTGACTCATTACACTGGTTCTATTTCAAAATACAATTTCAAGCTGACTCAATACACTTCAAAATATTATACAAAATGTAGACTTACAATGCAATTGTATTGTCGATTGATTGCTTGATAGAGGAAGGCGCATGTCCTTCCCCATGTAGATGTGTTGCACCTTTGCAAGCAATCCTTTCTTCCCAAGCTTGAACTTCATGATACGGCCCTTCCATTCATGCAAAAAATTACTCTTTTGCGCTTGGGAAGCTTATGTGGACCCTTGGTAGATCCTTTCATGACTATCCAATCATTCAAGCTGTAGGTGCAAGGCACCCATTCACCCAGTGCATTTTTGCTCCTGTGGGACACATAGTACATGTATGGTCTCCTCACCATGCTTGTACAGAGGTCACAATAGCAATAGTGGACTAGAAAGTGCAGCTTGGAGGAAGAGAGCAGCTTCGATAGAGGGAGAGAGAGGGAGAAGGTATAGAGGGTGCAACTGAAGCTTGAGAGAAGCTCCTAGAGGTGTTGTAGCTTGGAATGGAGGGAGAAAGAGAAGAGGGGGATGAGCAGCTGCTCTAAGAGGTGTTGTAGCTAGGAATGGAGGGAGAAAGAGAAGAGGGGGATGAGAATCTAGTAAAGGAGGTACTGTAGCTAGGAATGGAGGAAGAAAGAGCAAAGGGGCATGAGCAACTGCTGCTGTAGGAGGTGCTATAGCGAGGAGTGGAGAGAGAATGAGAAGCAGCTACAGGAGGTGCTGGAGAGAGAGAAACACAGTGGAACAGAGCAGGAGGGGGCAAAGAAGATGCCAAATGCATTCCCACACTTGAAAAATGGAGGGAGAATGGTGGAACTAGACCAGAGAAGAGGAGGGGGCAGGCTTGTAACAAGCTGAGAGGGGGGGAAAATTCACCCAGAAGGGCCCACCACCTCTTGAATGACTTGTAGGTTTGTTTGGGGGAGGTGCATATGGGAGAAGGGTCAAGCATGGGTTGAGGGGGGGGGCGATGGTTTGAGTGGTCCCCGGTGTAAGAGGAGTAGCCAGTAGGGGCTATTTGCAGGTCTACCCACCCTCCACCTCAACATGGCATTGTGCAACCATCGTAAGGGAAGGAAGAGTAGAATGGGTCGCTTATGTTGTGTTAACTCGGGAGATGTAGACGAGTCAAGACACTCACATCCCTACAAGTCTCCACTTAGTCCCGAGACCCAGTACCAGTTAGGTCCCTTGCCCTCTTCTACTCCCACTGCTACTCCTTGCTCCATAAGTGCTCGCACAAACACCACTTGCTCTGACTATGCCACTACCATGAGTCCTCCTTACCCGCTTGAGGACCTGTCCTATGAAATCATGGTTGTTGGAGAGATAATAGAAAATAAAAGGGGCACAGCAGTGATGGCTACCATGAGGTAGTTGATGAGCCACCACTTCAAGAGTGGCATAGCTACTGATTGGTGGTACCAAGATGAGGGAAAGAAGCAGGCAATCATTGATGCTTGAAAATACAATATCCTAACCCTCAAATTGGGAGTTCAATTTGGATTACATGAAAGAGCGCATGGGGGTCCTCTTGAAGCATCGTAGGTCAACCTTGTGTACTTCCATTGCAAAGGGGAAGGCTAAACCCAATTGGGTAGACAAAGCTGATTAGAAGTTTTTCAAGAAGTAATACAGGGACCATCCTGAACTGTTCGAGGGTCAGAGGAGGGCTGCAAGGAGATGGCTAGACTCCGTAGGTACTTTGCACTTTGGTGCAGGTGGATGGTTGGTGTTCAAGGCAACCATGGTAAGTCTACTTCTTCTCATTTAATCTATTGTTCTATTTGTTTTACTACATATTGCATGCACTTTATCTAACTCTTGTAAATTGGGCCCACAGTAAGCTGGTCGCCTTCCTATAGACACAAAGATGAGACACGCGTTTTGCATAGGAACAAAGCCATGGTTTATTGAGTAGGAGGTGCTGGGAGTGACAGTCGATTGGGCTGAGGTGGCTGCTTGCATGGTATAAGTCTACTCCCACTTGTAATCTCACTTTTTAAACTATTTTATTCTTTAAGTTTCAATCTAATTTCCAATTAATATGGTTTCACTTTTAGAATCAAAGCTCAAACGTCCCATTAGTGGAGGTGAGTGGTGATGATGAGGGATTAGGCTTACGCAGCTTTGACAAGGGCGAGGGATCAGGTGCAACTCATGAGGGCTAGGCATCTCAAGCCAGCGTGATGAGGACGAGGATGACGATTTGGATGACCAGTAATAGTAGTAGTTTGCATATACTTCGCCATGTATATGCTTTTGTATATCAGCTCATTTGAGTGATTTTGTATCACCCTTTTCAAAAAGGTAATTTTGTAACAATGTTGTATATCTTTGACATGTATATGCTTCTCTCGCTCGGTTCATTTGAGCGATTTTGTATCACCCTTTCCACAAGGGAATTTTGTAACAAAAAACATTCTTTTGTAATTACTAAATGAAAAACATTAGTGGGGCGAAACAAGGCTTGTTGTGGCCCTGTTTAGCCACACTAATGTTTTTTTAAAGCTTCTATCAATCATCACTATATAGCGATGTTTACCAGTGTTACTATATAGTGACGTTTATTAGTGTTGCTATATACCGACCGTTCTTTTCCGATGCTTATAGCGACATAAATACTGACCTTTGCACCCGTCAAAAAAAAACTTTTTAGTGTAAAAAAGTTTGGTATTTCCATAAAAAAAGTACCTATGCCTTGTAGTGCTTGTGTGGCTGGTAGCTGTCTATAGATGGAGGGCTAGCCTTAGTCTTGGAGTTATAGGTTGCTTGCAAGTCATGTCAAACCAGAAGTACCTTCAACCCTCAATATCTCTAAGGAACCTCAAAGATCCATGTACATGCTCTTGTACTTTTATTCTTTTGAAGAATCAAACATGTATGAAAAGGAAAAAAAAATTGTCATTGGGAAAAACTCTCTTTTAAAGTCGGTATGGGAAAAAACATTCTCTGCAAAATGTCGCTATAGGAAACTATCTCAGTGTCGCTATATAGCGACCATTCACAAGTCTAATAAGTGTCGCTCTATAGCGATTATTTACAAGTCTAATACGTGTTGCCATATAGCGACGCTCTTTAAACATCGCTTGAAGAACGAGCAGGTCAACTACACAGCATCATCATCAAGCCATGAGCCAAAAGGCAACATCAATGGAATGTATTGAGAACAAAAACCTTGCCAACATTGCCTATATTTTGTAAATCAAACCTGATTACTTGAGAGTAGCCATGTAAGCACCCAAGGGAGGATTTGATCTTGTAACTCACATCTGACCACCTTGCAGTAGCCAAAGGATCATGGCACCAAGGAGAGGTGTTGAGAGTTGTGGTGCTATGAGCACATAATTAGAGGCCAAGGTATGGTATAGGAAAGAATCAAAGTAGCCACCCTAGGATGTGGACTACATGAAGTGGAAATGTGGATTGAGGATATCCACAAGGAGAGATGTGGGTGAGAGCATCCCATATGGTTTGACTATTCTAGAGTCTCTCTCTATATAAGAAACCTATCATGTATTGTTGATTACACACATTGCAATAGATTGAGTGTTTTCTACCCTATGTCTTCTTGTGGTGCTTTGATCCTCCTTGATCCCTCACTTTGTCACATTTGGCCAAAATAAAGGCCGTTTTTCCTTGGCATCATCTGCTCGCATTTTCTCAAGGTCCTTTATCAATTGATACGTCTTCTTAATTACAACAGTAGTGTGTTCCTTCCAAGAGGGCTTCCAATGAAGAAATCTACGAAGCATTTTCTCTTTGTATGCAATAAAAGATTTTAAACCTTCTATTTCACCTTACGATCTCTCGTTGAATTCTTTTATAGGATCCCATATTGGATGCATTTCTTTGCTCGGGATTGAAGTTAAGAGACAGTAACTTCTTTGCATTCCCATATTGTATCATGAGAATAGTGTTGCCACTGCATCACTGGTTTTTCATCCTATAAGAAAAAGAGAAAGTAGTGTGGAGTGCTATGACCAATCAGAGCATCACCACCTTTTTGTATGAAAGGTAGAATAAAGCTCTTCCAATCATACATCCTTTCAACCATGGAGCATACTGTAGCTTCCTTGCGGCCACCAACTTGCCTCCCACATCATCTCTATATCCTTGTGTTTTAGCTCTCTTGAGACTATGCTAAAAACCGATCGATATCCTCATGTGTATGTCCAACCATCAAAAACCCAACATCAATCTCATTAAAGATTCGATGAGCGATTAGCATTGAGCAAAATGCAAAAAAGAGTATATTCTTATTCTTTTGTCCACAATTGTCTGCCTGTATTCTCAAATTTTCTAGTAGGTGACCTTTTTTTGCATGTACACTATGAATTGCCTTCATAATTGACATTACAACTTGATTGCTATCATGTAGATGCAAGGAATCAATCCATATGTCTGCAAAAAACTTCAATCATGCACTAACACTCCACATCAATGTGTCTTCAAAAAGTATTTTCCTTGTAGCTTAGGTGGAGTATTTATGAATCGAGGTAATGTTGTTGTGTTGTGATCCATACCATCTACAATAATGCACATGTACTCATTTGGATGAGAAATAACTTGCTCCTTCCAAAATGCATATTTTATTCTAGAATGCCGAAGCAGTCCATGATGAAATTCTCTTTTTTCTTTTATGATTCTCTTTCTTTTGGAGATGTTGCACTCTCAAGTCCTCACTTTAGATCATCACAATCACTGCACTTTGACATTTTTTTCCTTTTGGGGATTTTAACATGTACAAAGCTCTTCTTCCAAAGACTATACAAGTTGTGAAAAGATGTTAGAGCATGCCCGCTTTGCCTCTGTGTTTCTCCAATAGACTTAAACACTTCTTTTTTTGTCAAACCTAACAAAAGATGCATTTCAGATAGATGGGGTTGAGGTAAAGCATTTCCATGAATGTAGTCTTTTAAAATTGATGTTGCCAACACTGTTGAGGCTCTTGTTTTGGGCCTTCCTATGTTTCCATGAATGTTAAACTTTACTCCATACTTTGCTTTGTTTGCCAAATCCCAGTATGTGCCATGTGATAATCATGTAGTAATGCGATATGCATTATTGCAAATACTTTTTCCATTTATACAAGGCTTTATCTATTGTTCAAATTTTGGCTTTTTTGTGTCATTTACAAGAAAGAAAGAGAGAGTAGGCATTCATTTCTTTTGCTCCCTCTTCTTTGTCACACCTGTTCTCTACATCCCTTGATGTCAAGTAAGTTAATGGAATGCATAGAACTTTGCTTGCAACATGTAGATCACATTGCTTTTAGAATAAGATCTTCATTCAATACTCTTATTCTTTTTTGTTGCTTTTCTACATCTGCCTAGACTCGCTTTCTTTTCATGCATATGTATGTTCGTTTCTTCAGTACATTTGTACACTTCTCCTTATCAAATTTATTTGTCACTTTATTTTCATGGGATGTTGCATCCTTCATTTTATTAATTTCAAAGTCAAATATCGAATATTCTTTTGTTGGTTTCTTCTGTACATCCAAGTTTTTTGAAATTCTACACTTCTCCAAGTTGAATTTATTTGTCACCATGTTGTGATGGGATGTTGCATTGTTTATCTTATCCTTATCAAAGTCAAATGCCGAATAGTCCTCTGTTGATTTCATTCTTGTCCTTGAGGTAATCTTTAGACCATTTGAGTCAATATCCATGTCATCCATGTTTGATAAGCCCTCGGGGGGTCACTCATCATATGTAACCCTATCACGTGAGTTCAACAGAAGGATATTTTTTATTCCTAAAATTTACAGAAATAAATATACATAAGGGACTATTTAAAATAGTTTTGGAAAAAATTTACATATTTGTATAGAAAAGGGGTACATTTTATTAATGAAAAAATTTACAGATAAGGGATTTTAAATATAGGCCTTGAACGCACGTGATATAGAGGGTTTATACATAGTGACCCCCCCGAGGATAAGCCAAGACTTTTGAACTCTTTAAACTCATTGACAATGTGTATGATATCATTGTAAGAAAACAATATAACATCTGTGCTCAACAGATAACAGGATCTTGTATGCAAGAGAGAAAAGCTGATAGTATGGAAAATCAAAAATTTGATTACTGTAAAACTGATACAATAGATGGCGCTGCCTCCAAACCATGCGCTCCTGTGTGAGAAGCTTCGATGGCATGCTGGAAATAGTAGAGGATGGAGGCTAGATGCTAAGGAATCAGGGTTGCTGTAGCCAGTGATGAATATGGGCTTCATGGGCTTGCTCTTATACAGCCACCAGTTATACTTAGTTAGACCCAATTGGGAGACCGACCCAGTCCACTCAAAATGGCCACTGACCACATGTTAGAACCGTGGCATAGATAAAGCAACTAAGCTATAGACACTGTTTTGCCCAGAGCCATCCGGGATCATCTCGGACTTCAAACGGGTCCCACAACCTGAGAGGGCTGCCCCAGGAAATGCTCCATCTACCCTCAGTGCGGTCAGTCATGGGATGCCTTCCCACACTTGCATGTAGCCTAGTTGGCAGTGTGCCAACTCTATCTAAAGCTGTCTAGCCATCAGGCCACACATGGCCTCCATCTGGTGTCCAAACTAGGACCTACTAGATAATCGAGCTACTCAAATGCCTTCTCCTCATATGGGGGGCTTACAAGTAGAGTTAGCTGGTTCCCGTGTAGTTACATGAGTGGAGGATTGATATGTAACAACCCCCCTCAATGCCCACCCGCAAGTGAACTTACTTTTTTGGCCCAATGCCAAGTCATTGAAGATGCCTCTCTAGCAAGTCTCTTCCAAGAGCCTTCGTGAAGATGTCTGCAGCATTCTCTGCAGTTGGCCAGTACACCAAGTCGACCTCTCCATCCATGATGAGCTCACATACAAAGTGATATTGAATCTCAATGTGTTTGTGCGAGCGTGGAACACAGGGTTCCTCAACCACACTGCCTCGCAAGAAGCAAAGCATGCTAATTTGTACTCAGCCTCGGTAGAAGAAAGAGCAACTGTGGGTTGCTTCTTGCTGGCCCATGAGATAGCTCCAGATCTAAGTGAGAAACAGTAACCTGTCACTGATCTCTTGCTGTCCACGTCTCCTGCCCACCAATCCTAGTCACAGAATCCGATGAAGGTGTTGCCCTTGGTATAGGTGATGCCATAACCAAGTGTGCCTTTGATGTATTTTAGCACCCGCATCCCTACCCTCCAATGGTTCTCCCGAGGCTTATTGGAAAACCTGCTTAGTACACTAGTCGCAAAACTAGTGTCCGGCTGTGTGTTGCACAAGTAAATCAAAGTGCCCATAAGCCTTCTATACTTCGCTTCATCCACCAGTGGTGATGAATCCTTGTTTGAGAGCTTCACGTCAACCTCCATAGGGGTGCCAATTGTCTTGCACTCAGCCATGCCAAATGCCTTCAGTATCTCTCCAGCATACTTGAGCTATGAAATGAAGATCTGTTTTGGCTCTTGCCAAACTTCAATCCCCAAACAAAAATGCATCAGTCCGAGGTCTTGTCATTTCAAATTCTCTTCCTAGCAACTGCTTTGTCTGTGAGATCTTTTCTTCATGGTTCCCTATTATGACAAGGTTGTCCACATAAAGGACCACAATCATACACGTGCCTCCTTCTCTGTAGATATACAAATTTGCATCAGATGGGCTCCTCCTGAACCCGTTTTGCAGAAAGTAGGCATCAATCTGTTGGTACCACACTCATGGGGCCTGTTTTAGCCTGTAAAGTGCCTTCTTCAGTTTACAGACTTTACCTTCTAAACCGAGGATCACAAAACCTAGTGGCTGTTCCATGTATACCTCCTCCTTGAGATCGCCATTCAAAAAGGTGGATTTTACATCCATTTGAAACACGGGCCAACTTCCCTGTGCTACTAAAGCCAAAACATTGTGAATTGTGGTTAGTCGAGTTGTGGGAGCAAAGTTATCCTAATAATCAAAACCATGTACCTGTGCGAATCCTGTTGCCACGAGCTGAGCCTTGTACTTATCCAATGTACTGTCGAACTTGTACTTGGTCTTGTACACCCACTTGGTGCCGATTACCTTGTGTTTTGGTGGCCGATCCACAAGGTCCCAAGTGTTGTTCTTCATTATGGAGCCATACTCTGACTACATAGCCTCCATCCACCTATCATCACCCTGTGCTTCTTCAAGAAACTTGGGTTCTTCACCATGGATCACCTCTGTCATCAAAGCGTAGTTGACCAAGTGTTCTTGCGCCCTTCTTTGCTCCTCTAATCTCTTGGACCGGCGGTGTTCGGATGGTTCCTCCTCAATGGCTGGAGGTTCTCTGCCGTCCAAAAGCTACTTTACCCACTTCAGGAATGGCTATTGCCATTGTGGTTCTGCAGGCTCTTCCTCTTTTTTATCTTGAATCCTCACAAGCACCATTGGGGGAGCTTGGTCTGCTATTGGTGGTTGTACTGGATGGAAATCCTAGTCCAATTGATGCAACTGTTCTGAGAAGACCACATCACGACTTACTATTACCTTCTTGGTAACAAGGTTATAGAGATGGTAACCCTTTGCCTCTTCACTTTAGCCCAAGAAAATACATTTTTGGCTCTTCGATTCCCATTTGGTCTTGTTAGCATCAGGGACATGCACAAAACAGTCACATCCAAAAACTCTGAAATGTGCAGCTGAAGGTTTCCTACTAGAAAAGGCTTGCAGTGAAGTCATCCCATTCACAGCCTTCGTGTAGCTATGATTCAAAATGTAAACTGTCGTGTTACATGCTTCAACCAGAAAGTCTTTGGAAAATCTTTCCCTTTCATCATACTCCTGCCCATTTTGCAGATGACGTGCATCTTGCGCTCTGCTACTCCATTTTGCTATGGTGTATGTCGTGGGGGTTTCTGCCTCTTGATCCCGTGACTTTTGCAGTAACTTTTGAATTCACTTGATGTGAACTCACCTCCTCTGTCTTATCTCAACTTCTTCACCTTCCTCCCCGTTTCTTTATCGACCATTACATGCCATTCTTTGAACTTACTAAAAGCCGTATAAAGTAGTCTTCAGGAAGTATATCCATATCCTTCTACTGTAGTTATCGATCAGCGTCATGAAGTAGTAGGAACCACCCAAAGCTTCCATCTCCATCTTTCCACAAAGGTCCGTGTGAACGAGCTCTACAAGAGCCTTTGCCTTGCTGGCCTCTTTAGGAAAGGGCTGCCGATGCTGCTTGCCCATCATGCAAGCTCCACATACATTGGGCAGATCTGAAATTTCTAGTAGGTCTACAATCATTTCACTTTTATGCATCTCCTTTAAAGAACTAAGGTTTAAATGACCAAACCTCTCATGCCACAGCTTAGTGTTGCTCACATTAGCTCAAGCACTGTAAGCTGAGAGTTTGTAGATGTTGCGCCATGTACCTTTACCAATGACCTTCCCTTGAAGATCCAAAATCTGTGTGCCATTCTTATCGAATTGAACTTTGAGGTCCCAATCCGTGATCGCAAAAACAGACAACAAGCTCCTCTTGATATATCTGGCACATAAAGAACATCAGATAATTGTTTTACAACTCCATCTGTCTTGAGAGAAATCATACCTTTTCCTTTTGCTGGACATTGCTGACTACTACCAGGATGTCATTCCCTACTGGCTGTAGAGAGGTATACCAATCCTTCCGACTGGTCATGTGGCGCAATGCACCACTGTCAATAATCCAAGGTTCATCCGCAGGTACATGAACTGCCTCCGTGCAAATCTCCTCAATTGCTATGAATAGCTCTACTAGTACTGCCTGCACGTTGTTGTTGGACTCTTTCTTTACTCCGTTCTTCTCATCTGCAATCTTCTTCTGGCACTCATTCTGCTTGTGCACTGCCTTGTTGCAATAGAAGCACTTGATCTTCTTCTTTCTCTTTTTGTTATCAGAAGAAGATGGGTTACCAGAGTCCTTACCCTTACCTTTCTTTGATCCAACCCAGAAAGAGGAATCTTCTCTAGTCCTGGTCTTTTGATGCATCTCCTCCTCCAGAAACATTGCACTGAAATCCTCAAAGTTGAGAGGCAGAATTCTATTCTGCGTATTCAGCGCTGTAACAAGACCATCGTACTTTGGTGGGAGAATCCATATGCATCTTCATGCTAGATTCTCACTAGTGATGGTGATGCTAATTGCAGTCATTTGATCAAGCAGATTCTTCACCCTAGTGATGAACTTCTGTGCCATTTTAGACTCAGACAATTTCTCGTTCGCGAGTTGAGTCTCTAGATTTTGAATCCGCGTCTGATTCGTGGTCTCATACTGATTTTTCAAGACCATCCATGCCTCCTGCACTGTGGTGACATGTTGAATTAATGCCATGACAGAATCACTTACACTGTAGACAATAGAACGCAGTGCATCTGCATTTCTTCTTATCGACGATAGAATCTCATCCGCAGTTGGTACTATCTATTGTGCTGCATTGGCTAGATTCGGTCTCGGGCCCATTTGGAGTCCCAGATGATCCTGGATGGCTCTGGGTGGAATGAACACCATAGGTGAGTTGCTCTATTCTACACCACAGTTCTAACATGTGGTTGGTGGCCTATTTCGAGACCGACCTCCAGTCGGCCGTTTTGGGCGGACTGGATCGGTCTCCCAATCGGGTCTAACTGACTACAACTGGTGGCTATATAAGAGCAAGCCCGTGAAGCCCATATTCATCACTGGCTACAACAACCCTAATTCCTTAGTATCCAGCCTCCATCCTCTATTATTTCCAGCATGCCATCGAAGCTTCTCACATAAGAGTGCACGGTTGGGAGGCAATGCCATCTATTGTATCAGTTTTACACTAATCAAATTTTTTATTATCCATACTATTAGCTTTTCTCTCTTGCATACGAGATCCTATTATCTGTTGAGCATCTGTTGAGCACAGACGATGTATTGTTTTCTTACATGGTATCAGAGCTTGGGCTCTAGCAAGAAGATTTGGTAGTGTGTGTTTTTGTTTGCGAGCAGATTGTGAGAGATGGCCCAGCCTGCAAGATTGCGAATGCCACCGTTGAGCGAAAGCGAAAAGTTGGACGGCTCTAACTATCCACTCACATTACCATAGAACTCACCGATGATATCTTTATTTTTCTCGACGTGTGTGAATTCATCAACTCCTAATAATACATCGCTTCTAAAGTCTTTTGCCTTCACAGTACCACTAAACTCATCTACCCTTGAAAAGATGTCACTTCTATAGAGGATTGCATTGAAATCATCTAATTCTGAAGAGACAACACTTTTGATGCCTTTGCCTTTCTCAATATGCAAGAATTCATCAACTCTAGAGCAAGCATTGCTTTTGAATTCTTTATCTTTCTCCGTATCAATGAACTCATCCACTCTTGATAAGATGTCACTTCTGTACTTGAGTTCATTGAAATCACCCACGTCTAAAGGGACAAAGCTTGGCTTGTAGGCATATTCTTTAAGTCCTTTGAAATTGTAGTATACTCTATCTTTGTCATTGAAAACCACATGTCCCTTTTTAATCTTCCAAAATTGCATGCTCCATCTCAAATATTTTCCTTCCTCATAATAGGGACCGTCCAATGACGTTGTGTTATTATCCATACCATCATTAGTAACTTTCCCAATCCTCATCTTCGCAAATGACCACTGATCCCAGTGTTCAAACCCCAAAACTTGACCTTCCGCTATGTTCTTATTTGCAAATGATATCATTTGCAAAATATCTCCCACACTGAAATCCAAAGAATTTCACTTTGTATTCCCGATGATATGTGTTAAATAAGTCTCATCTCTATCCCATGTAATAAATGATTTATTGAAAACATAATAAGACATAACATCTTCAAGTATTTCCATATCTCCACACTTAGGCTTTAGCTCAACTTGTGCAATAAGAATCTTTGATACAATAATTGCAACCTTATCTTCGCCAAGTCTTTGAAAGTGACAGAGTATTTGGATCACTATCATGGATTGTAGCAAAGGCAACTACTTCTCTTTGGCAACATAATATCACCTCCATCCCAAGAATGAAATCTTTTGCCATCTTCCTATCGAACAATTATAGAAAATATCAATCTCTTTTGAATATTTCTCCTATTGATTGTAACTTTTTATTAAATTAATCTCTTTTATTTTACTTTATTTTATTAAATTTTGATGGTGATACAAGGATACAAGCAGTTGGCTAATAGAATCTCTTATTTAAATTTGTGATTTTATGGTTTAGAATTATAAAAGACAGTAAATAATTTAGTATTCAGTTGCATGCAATGTGGTGTGCCCATCCGATAAGTACTTCTTTGGATAACACACCTAGGAGCGTGCTTTTTGATAAATGTGCATCACACTGAGGCAAAAACAATGTTTAATGCAAGAATCAGCCATGCACAGCATATCGGATGGGCACAATACTTTTCACATGCCTCAACCTAGGTGGTATATACTCGCATGCAAAGTGGTGCACCCATCCCATAAGTACTTATTCAGATAACACACCTGGGAGCGCGTTTTTTGATAGTTGTGCATAACACTAAGGGAAAAATGGTGTATAATGTGTGATAGACCATGCATAGCATATCTAATGGCCACAATACTCTGCATTAGGTGGAATTGATTTGCAATGTGTTGCACCCATCTGATAAGTACTTGTTGGAATAATAAACTTAGGAGCATGTTACGGATGTGAATCACACTGAGGCAAAAACGGTGTTTAATGCTTAATCGACAATGTAAAGCATATCCGATGGGCAAAATATTTTGCACACACCTCAACCTAGGTGATATTTACTTTCCTGCAAAGTGACACACCCATCCCATAAGTTCTTGTTCACATAACACACCTAGGAGCAAGTTTTTTTAGAATTGTGCATAACAAACACTAGGGGGAAAACGAAGCATAATGCATGATCAAGCATGCAAATCATATCTGATGATTTACTTTCATGCAAAGTGGTGTGCCCATACAATAAGTACTTTTCGGATAACACACCTACGAGCATGTTTTTTATGGATGTGGATCACATTGAGGGAAAAACAATGTTTAATTCTTCATTAACAATGCAAAGCCTATCCGATGGACGTAATACTTTGCACATGACTCAACCTAGGTGGTATTTACATGCTTGCAAAGTGGAGCATCCATCCGATAAGTACATGTTGGAATAACACACCTAGGATCATGTTTTTATATGGTTGTGCATGACACCAAGGAATATGCGATGTTTAATTCTTGATCGACCATTCAAAGCATATGCGATGTGCACATTACTTTGCACATACCTCAAGCTAGATGGTATGGACTTGGGTGCAAATTTGTGTGCCCATATGATAAGTTCTTATTCGAATAACACACCTAGGACTATGTTTTTTTATGATGGTTCATAACACTAGGGGGAAAACGGTGTATTATGCGTGATCGACCATGCAAATCATATCTAATGGACACAATTCTTTGCACACGTCCTAAGTGGTATTTACATGCTTGCAAAGTGGCATCCATCCGATAAGTACTTATTGGAATAACACACCTACGACCATGTTTTTATATGGTTGTGCATGACACTAAGGAAAAAATGATGTTTAATTCTTGATCAACCATATAAAGCATATCTGATGGACACAATACTTTGCACACATCTCAACCTAGATGATATTGAATTGGGTTCAAAGTGGCATGCCTATTTGATAGTACTTGTTTAGATAACACACCTAGGACCACATTTTTTTATGGTTGTGCATAACAGTAGGGGAAAATAATATATAATGCATGATTGAGCATGCAAAGCATATCCGATGAACACAATAATTTGCATGCACCTCAAAGTAGGTGGTATTGAGTTGCATGAAATGTGGGATGCCAATCCGATAAGTACTCGTTGGAATGACACACCTAGGCCAATGTTTCTTGACGCTTGTGCATTACACATGAAAAAGAGGAGTTTAATGCTATGCTTGGTTGACCATGCATATCATATCTGATCGCCTAAGTAATTTTTGCATGTCTCTATTTAGGTGATATTTACATGCATGCAAAGTGGCATGCCCATCCCATATGTACCTGTTTGAATAACACACCTCAGAGCGCTTTTATTGATGGTTAGGAGGAAATCGATGTATAATGCATGATTGAGCATGCAAATCATATCTGATGGAGACAATACTTTTCACACATCTCAAAATAGATGGTGTTGACTTGCATGCAAAGTGGTGTGCCCATCCTATGAGTACTTGTTTGGATAACACACCTAGGAGTGTGTATTTTATAGATGTGCATCACATTGAGGCAAAAATGGTGTTTGATGCTTGATTAACAATGTAAAGCCTATCCGATGTGCACAATACTTTGCACATGCATCAATCTAGGTGTTGTTTACATGCTTGCAAAGTGGATCACCCATCCCATAAGTACATGTTGGAATAACACACCTAGGACCATGTTTTTATATGGTTGTGGATAACACTAGGGGGAAAATGTTGTACAATGCATGATCGACCATGCAAATCAGATATAATGGACACAATACTTTGCGTGTATCTAAACCTAGTTGGTATTTACATCCTTACAAAGTGGTGCACCCACCTGATAAGTACTTGTTGGAATAGCACATGTAGGACCATGTTTTTATATGGTTGTGCATGACATTGAGGCAAAAATGGTATTTAATGGTTGATTGACATTGCAAAGCCTATCCGATGGACACAATACTTTGCACATGCCTCAAACTAGGTGGTATCTACATGCTTGCAAAGTGGAATGCCCATCCAATAAGTACATGTTGGAATAACACACCTAGGACCATGTTTTTATATGCTTGTGCATGACACTAAGGAAAAAATGATGTTTAATTCTTGATCGACCATTCAAAGCAAATGCGATGGGCAAAATACTTTGCATGCACCTCAACCTAGATGGTATGGACTTGCATGCAAAGTTGCGCACCCATATGATAAGTTCTTGTTCGAATAACACACCTAGGACTATGTTTTTTTATGGTGGTGCATAACACTAGTGGGAAAATGGTGTATAATGCATGATTGACCATGCAAATCAGATCCGATGGATGCCATACTTTGCACACATCTCAAACTAGGTGATATTTACATGCTTACAAAGTGGTGCATGCATCCGATAAGTACTTGTTGGAATAGCACACCTTGGACCTTGTTTTTATATGGTTGTGCGACAAAAATGGGTTAATTAAGGGGAAGGGTTATAGGGAAGGGGAGTTAGTGAATTAATTAGTTATGGGAAGGGGATTAGTAAATTAATTAGTTAATTGATAAAGGGAGGGTTATAGGGGAGGGGTTCGTCAATTAATTAATTAATTAATTAGTTAGTTAATTACTTTGCTGAAACATCTGATCTGCTACAATGGACTAGGGAGGTTGCCTCTTTATAGCTATGAGGGCGGTAGTCAGATCAACATAGTCGATGGAACCGACTAGTCGTCCAGGGAATATTCAAGAAATATTCCCTATACCGTCACCCCAGCAAGAATAAGGGGCTCCCACACAATCACCTTTCTACCATCAACTGTCTCATTGATAGACCTCATCTAACATGCAAGTCAGGATCCATCGAGTGTCCCGGGCTCACACATGGCTTCTCCTATGGGGGCCTTACAACTTGAGCACCTTGGACCACTGCGTGTTACCAAGAAGGTGGGGCATTGAGCATATCTAACATTGTAACTTTCATGGTATGTATCTTTTGCGATGCACGTATTCATTCCCTTATATGTTATGATGGATAGGTCCACATCAAGGTTAATAATTGCAATTGAACAAGTCACAAACTATCATGGTGACTTGCAAGAAGCAATGGACTTACAATGATGCAAGGTTATAGAGAAAAATGATCCATACAGTTGTGGGTGGAGAGTGTGCTACAGCGCAAGTTGCTCCTCGATGAAATATTTGATGTGAAGGGCTCACAATCCTCAATCTCTACATATTCTGATGTAGAACTATATACATTTGTGGCTCATACTGTTCGATTCATAATTGCTCAATCTCTAATTAAAATAATTGAGACACCCAAGTTTGCATCAAAGACTCTCGAGGAAGTAGAGACTCATTATACTCCCAATCCATCACAGCCTTTGAAGTAGGAGTCTACTCTCAAAGCATCACAATCAACTCCATCCGCTACAAAAGTTGAGATTCAACATACCCTCGAGGAGTATAAACCCAAAGCATCAAAAGGGAATCCACTCGCGGAAGTAGAGACTCAATCTACGGCCAAAGATTCATACCATTTTTGGGAGTCTACACCCAAAGCATCCCAGCAAAGTCCCCGAGTGGAAGTAGAGACTCATTCTACGCCACCGGCATCACACCCTGCTGAGGAGTCTATGCCCAAGGAATCATCATCTACCCCACACTTAAAAGTAGAGATTCAATATATGCTTAGGGAATCACAACCTCCACTAGATTCTACACCTAAACCAACACCACAGAATCCACACTTAAAAGTAGACAAAATCTATGCAAGAAGGAAGAGTCCATATATGCCTAAAGCATCAAAGCATCAAGAGATAGAGTCTACTTCTAAAGCATCATAACGGAGTCCACATGAAGCATCAAAATCCACTTCATTTTGTGAAGCTTTATGATGGGGTTTAGCATGTACACAAGTTATTTTTTGAAGTAGAAAAACTTTATTAGCAAGTGATGCATGTAAAAGGGAAAAGTCGTAAAACTTTGTATTTGTGATTTTGTTGCTCAAAATGATATTTTGGTTGATTGTATTAAATGTGAATACATAATGGGCATTCATCGTGGATACATATTAAATGTGTGACTTGTTTTCCTTCTCTCACAATGTTATTTTGGTTTTTATTAAATATGTGAATACATAAGGGGCATTCTCTCATGGATACATAAGGGACATTTATCATGGATACACTTGATGAGAATTTGCGACTCAAAACAATAAGATAACTCAAATCATACTATAGGGTCAAAGTTTATAACATTATAGAGTCATAAGAGCCACACTACATTAGAATTTGCTACTAAAAAATAAATTGTATTAGCAGTTCTAATATGATCTTCTCAGCCCTACCAAACTTGTTGCTCAGAATACAAAATAAGATTAATGACTATTACAGGCTACATAGGCCGAGATCACACTAGAAGACCTCATCATTGGTATCTCTTCTCTTGTCAACAACCTAATCTTCCACGGACTCCACATCCATATCCTCAACATAATTAGAATGAAGGAAGAAATTCAAACAGTCAGTTTCTTTATAATCTCTTTGGGAGGCCCTTCTTGTTCATTCAGCATCTGCATCAATTCGGCCATACCGAGTGCTTCGATAATGTAGGCTGCTTAAGAAGTCTAAGAGATCTTGTCTTGCTTTTATAATACATTGTAAATGTCTTTCGCTCTCTGCTATCTTCTGAGTCTCATCCCTCTCTGTCCATCTCTATGCATCGAATTCCTCTCTGTCCATCCATGTAAGTGGAGAGCCTTGTGGAATTCTTGCATCTCTCCTTGCTCCTTGGTTAGCAATCCATTCTTTGAGACTATCGATTCTAGACTCCACATCTCTCACGATGCCAAGGACATCCATGGTGGGTGGAGAGATGAATTCCCTCCCAAATCCTTACAAATAGGCTAACAATGACCTAAAGGTTGAAGTGCAGATCAAGTGCTCTTAAGAATGCATAAGAACCACAACAAGTTGCTAGTTCAAATTCAAGACATCAAGTTGAAGAAGAATTCTTGGACAAGGAAAACTCAAAATGTAAGCCATGTTGCCCATTCACATAGAGAAGCTAAAATCACTATTTTGTATGCATGGAAAATTTGTCATGTTGATAAGCTTGATTTCTTAAGCTATGAAAGACTAGAGTGGAACAATAGCTTTAGGTAGTTAGGCATGGAAGTCTTTAAGATTTTCAATGATGAAGTGGCCTACATGTAGTCACACATTTTTCTGTCGATAACCTTTCCTCAAATTTTCTTGCTAGCACCCATGAATTATTTTGCAACACAACCAAGAAGCACAACAAAATAAGTTTCCAAAATTATTCATGGAAGGGAGGGGTAGTTCAAATGCAAGTCATCAAGTTGAACAAGAACTCTTGGACCACAAAAAGTCAAATTAATGCAAGCTATGTTGCCCCTTTAGATAGAGAAGATAAAATTACTATTTTGTATGCATGGAAACATTTGTCATGTTGATGAGCTTGATTTCACAAGCTATGAGAGTGCAACAATAGCTTTAGGTAGTTAGGCATGGAAGTGTTTAGGATCTTCAATGATGAAGTGACCTACAAATAGTCACATATTTTCCTCTCGAGAAACTTTTCTCAAAATTTCTTGCTAGCACCCATGAATTCTTTTGCAACACAACCAAGAAGCACAACAAAATTAGTTTCCAAAATCATTCATGGAAGGGAGGGGTGTTGTACCACTTCCTTAGACTAGCATATTGCTAGTGTGTAACTTTGTCTTTTGAAGTGATGCTCCAAAGGGGAATGATTGCTTCATGCTCAAAGGGACATGTTTTTATAAACACCAATTTGTCAACATTAACAGAGAGAGACATGATGTCGACGTGATCTAGAAAATACCATGTTAAAAATATAAGGGGTTTAAAGGGAGACAATAGAGACATGGCTAGCAAAATTTTATTGATATCGACTTTTGCAAAGAGATACATATAGGCTCACAACTACTATCATGTGGCATAAGTGAAGACCCAATATCTAGATTCCCACCTACATCCAAGTAAAGACCTTCGTAAAAGATTCTACTCATCTGGCCATGTGCTTACTAACGACACACACCTACTATGGTCATTATGATCGTGGTAAGTCCAAACTACTCTAACATAGGTCATGGCATTAGAAATAACTAAAAGCACACTTGAACCAGTAACACTAAACCTATAGCTATATTAATTCTTAACAAATCATGACAATTGATGGGGAAATCAAATGGACTGAACCAAGGATGTTTTTATCGAAGCTATGCTTATATATTAATATAAAATCTTGTCGAAAGTTGTATTTTTTAAGTTTCACAATCTTGGTAGAATGAAGTACTTTTTTATTTTTTTTATTTTGAATTTTGAAGGAAAAAATATAAATCGTGGCTTAACTTTAAATTTTTTTGCATAAAAGATTCAAATCCTGGAGTATGTTTCAAACATTTAATTTTATTATGGCATACAAACTTTCGACACCAATATAAAAGTTTAACTTGAAAAAATCATCCATGGAGTGAACCCATGGTATGCAAGAAAAGGGTACTAAGCATGATGTGAGACAAATGGCCTACATGTCTAGACATATTTGAGGCAAGTGGAGGTAGCTTGTTGGGGGGCTGGCTCAGGGCTGGGGCACAAGCATGGGCCAAAATTGGTGAAAACATGGTTCTGTTGGGTTATGGGTAGTTAAAAAAGAGAATTGATTGTGGTTCAAGATGAATCCCTTCTTCTAGATGGGCTACCAATCGGGGCCCCATAATTTCAACTAGTGTTACAATTTGAACAACATGTGAATTTACGAGGAATTTACTCCCCACTTACTTAATAGTTGGCTAACTCATGTACTAGCTTGACCTTTTGGACGTTTACAAGAAAAACTTTCTTATTTGGGAGGGGGAACTCATTAATTCAACTATTTATTCGAGATTTGATGATGTAGGTCATGACATTAAAAATAACCAATATCACACTTGAACCACTAACACTCAACCTATAACTGCATTAATTCTTAACAACTCATGACAATTGAAATCAAATGGACTGAACACATGGTCTACATGGAAAGGATACTGAGCATGATATGAGGCGAATGGCCTACATGTCTAGATACATTTCAGGGAAGTGCAGGTAAAGTTGTTGGGGGGCCGAGCATAAGCATGGATCAGAATGGGTGAATGCATGGTTTCCCTAGAAGGCCCTCTGAATGTCATGCTTTTGAAGCTCTCAAAGAATTCCTTGGTGTGGGACATCTAAAGAAAGCATTTAAACGTGTTTAGGACATTCATACTAGTTTAAGATCATTTTAGCCTAGTTCTCAAAGAATTCCTTGGTGTGGGACATCTATAGATCATAACACTTTAGGATCATTTTAGCCTCTGTCACTCACGTTGTTGGGGAAACTACTAGAGGCAGATTGATGCTTAATCCCATGAAATTTGCAAGGAAGCTTAGCTAGTTTTTTGCTAGGCGAGAGTTGTGGACAACTAGGAAGAGATTGATGTTTAATTATCCCATGATAGCTATATTGGTGTGACTTTGATAAAAAGCAAGGAAATCGCCATAAGTTTTGCTGGGAGAGCAATTTGCTTACGAGCAACAATCTTACATATTGAACCATGCATCTGCAGCGCGCAACGCTTGCGAAAGGCGGGCAGCTGCATCGCTTGCCTCTGCCATTCGTGCATATAACCTACATTACAGTTACAGCTGGCTTCCGGAATTGTGGATTGATCTCCATCAGGTGAATTGCTCGCCGCTGTATGTCTGGCCGAATTGCCACCCCGCAGGAGCAACGTTGTAGGACGTGACGGTTCTTCCGTCGCTGGTTGTGACTTGGAATGACAGGCTCTGGCCATCCAATAGTGCATTGCTCTGCCAATTTTGCCCCCAGTTCCTGCTCATGGACTGCCAGCCCGTGTTGGAGCCTTTGATCGACACGGCTTGCACATCCCCAGCTCCTCCCACGTTGCTCACAAGTACCAGATTGAAGTAAGAATGACCGTTGATCGTGAAGTGAATTCCGCCCTTTTTCGCGCACGGAACCCTGCAGCACCGAGAGTTCTCGGATCATAAGTAAACTATCTACAAACTCGGACATTTGATATGGACTCCCAAACTATTCTGTCAGCGAATTACCTTCTGTACTGGACTGGAACTATGCCCCCGCTGTAAATTCCAATTTTCTCGAACGCAGGCTGTGCCATGTCGAAGTGCTGCAAGGGCGGGTTGCACCATCCGCCGTCGTTGTTGGCAAGGGCGTCGTTGGGTGGGCACAAGTTGGTTGCTGTAACCACGATCGATCCAGCTCCTGGCAGGCACCATTTTGGATCGGCGGCGGCATCACATTTGATTTCGAAGCATGAACCGCAGCTCGACCCACCGTTGAAGAGGGCAGTGCTCAGGGCGGCAGTATTTGTGCCATAGCCGGAAGAATACAAATCGCCATAACCGCAAGCACCTCCTGTTTTCGCCAAGCCACAATATATGAGGATTTGAGAAGTGTTTAACAAACGAAGACGCGAATTGCAGCTTGAAAAGAGATCACGAACTGAAACAGAGTATCGTCATGCATACCCATGGTGCCAGATGCGTCGCTGCCGCCATAGAAGGTGGCGTGGGCGTTTGTCCATCCACCCAGCTGAGGCGAGCCGTAATAACCAGCAAGGCAGGATGCACAAGTTGCCAACAGGATTGCGAGGAGCAAGAACGGTGAGTATATTGTCATAGTCATCGCGGAAAGGTCGCTGAGCTCGTGGAGGACGACTAATCTTGCTGCAGGATGGCTATACTGAAGGAAGTGCAGTAGCTAGTTACACCTTGGAAGTTACAGACAGCTAGAGGAAGAATTTATACAGCAATGCGCAATCAGGCACCGCTGATGCAGGTTTGTCCGTCGTTCCCTCTCTCAATCGCTTCACATGGCTTGTTCCCCGCACCATCCTAGTGCAACACCAGAAACATGCAACGTATTGAAGATTGTAGCCCCCGCAAGCTACTGTTGGGGGTGCACTCTCCAAACTGATAGCTACCGGTCGTTTGCAGTTTGAAGTATATCAACCTCTACCTTTGTCTGATGGGAAAGATCAATCCCGGTTTGTTCTATACACCTGCATTTTCAGCAGCCCACTCTGTCGATAAAACTGATTCCTTGCAGGGCTGCTCCTGCCGCGAGTCCCCATTTGCTCATTGAATTCTAGTCTGTTAATGCGCTCTGATGTTGATCTATATGCCACCAGCCATGCACACCAACGTCGCTCCGACTCGCCCATTTGCATCGTCCTTCCGACATCAGGTGCCGGCCGACACGAGCAGGCTAGCCCTCATGTCGTGACTTGAATCCGTGGACATGATCTTCATTTTACGACAGCTCGACGGTTCGACCTTCAGCTGGAGTACTCCACCAGGCCATCATGATGTACCACCAAACATGGAGCATGGACGGTTGTCGGTCTAGGACCAGCACAACACACGAGACTCATCACAACACCCACGATGCATGTTTATTAAACTTCATATTTTGAAACAAGCACAGAATTTTCGGAGCTCGCTGCCCGATTCCTCTCCATACTTTGATAATCCGTAGTCCAAATTTGCAATCTCTTTTTGGGTGAAGCACAAGGATTAAAGCCAGATTTCCTGCTTCTGTCCTAGTCCAAATTTGCAATCCCTTTCGGTGAAGCACAAGGGTTAAAGCCAGATTTCCTACTTCTGTCAGGGCGATCAACAAATATATTGCGGAAGAACACGATGGAAGTTTAGGAGAGAGTGGATGTACTCTACGTATTTACTTATGATTGCATCTTTTGCACATGAGTCATGACGAACTGTTGACAATGATTGGTGACGAACTGTTGTACATGGGCGACATGAGAACAGGCAAAACATAGTTGGGGCTCCATAAAGGAGAGGGCAAGGGCCGCAAGGGTATGGACATTTACTTTTTAGAGACTTTATTAAACATGAAACTTCTCAATTATAACTCCTTGAGAGCTCACTCCTAGAGGAATGGTTTAATGGTTTGTGTGTGTAGCGCTTTTGGTGATGCTAATGCCTTTTAACCTTGATTGTCTCGAAACGAACCGATGTGGTGGGTCTAGTAGCTTATGAAGGCTTCATGTGTGTGGGAGAAGGCCTTGATTTGGCACTAGAGATGTGATGCAAGGAGAGTAAGTCGAAACATCGAGTGACTTTGTTCGAGCGAGTTGAGAGTTTGAGCAAAGTTTCCTAGGAACTATGCCATTGTACTGTACTATTGAAGAACTTTAAAAGCCTCTTACAATTCCAAGTTCTTTGACAATTGTCAATCTACATGCGAGAATTATAGTATTTAACATATGAGAAATGAGATCATAGAAGGTGAACCTATTTACATGAGGAAAGAAATGTGATTGTAAATGAACTTTTATTCGAGTATATACAGCGAAAATGTGATTGTATGAAAATTTGTGCATCCCATTCACTCAAAATATACTATGTACACACTTAGATTATAAGTTTAGGCCATTTCAAAGTAGATGTAATAAAGTGGTAATTGCTCTCCAAAATAGATATTAGCTTCTAACACCGTAGTAGTCATATGGCATGATTACGTTACCTAGTCAATTTACTTAAAATCCATGATGTAAAGTGAGATCATCAAGACAAATAAGATCAACTTAGTAATATCAGAAGAGAAAATTTACTATTCTAATTCAAAATTACATGCACCAATTATTTTGAAAGATACAAACATCCATGAATCCCCTCAACCTCTATCTTTGCACTCATCGTCCGCAAAATTACTATGAAGGTGGAAGCGTTCCCTTATCTGTTCTATCACCCATCTCTCAACATGGCCTTAGCCATTCCTTCAACGTATGAGATTCACAAAATTTGAACTTGAATAAGTTCAAATTCCAAAGTGAAGTACACAACAACAAAGCTCAAGCATGAATAAGATCAAACTCCAAGTGAATTACACAATGACAAGGAAAAAAAATCCATTAAGTTAACTAAAATTCTTATTTCGTAGTAAGAAAAAAACAACAACTCAAGGTCTAGGGAAAAAACCCAAATCCATGTGAAACTAAATAAAAACAAGGTATGTATGCTGTAAATGTGGGTAAAGTGGAAGTCAAGTCTCTCACTAGTCATCAAACGGATTGGAAGTGGGGTTCGCAGAATAATCATCTTCCCCAACATCCTTGTTATCCCTACGAGGCCGCTTGCCAAAGGATGCATGCACTAGTGGCAACACGGGCATGTCTGCTATGATTGCATCCATATCAAAAGTGTAACAAGAGCAACTATTTACCTAGCATGACCTCATGAGTGGCATCCCATCTTAAGGACCAGATGCCCGGCATGCAAACTCAAAATCATAGAAGCGAATCTAGAGGAGCACTCCAAAGCATCCATAGCACCCTGAAGGATTCAGAGGAAGAATAGTATCCTCGAGTCTGATGAACCTTGCGCATGTAATGAGTCCACATGCTGTCACTCACTCATACCCGATGCATGTCAAAGAAGGAGGGACTCTTGGCCATGAAGATGGTCGACGTAGATCCAACGTAGCATACCAAGGATTTAAAAAGTACGTTTTAAAAAATAAAAATACGTACTTTTCGATTAAAGATTGCGGCCTAATGCCCTAAATGCAAAGACATGTGGTTCTTTACACCGGCTATCGACCGGGAGCATACTGCACAGTTTATACTCTTACCACATGATATCATGACTTGATTATCGTGCGGTATCTATCCATACCAAGCTTTACCCGACATGGTCCTACACTTATACCCCATGGGTTTTTTTAGGATGCCACGAGACACTGCTAGTAACCTACATATAGTGGTACATGTCATATCGGCACGTGTGGCACCAAGGATCGTATGATTCAAAAGGATATGCAATCTTGAATGTTGGCATAATGCACGGTGTAAGATGGTACCGTGCGGTCTTTGTGAGAAATCCTATAAAAGGACCCCGCTCCCGCCATTACCGCCCTGCCAAAACCTTTCGCTTTCCATCGCTTTCTTCTGTAGTCTGTCTCTAAACCCTTTTGGTGAGATTCTATAGCCTTTAGTGTCAGTCAGTCGGTTTGACCCGCCTCGGCCGATCGGATTCACTAGAAAGAGAGGAGAGAGAGAGAGAGAGAGAGAGAGAGAGAGAGAGAGAGAGAGAGAGAGAGAGAGAGAGGGAGAGAGAGAGAGGGAGAGAGGGAGAGAGGGAGGGAGAGTAAAATAAAGAGAGGAAAGAGAGGGACAATAAAAGAGAGAAAGGAAAATAGAGAGAGGGAGAGTAAAAGAGAGAGAGGGAGAGATGCCTGTTTATATCTCAATTAGGCCAGGGGATGATCCGCTTCAGTCAATCAAATTCGCCTTGCCTCAATTGATGTGTAATAGTAAAGATCGAAGCCAGGAGGTGGCTTGCATCTACTAGTCGGTCCCCCTCGCTTCCATCTTCTTACATATTATATATATCTATGTATATAGGTGTCAATAGAGCCAATTTTTATCCGAATGATGGCCGCTTTTGCTAGAAGAGAAAATTTACTATTCTAATTCAAAATTACATGCACCAATTATTTTGAAAGATACAAACATTCATGAACCCCCTCAACCTCTATCTTTGCACTCATCATCCACAAAATTACTATGAAGGTGGAAGCGTTCCCTTATCTGTTCTATCACCCATCTCTCAACATGGCCTTAGCCATTCCTTCAACGTATGAGATTCACAAAATTTGAACTTGAATAAGTTTAAATTCCAAAGTGAAGTACACAATGACAAAGCTCAAGCATGAATAAGTTCAAATTCCAAGTGAATTACACAATGACAAGGAAAAAAAATCCATTAAGTTAACTAAAATTCTTATTTCGTAGTAAGAAAAAAACAACAGGTGCAGGTCTAGGGAAAAAACCCAAATCCACATGAAACTAAATACAAACAAGGTATGTGTGCTGTCAATGTGGGTAAAGTGGAAGTGAAATCTCTCACTAGTCATCAAACAGATTGGAAGTGGGGTTCGCAGAATAATCATCCTCCCCAACATCCTTATCATCCCTATGAGGCCGCTTGCCAAAAGATGCATGCACTAGTGGCAACACGGGCATGTCCGCTATGATTGCATCCATATCAAAAGTGTAACAAGAGCAACTATTTACCTGGCATGACCTCATGAGTGGCATCCCATCTCAAGGACCAGATGCCCGGCATGCATAACAAACTCAAAATCATAGAAGCGAATCTAGAGGAGCACTCCAAAGCATCCATAGCACCCTGAAGGATTTAGAGTGTACTCAAAAGTGTCCTGAAAAACTCTGTATGAATCAACTGCAAATACACTGAAGATGCCAAGTGAAATCTCTGTACCGTCGGTGAAGATAGAACTACAAGGCTTGTGGCAATGATGCCAGGAATAGCCAAGAGGCTTTACAAGGCTAAACAATGATGTGCACGATGCCGTGAGATAGCCAAATAGGCTTTACAATGCTGGCATG
The DNA here is from genome assembly GCF_047967505.1 of Dipteris shenzhenensis. NCBI lineage: Eukaryota > Viridiplantae > Streptophyta > Polypodiopsida > Gleicheniales > Dipteridaceae > Dipteris > Dipteris shenzhenensis. Next base: position 48,443,250 of record NC_141622.1, on the reverse strand, counting down.
TGTGTGTGAAATCAAGTGCTATCTGCCCACTGAATCAATCTGCAATGCCTCTGAACTCTGAAGTCTGCTCACTGAACTGATGAGCGTAAGGTTTCAGGTAATGTAATGATGTGAAATCGGATGTGAGCGTATGGACTGCTGACTCCGAGTAGGTACTAGTCGGGAATTTCGGGCATGGCTTAGATTGGCAACTTGGGGAAATTCAAAGCGTCCCCTCTATGGCGATCTAGTCTACTCTGATCTAGATCTAAACCAACCGTCGATCGATGAAAGAGCAGCAAATAATTCCTTTTCTTTTGTTCTTTTTATGTGCTGGGTCAGATGCGTCGATGTAGAGGCAAATGTGCGTGTAGTGAAGTATTCCATAGGAGTGCACCTGACATGGAGGGGGTCTTAGTGGATACTTTGTGTGGTGTAGTTGAGGATGCCCAACTAGCCTATGATTTGCCATGCTACATGGTCAAGATTGTGAGTGATTCTTTGTTAATACTGATGTTGCTAGTGTTATTGGTTAAATGTTTGATTATTATACTTTGAGCATAATTATATTGGGATTGATACGAGCGACTTTCCTTTTTGGAGCACGCTCAAATTCTTCCTGGATCAAGAGATACGACTTGATCTAGGTGGAGGGGCAAAAGGAGTGCAAATGGTGCTCAATGATGATGTGTCACTGTGAGTCACATGCAGTGATGATGTGGCACTGTGCTTAGAAAGAGGTGTGCCAGTGAAGCTCTGTGTTGAGGTGGCAGGAGTGTGCACATGCAGTGTGTGCACAGTGTGCCTGGCAAGAGACTATGCCTGCAGAGGGTCAGTGCTGAGGTGGCACTGCTGATGTGGTAAAGATGACATGGTAGTGATGATGTGGCTTGGTGACGTGGCATGGTTACATGGCACTGATGACATGGCCTAGTGATGTGGCTTGGTGATGTGGCACTGATGATGTGGTAGATAGGATTGGATGATGATGTGGATTGCTGACGTAACAGATGACGTGGCACTTGGAGATAAGTTTGCCACGTGGCACATTGGAGACCTAGCCTACGTGCTATCTTATCTTGCCATGTGTCGCTTTCTGAGAAGCCGGAATTGTGTGAAGATTTTGACGAAATCTAAGAAGATTCTGTCCACCTGCGGATTTCCGTCGATGTCGTGTAGAGGGTGTCGTTGGCGGAGGTCGCCTGGGTGCATGGAGCTAGATGGAGCAGATTGGCGGAGGTCGTTCGTTGGAGCTATGGCATTGGAGGCTGCTGTGAGGCGGCCCGTATGGAGAGACTTTGTAGCCCGTGGCTACTAGAGCGTCGCCTGTGTCGCTGTAGATGTTGTAGTTCGTTGTCGTTAATCGGAGGCTGCATAGCATAGTTGCCGCTGCGGTGCTTGGAGGCTTGCCCTGCGAAGGAGTCGTGGAGAGCAGTCGACACGCCTGAGCCGAGGCGATGTGGGATCGCTGCTACTGATGAAGGAGCACCCAGCAGGCACAACCTTGCTGGCCGGGGAATACAAGGCCACAAGCTTTTAGAACCGAGAAAGAAGACCATGAGAGGATCTTCAAGAGGGCCAAGGCTTGTTGACGGTGAGAAGGATGACGATCAGGGCACTTCGTCAACTAGGATAGCTCAAGGTGGTAAACACAAGGAAATGATTCAGCCTATCGAGGGCACTCCTGCAACAATCGGGACGCCACGAGCACAGGCTCAAGAGCAACCATGCTCTCGCTCAATGACTACAAAAATGAGATGGAAAGACCGAGCTAGAAGCACGAGTACTGAAAAGGAGGCTGATCCTTCGCCATCACGTGTATAACAAACTTCGTTGGAAATGCTAAATGTTGATCATCCTAGTCCCTCTGCTTCCCCTTCTGCCTTCTAGAGTCAAAGGCAAAAGGACCCTCCACAAACTACTCGAAAGAGAGGGCGTAAGACTAGCCACAACCAGAATAACTAGCAGATCCAGAGCCCCCCGCCCACTCCCTCCGCAATTCGCACATGAGGAAAAAGCCTAGATGTTATGACGACGAAATTGATAGAGAACACACCATCGGTCTCCCACGGTCAGCGGGAACCCGCAGAGGAAGGAGAGGTTGTTGTAGACGCTGCTGGCTATGGAGAGCCAGGAATCCAAGTAGGTGGGCTGAGCCTTTGGAGCCTTGGCTAACTCAGACTCTCTGTCATAAGCATCTCTCTCTCACGAAGAGCGCTCACAAACTCTCAATAGTCTCTGAAATCTCTCTTTTCTCTCAAATGAACTCTCCCTATATCCGAGCTTTGTAAGCTCTCTCACTCTTCTCTCAATAATGAAAACATAAGCTCTCAATCAGAATTCTCTCAAGAAATGAAGGAGCATATCTCTCTCAGTTAAGGGAAGAATACCTCGCAAGTAAAGCACTCTCTTTGTCACAATGGAAATCTCTCAAGAACAATGACGGAAATTTCTTTCAATGGACGAAAATTCTCTCAACGGAAGTGAAGGGAAAAATCTCACAATCACTCAAGAGAACTCTCAATCTCACAATCTCAAGAATCTCAATGTCTCAGCAGAAGACAAGGGAGCTCTAATACCATGACAAAATATGAAGAGGGGAGAGGAGAAGAGTGGAGATGAGGAGAGAGGGCACAGCTAGAGAGCACACCACAAATGACTAACTGTACACTAGAATTAGTTGAAAAAATAGAATATATACAAACCCTTTTAGGGTTAAGGTTAGGGGATCTAACCCTTTCCTTTATAGCACTCTATAAGGTTAGTGCTATGCACATATGATCACGTGATGGTGCTATGCACACATGATCACATGATGTTGAGCGTGAACTCTCAACAGAAGATGACGATCATCAAGAATCACCCGACTTTATTGAAGAAGATGATCAAGTCTTAGGTGAACATACGATGCCAGAGTATGATGATGATATAGGAGATGAACTTGGTATAGAGTTGGAGATAGACTTGTTTGGCACGCTAGACTTGGCTCAGGATGAAGCCATTGATGTAAATACTCTTCATTGATTTTTTTCATCTCACACTTGGACATGAATATATGAGCTTCAAACTTGATGTACATGCTCTTGTACTTTTATTCTTTCAAAGGATCAAACATGTATGAAAAGAAAAAAAATTTCTCATTGGGAAAAACTATCTTTAAAGATCGGTATGGGGAAAAACACTCTATAAACTGTTGCTATAGGAAAGTGTCTCAAAGTCGCTATATAACGACCTTCTACAAGTCTGGTAAGTGTCTCTATGTAGCAACGTCTTATAAACGTCGCTACATAGTGATGTTTATATAGAGTCGCTACATAGCAACACTTTTTAAAACCTGCTTTGCATATCGACGATTAGCGCTCCATGCATGCTAAATGTCGACGCTTAACTGTCGGAATAAGGCCCATGTGTAGTAGTGAGACTTAATCATAGAAAACCATCTTTTCCTTGTTGATAGAGCCCCGGTGCCCTAGACACCACAAATCAATCATGGTGACCTCTCTTTCAATACATTAGGGGCTCACCCTTGATTCACCTTGACCACAAGGATGTGAATCTCCCACAAAGCTTGAATTCTATCGAGATCATTTTATCCACATCCAAAGAGGCTCCCACAAAGCTAAAATTTTATTGAGCTCATTTTATATAGCTCTCCCTAAATAGTTTCATAATCAAACTAGGGTCCTTGTCAATCCACCTCTCACATGTTAGAATTCCTTTTGCCTAGTTTAGCATATTGAAGTTTGCATTGAGATAGGGCATGCAACAAGGATAGATCGACATCACAAACTTTGCAAACTCCATAAAATGGGACAGGTTGAGTTTGAGTAGCATTTTATTTTTAGATAGCCAATTTACTATAAAGTTAGAGGCTACTATTATTGTGTGTTGACACCAACAATCCTCCCTATTTGCTCTTTTATATATACAATCTAGAGATGCATAACACTTTTTGTACATGATGTTTTTATAATACCAGCTTATGGAAGGCAGGTGGACAAATCATAGAGGACTCTAATCTCCTTCTTTATTAGAGGGGACATGGAGATCGAGACATGGATAGGAAATGCTAAAGGAAACCCATTGAGATTGATTCGAGCAGGAGGATTTCTCCTTACATGGGGATTAACAAAATCCGAGCACCCTTTGCTCTTGGGTGAAAACAATAACTTGTTGATGAACCATCTCAACATCATATGTTGAATATGTGCATAGCACTCACGCAATAGAGTGCTATAAAGGAACGAGTTAGAAACCCTAACCCTAACCTAAAAGGGGTTTGTATGTATTTTACATTTTCAACTAAATCTCATGTACAGTTAGTCATTTGTGGTGTACTCTCAAGCTATGCCATCTCTCCTCATCTCCACTCTTATCCTCTCCTCTCTCCAAATCAAGTAACGGTTTATGCAATAGAAACGAAGGATTACATCATCAGGATCAAGGATTACAACAATCAACTCACGACAGCAGCATCAGAAGAGACCATCAATCCCACAAAAATGGTTTGAGTCATCCTGAATGAACTAGAAGAGAGATACAAGAATCTAGTATAGAGTGTTTCCATTCAATGGAAAATTCCAACATTGAAAGAGCTACAGTCAGTGTTACTTGGTGAAGAACTCATGACTCAAGCCATTCATGCATGCAAAGGTAATTACAATGATTAGGCATTGTTATGGATAAATTTGACCAAGGTAAAAGGCATTAATATGTGTGTATGCTTGTATGTGTAGCAATAGTATAATAAAATATGGTGTGCATAGGGCCCAGGGTTAAGGTGGCAGGGCATGACCATGTCCCACCCTTCCACGTAAGAGGACCCATAAGGTGTGTTGTACATAATACATGGTAGTAATATTATAAAATGTTAAGGTGGCATGGTTACTCCATGTGCCACCCCTCCACCTAGGCGGTCTCATGCCTGCATTTACTGAGACATGGCCCAAGGACCACGGGAGAAGTAATATAAAATAGGTGGAGATGGATATTATATTGGATTATTCCCTCCACGTAGGATAGGCCCATGTGGGGGGGGTGTAGATAGTCCAAGAATGCAAGTTAAATAATGGGGAAAGTAGGAGAAGGTGGCAAGACTCCTTGTGCAAACCCTCCACTTGTCCTCCTAGATGTTTGAAATTATTATAAAATGGGGAAAAGACCAAGGGAGTATCTAAGACTTGGGATATGGGGTTTGATTTATGTGGAAAAAATGAGGCAAAGGGTTGTCGCACACAATTGAGAGTGTGTACCCACCTAGCCCACATGGGAGATTCCTTCACACACACCATGCATGTGGGAGGATGCATTTTTTGGGAGAGACCCCCTCCCTTGGCTATAAAAGGAGGGGGCTATTCCTTGATGGGACACGCTCATTCTTGTAAAGCCACCTGGCTAGTACTTTGATTTCCCCCCCATCCTTCCTTTCAAATAAAGCATGACTTTCTTCCCTTGATGTCTCCATCTCTACATTCCACCTCCCATCATGTACATGCTCCTCTTCCCCCTCTCCCTTCCCCCTTGTGCCATAGTCCCCCTCTTCATTTTCCACCCCTCTTAATCCCTTTTCCCCACCCATGTTAATGCTTCTCCCCGTACGTTCCCTTTTGCTCTATGGCATAAACTTTGACCCTATAGTATGATTTGAGTTATCTTATTGTTTTGAGTCGCAAATTCTCATCAAGTGTATCCATGATAAATGTCCCTTATGTATCCATGAGAGAATGCCCCTTATGCATTCACATATTTAATGAAAACCAAAATAACATTGTGAGAGAAGGAAAACAAGTCACACATTTAATATGTATCCACGATGAATGCCCAGTATGTATTCACATTTAATACAATCAACCAAAATATCATTTTGAGCAACAAAATCACAAATACAAAGTTTTGCAAGTTTGCCCTTTTACATGCATCACTTGCCAATAAAGTTTTTCTACTTCAAAAAATAACTCATGTACATGCTAAACCCCATCATAAAGCTTCACAAAATGAAGTGGATTTTGATGCTTCAGGTGGACTCTGTTGTGATGCTTTAGAAGTAGACTCTATCTCTTGAGGCTTTGATGCTTTAGGCATATATGGACTCTTCCTTCGTGCATAGATTTTGTCTACTTTTAAGTGTGGACACTTTTATGATGGTTTAGGTGTAGAATCTAGTGGAGGTTGTGATTCCCTAGGCATATATTGAATCTCTACTTTTCAGTGTGAGGTAGGTGGTGATTCCTTGGGCATAGATCCTCAGGAGGGTGTGATGCCCATGGCATAGAATGAGTCTCTACTTCCACTCGGGGACTTTGCTAGGATGCTTTGGGTGTAGACTCCCCAAAATGGTATGAATCTTTGGCTGTAGATTGAGTCTCTACTTCCCCGAGTGGACTCCCTTTTGATGCTTTGGGTTTATACTCCTCGGGGGTATGTTGAATCTCAACTTTTACAGTGGATGGAGTCGATTGTGATGCTTTGAGAGTAGACTCCTACTTCAAAGGCTGTGATGGATTGGGAGTATATTGAGTCTCTACTTCCTTGAGAGTCTTTGATGCAGACTTGGGTGTCTCAATTATTTTAATTGGAGATTGAGCAATTATGAATGGAACAGTATGAGCCACAAATGTATATAGTAGATATTGAGGATTATGAGCCCTTCACATCAAATATTTCATCGAGGAGCAACTTGCATTGTAGCACACTCTCCAACCACAACTGTATGGATCATTTTGCTCTACAACCTCACATCATTGTAAGTCCATTGCTTCGATGGCATGCTGGAAATAGTAGAGGACGAAGGCTGGATGCTAAGGAATCAGGGTTGCTGTAGCTAGTGATGAAGGTAATGTTTGTTTATTTGTTGCTACTTCAATGAGCTAACATACGTTTTTTTATTTCTTGGTATAGTGTAGTTATTTCTCACCTTTCTAGTGTAGTGCAGAATCATGTCTACATGCTCGATGCTCTACTTTCTTCTATTCGTAGCTCTCCTCAAAAGACTATAGAAGATGTTTGTACTTGGTTAAGCCCTTTGAATTTAGATGGGGTGCGAGTCATCTTTATGCCTTATCATGAGAAGTAAGTATCAACTCCAACCTTATTTTTACTATTTCTTTGGCAAGTTTGTGTAAAACAATAATCATTTTCAATCTAGTTGTGTAGCTCACATTGGAGTTAGATCACTTGGGCCCTTGAAGTCAACCATTTGTGGTTTGTGAATTCAATGGAAGGTTATCATGCCAACTCCCCAAGGTAATTATTCTCTTAATATTTTTGTTACTTTCTTATTTTGTATCTTATGATCATGACATATTAATATATTTCATATGTCATGATGGATAGTGCTGTATATCGGTTGGTATCTACTATCAGAACAACCACAGAGCAACAAGAGCAAAAAGATGGGCACAGCTGTGGGTAGAATTCAAACGACGTCTACAATGGAGCAAAAAGATGGGCACAGCTGTGGGTGGAGAGTTGCCTACAACTGCATGTTGTTTCTTAGAGAGATTTTTGATTTGGAGTTACCAGTCAAAATGGAATCATATACAGAATCAGATCTACTAATGTTTCAGGCTGAGAGTATTCAGTGTCTAATTGCTACCATTGGGAAACAACCTGAAAATATGACTACATTGCAACATGTATAAAACCTTATCTTTATACTTGTATGCTTGTTCAAGCCTTTAATTGGGATGTGTAAATCTCATAACTTTTTTATATTTTCCTCCAAGAGGAGAAGAGACTGAGTCTAATGAAAGCATGCTATCTTTATACTTCTATGATCATTTAAACCTTTATTTTTATTTGGGATGTGTAAATCTCATAACTTTTTAAATTTTTCCTCCAAGAGGAGGAGAGACTCACTCTAATGAAAGCATGTATGAAACCTTACTTTTTAAATGTTTGCTCCAAGAGGAGGAGAGACTCACTCTAATGAAAGCATGTATGAAACCTTATTTATATACTTCTATGCAGTCTAATGAAAAAACCATTATTAATGTTGGGGAACAACCTAAAAATATGACTACATTGCAGCATGTATGAAATCTTATCTTTATATTTCTATGCTTGTCTAAGCCTTTATTTGGGATGTGTACATCTCATAACTTTTTTATATTTTTATAGTAGAAGGAGGATGTAGAAGACATATAGCAAGTGAAAAAGAATACGATGTAGACTACTCTTTCAATAAGATGAGTCATGAAAATATGATGCTATTGCAGCAAATTGGAAGTTCATTCACCGCTATGTTGTTAATTCAACAACCTCATTTTTTTGAATTTGGTGAAGAAGAGATTTTAATCCTCTTGAATCCTAAGAAAGAGGTTAATGTCAAAGTCATTACAACCATCCTTAGGTTTGATGTAGCCTTTTCCTTGGCTTTATATTTTGCTTATTTTGATTAAACCCAAGAAGCTAATACTTTTTTTTTTAATATAGTAATGTTATAGCAGATTTTCCTCAAAATATACAAATAGTTTCATATATGCTCGATCCTCTTATTTCTGAAGTGCTTAGTAACAAAAAAGAAACCATAGAGGATGTTTGCAAGTGGTTGAAGCATGTTCCTATGAATGAGGCACGGGTTATCTTTACAGCATATTATGAGAAGTAAGCATCAAACCCTACTTGTTTTTTCTATTGCATTGCTAGAATTGTCTCAAACACAGTAATTATTCTTTATTGATAATGCAGCTCACATTGGAGTTTGGTGGTCGTGGACATCTTTGCTAAGAAGTGCTTCTTTGCCAACTCAATGACATCCATCCATGGCACTGTGTTAAAGTAAGTATAGACTACACTTGTTGTCACTTCTTGACATGTAGATTGATATGCAATGCACATATTCACTGTTGTTATATGTTTTGATGTGCAGGTCGACTCGAAAGTTGGTAGGTGCTATCGACACAGTAATGCGGCAATGTGACTTGGCACAACAAATAGAGTATATACCATGTCAGGTACCACATCAAGAGGATAGCGACATCTATAATTGTGGATGGAGGGTGGGCTACAATTGCTTTTTGGTACTTGGTCAAATTTTTGAGATACAAAATGACACCACACTGTCAACATATATGGACTTGCATCTCTATGCATTTATAACATGTACCATTTGAGCAATCATTAAGGGAAACATTATGGACCCTCCCACAAGTCAAGTAGATAATGGCTCAAAGGAGTGCGAAATGAATGCCGTCAAAGAGTCAAAGGGGATGGAAGACCTCAACTCTACAAACATGGCTTCATTGGAAAAATTGGGAAGCTCTTACCCGACTTCATTTACTAAACTCAAATTCTGTCTTATCCCTTTTGTATGGACCAATGAAGGGAAAATCATTCGAGGAGGATATGTTATGCACAGGGCTGCTTGATTTGAACTCAACAGAAGAGGTGAATATCCCTAGCTTTCTTTTTTCGCTTCTTTTAATCACGTACTTCTTATGCTAACGAGTTAAATTTTCGTACAAGATATGGCGGTGGCTAGAAGCTGTATTGAAAAAAATGGTGAAGATGAGGAAAGCCAAGAGAGAAAAGAAGAGTTGTTGAATGCTTACAAGTCGGCAGAAGATTCAAAACAGGTTGTGAGGAGAGTCTATGAGGAGATTTGCGATGCCAGCCTTGGTTACACATGCCCTACAGGTTTAAAGTCTACTTGTTTTCATGAAGCCAATGCCATAGTAGGCACTTTCGAGGACATGCTCTCTCTAATGACTTAATAGTCAAGTGATGGAAATTTAATTCCATAGAAATTTAATTCCATAGAGACTTATGTGTTTTCTAAAGTAATTGTAATAGACAAGAAATGAAACTACAGTTCCACAAAGACTTTTTAGTTCTCTAATGTAAAGTTGTAATAGACAAGAGAGACAAAGATGAGATCAACATGTCACTCCATTTTTTCTAATTTGATTTTTTAAAATCTTACTTTTTGTCTCTTTTAACAATGTGATGTCCTCTTTTTTTAATGTACTCTAGTTTTAATAACATGTCACGTCATTTTTTCTAATTTGATTTTTTAAAATCTCACTGTTTGTCTCAAAGTTTTGTTTTATAAGAGCCTCTTTTTTTTAAATGCTTTATCCAAAATTATCTCACAAAACAAATTTGGATAGTGCACCAGTCCAAAATTAATGAAATAGGTGTTGTAGCTACTATTCAACATAGTCAACAGTCTCCAGTTTTTCAATTCTTCTTTTGGGCCACCTTTAGGTATCATTTTAATCATGCCTGTGTTGTCATGTGGGTCTAGGAAACCCTTTTCTTTGGAATCTTGCTAGAGCAACATGAGGCAAGGACCTACTGTTTCCCAATAGACTTGATAGAACTCTATAGGAAGTTTATTTTCTCCAAGGGTCTTTCCCTTCCCCATTTGATCTACTGCCCCCTTTAGCTCTTCTAGAGATATATGATCTCTATCCAGATAAATGTTATCAAACACTGAGACTCTTCTTTCTCTTGATCTAGAGCACTTACCTTTTGTGTCGTGATGATCTCCTCTTCCCCAAGAAACTATTTGAAGTGCACTATGATTACCTTGAGGATCTCCTCCGGATCTTGGATGTTCCTATTGCCAACTAGAAGAGAATTAAGGGATTCTTGGGTGTGTTTTTTCTTTAGACTTCTAAACATATTTTCATTAGACTTGTCTGCTCTTCCAACTCACCATTATCTAGTGTAGATTCTGGCCTGGTTGGCTGCTATTTCTTCTTCTACCCTGAGTTTTGCTCTGACTGACCTCAGTTGATCATGTCCCCGTGCAATGGTCTCTTTCTAGGAGAGTCAATTGTTCTTCAATCTTATGAATTCTCAGCAATCTAGATTTATTTGCACTTCGTTTGATTGCTTGTAAGAAGGTTTTAGTTCTCTCCGTTGCTCTGATCCACTTGTCAGTAGCATTGGTTGTTCCCCCAAAGGATATTCGTTTCTTATTGGAGGTTTCTACTAGATTGAGATGGCACTATCAGCCTCAATCCTTTCTTTTTGGCTCTAATGCTCATGACATTTAAACCTTTTCGCAACCAAAAGTTCCTAATCCATCCTTCAAGAAACATCATAGGCAGGCGTGGTCCATGGATAAACCCAACTAACGCACAAGAACAAAGCCATTTTGTCATTTTATTTAGCATTCCATTGTGAACCTTTACTGTTGGAAGCTTACCTTTGAAAGCACTTCCATCTGCGCTAGCAATCTTATCCAGTCCTGAGTTGGAGGGATCACCAAAGATGCACTTGGCCTGCAGGGAGAGTTGTTCCCACGCTATTTTTTTTGGTGCTTGAGGCCATTTGAAGAGGCTTTGACCTCCGTCTTGAACTGCTCCATCATAGGAGCCTCTCTACATGTCTTGCAAGGGTGCCCTTGCTTGCGCCTACTACACTGGATTTTGTCTTACTCCATTGGTTTGTTTGTCTTGTTTAGGAGCTAGAACAACAACACTTTTGGACTTTTCTACTGTTTTCTTTCCTGAAGACAACGGTAGTTATCAGTGGCAGTTTTTAGAGAGCTCAGTATTTCTCTAAAAGCAGGACCGCCGGCGTTTTGCATGTCACATCCTTCCCCATGGAATGTAAAACCTGACTTCCTACCATCTTTAGCATTCTCTTTGGTCCTCTCGAGATCTTGCATGATGAAATCTATATTACTCTTGTCCTCATGATTCAGTGACCCTAGCCCAATGGAAGGGAGAGGAATTACTTTCGCGGGGTGTGCTCCCACCCTAACCTTGTTGTCGCCATCACTAGGAGATGCCCTATCCCTACCACCATCGCTAGAGGACACAGTCTTATGTTTATTTATTTTACCTTAGTTTATAATTTATGTGTTACATACACATCTATTTCATGAGTTTGTAATTTTTATTTAATCTTTAATTTTTAATTCATTTTACATTAAGTGTATATTTAAAGTATATTTAATTTAGTTTAAAATATTTTGCTAAATTAAATATACTTTAATTATATGTGAAAAGAATCAAACAATTTATTTATATATATATACACATATATATATATATGAGAAAAAAATGATGGATTTTTTTTATGTCTATGATTTCATCATTTTTATTTTTATTTATTTTATCTTAGTTTATAATTTATGTGTTTACATACTCTCTATTTCATGAATTTGTAATTTTTATTTAATCTTTTATTTTTCATTCATTTTACATTAAATGTATATTTAAAGTATATTTAATTTAGTTTAAAATATTTTGCTAAATTAAATATACTTTAATTATATGTAAAAAGAATCAAATTTTGTTTATAACTCTTGTCTTGCAGGCAACCTATTAAAATGAATATGAAAAAGAAACTATTTCTTGAATTTTCTTCCATTCGATGGTTGGTATATCTTAGATTAGCATAGATTAGTTTATCTATAGAGGACAAAACTCCAAAACAACCAATCAAAGCCATGCTAAAAAATTCTCAACTAGTTCCTAATCGGCGTTAGTCCTATGTTCACATGCAGTTTCACACCCGTAACATAACCTTATGAGCAAAGTGCCAGATGACAGATGACACATCAGAGTCAGAGTTTCAGTGGGTAGAGTTTTAGTGGACACAATGTAATTTGTTAGTGATGAATCATAGTTTTATTTTTGCTCATCTCATTGTAAATCCTTATTGGCTATTATTTTTTAATTTATGTACATATATTGAGCCTTGTAAAGCCTTTGGGGCTATTTTTGATCATCCATTCAAAGATTTTGTTAAATGGACACACACTTAATTGTATCAGTGGACACATTACAGCTTGGGCACATTACAGTATGATGTGCAAAATGCATTGTTTTTCAACTTGAGCACATTACAGTTTCATGGGCAAAATTGAAATGATATGGAGCAAAATGAGGAGCCATGAAATGCAAGATTCTCTAAGAAAGATATAACTTCTATCATGTTTGTGGGAATTACTATGGAACCAAACAACCCATACTTGGATACTTTTGTGAAGTGTTCACAACGTAGTATTGGGGGTTATCATTTTATCTTATCAAGAGGTCTAAATAGGTTTGCAATGCCAACTCCTCCACCATCAAACTTTGCAGAATTACAAACTCCATTACAGGCTCTCATGGATGAATGGAGTACATTTTCGAATGTAGAGGCAAGTAGGTTGCATCAAAAGATTATGGTTGAGTACTTTAAGACATCATCACTCAAGATAGACCATGAATTCAATCAAGAGCAGGAAGGGCACAAGCAGGATCAGGTGGATGCTAGTTTGGTTTAGAAACAAAGAGGAGAAAAGCAAGATGAGAGAGCTCCTAGTTTGGCTCAGAAGTAGCCTAGACAAGGAGCCCCACAAAGGTTTGCATGCAAACTCTTTGAGATAGAAGAAGAAGTAGATGCTGAGTTCCAACCGAAAAATGAAGAAGCGACACAACCATTGTGGCCTAAAGAAATACAAAAGATAGAGGAAGAGGAAGGATGAGCCACGGCCACTTTGGTGCAACCTATCAAAGGAAAAGAAAGATGCAAAATAGAAAAGATTAGTACTGCAAGGGCCATAGTTACAAAGGCTACTTTCAAAAAAAGACAATGTTCCTCCATTCAAAAAGTACAAGTAAAAGATAAAGAGGACAACTCCAAAGGCTACTTTGAAAAAAAGGCAACGTTCCTCTGCTCAGGAACTTCAGGTACAAGAGAAAGAGGACATGGAAAATATAAAGGAAGAAGAGTCAGATCAAGAGGTTGAGGAAGATCAAGATGAGCTCATGTCAATAAAGAATCCCAATTTGCATCTCAATGAGAAAATAATAGTAGATAATGTCGGATATATATGGGGACAAAAGCCCTATGTTGTCAATGCTCGAGATGTGGAGTCAACATCTATTTTTACCAATAATAGGAATCTTGATTTATCTTATGTGATGCAAATATTCAAGGCTTTGGTGGATGGCAAGAAACCTGTGGTCTCTAATGTGGTCTTACATCCAATCATGTTCTATCCAAATATAGGTAGCTGTGACAATGGAGTTACGTTTGAAGGACCTACCCATTTTGAGGAGACTTTCAACAAATTCTTCACTCAAATCCTTTGAAAAATTCTACATGAAGAGGGTGAAGAGGTGAACAGGGACTCAAGAAGTGTCATTGCAGAGCAAATGTCAAAGGTTCTTCCCTTCAATTTTTATATGGCTACACTATGCATTTTTAAGCATCAAACAAAATATTTGATTGGGTTTGAAAGACTGAATCATGATATTTTTGCAAAACATAAGATAACCCCGACATTAGAAATCCTGATGAAATCAAGGAATCTATGGACTACACTTGGTTCTCCAACACATTTGAAAAGAACTGCCACAAAGTGGATGCAGACACATTAGTCAACTTTTATACATGTTTAAGTGCAGTTGTACCAAGGGGAAGTCAAGAACGGGAAGAATCTCTCACAAGCTTCAAGGTAGCGAGAGATAGATATGTTGACTACATAAGTGTAATTTTTTGACCTGAGAAGGTGTTTAAGCAAGTTGTGGCAGTTTGCAATGCATACGAGAAGGGTGAGGTTACTTATGAAGGTCCTTTGTTACTATCACAAAAGTGAAAAGTTGAGAAAAAAGAGGTGACAGCAACAAGAATGTGTAGGCCCGTGAAGTATTTGCTGGATAGCTATGTAACAATGGCAACATAAAAACTCCTCAAGAAAGAATGATTTTTTGGCAAGAAGGACAAAGATCATTGCATGGAGGAGTGCATCAACATATAGGTGAAACATGATGCAGTGGATAGTGCGAAAAAAAATTTGCTCCAAGAAAAAGCAATTCCTACTTGGTCGTAAGGTGACACAAAAAGCATTGTCCGGGACATTTACTGTTTTTAGTGGTATAGGACACCTATTTCAAACCTTAAAATGTGCTTTTTGACTCTCACAATATTGTAAGTTCATTGAAGAACATTGATATTAAAAAATTTTCATATATTAAGGTACATAATTTGTGCTATAAATAATGTGCTATGTGCGTTTATAAAGCACAAAAAGCATGTCACCTAACCATGCTTAGACCCTACTGGTCAATGCAATGTTGACCCTAATATTGTCAAGCATATAGCCACTTTATCCACCACTAAAGAAAAGGCATGGGCACATAAATGGATGAAGAATCAAGAAGATGGGGCCGAAGTAGTCACCTCATTCATGAGAGCCAAAATCCCACCCTCGGGGGGGTCACTCATCATATGTAACCCTATCACGTGAGTTCAACAGAAGGATATTTTTTATTTCTAAAATTTACAGAAATAAATATACATAAGGGACTATTTAAAATAGTTTTGGAAAAAATTTACAGATTTGTATAGAAAAGGGGTACATTTTATTAATGAAAAATTTACAGATAAGGGATTTTAGAAATAGGCCTTGAACGCACGTGGTATAGAGGGTTTATATATAGTGAACCCCCCGAGATCCCACCACAGGTGATTGCATATGTTGAGAAGCTTGTGAATGAGCATAAACTGAGAATAACAAGTGCAGTCAACCATGGCTTTGAATTAAAAGTCAACATCACTTTAGAATCTGGAAGCTTGTAGCATATAGGGGCATTTCAAATGAGGACTTTTTAATTGATGAAACAAGCTGGGATAAGCCGCAAGTATTCTTTATTGATGAGGTTTCTTCCAATGATATTTGCCAATTCATCGATAGAATACAATATATCACCATTAGTAGAGCTAGAATTTGCAATATTGTGATTTTTGTCAATAAAGAAAACAAGGAAGAGATACATAACACTTTGGAGAAAGTTTATGCCTCTGATTTCAAGCTCTACGATGGTGTGTATACATCTAAGAAAAGCAAGAGAGAATGTGGATTAAAGATCCAATTCCTCAAATCATTCCTCTTATGCATGCGGAGTCCATATCCTGACCAGTCTCTACAACATAACATAAGGGGGACTTCCAAGAGTTTGCATCTCTTGCTAGAGGAAATAAAGAACTTATAGGCGCGTCTATTTGCACGTCTATTTTCGTGTCTGGAGACTTGCATCTAATTCGCGTCTATATATCAGACACACGCGCATATAGACATGCAATTAGATGCATAAATAGACACGCTTATAAACGCGTTTATAGACGGACATATAGACGCAAGTCGAACAGACAGACGCGTATATAAACGCGTTTTTAAACGCACTGATAGACGCGCTTTTTTTTTTTTTTTTTAATTTACAGAATACTGTGTATGTTGTGTATGCTATATAGTTACAAGAATCCCATATCCACATTGTGTAATTCAATTCTTACAGCCAACCGCATTTTAATTACAATTCCAAATACAACTCCAAAATGCAATAAAATTGAAAGCTCAAAAAGTGCTTGTATATACATATAGCATGAAGCTAAGCCATGTCATGTGGCTTTAAGTACAAAAAATAAGAGGAGTGTATATACAAGAGGCACAAAGCCAAGCCAGTGGCTTTAAGTACAAAAAAGAGTAGCTAGCACTACTTGTATGACTAATCTATGTTCTCTAGGTCCTCGCTCCCTTCCACGCTCCCTTCTGCACTCCCTTCTGTGCCTCCTTCCTCCTCTTCCTCATCGTCTTGTGCATGGGCCTGTGAACAAGGGACAACATATATCAATGTATGAAAAATCAAATCTTTACTTATAATTTTGGCATTATTTAATTACTTTCAAATACCTGGGGGGCCGCTCCAGTAGCTCGGGTATACTGCTCCTTAGTAATCAACCCGTCATCATAGAAGTGCCTCCATGTATCTCCTCTGTGATGGTGGCGGTGGTAGGCTATCTCCACAGGAGTAGGGTATCTACCCACGATCTCAAGCTGCATGACCGCGACACACTTTGCAGAGGGATTAGTACAAAGAAACAACCTCCACTCGCTTGATCCCATGCATATCTTCAAGAATGTGGCATCTACCATTTGGGAGCATTTGAATGGGACACGAGACTCGGCAGGCATAAGGGAGGATCTACGTACCACAGGGAGGATGTGTGAAGCTTGGCCTCAACAGAGACTAAATGGGCATGTTTTTTTACCTCATGCACCGTGGATGTTATCAAAGCTAGAGATGGCGATGGTGAAGCGCACAATTACTACAATTCGTACTCCCACTGGATGCATGAGGTGTTTGAAGGGAGCCTTTACAAAGAGCAAGAAAAGAGGTGTAGAGCAATTATATGGCTTGAAATCTCATGATTGGCACAAGATGCTCCAAGTAAGTATTTTATGTGCATAATATCTTTTTCTTTTCAAATTTGTGAGTGAATAGCTATAAGCAACTAATCAGCCACCTCCTCGCGGGTTCAGTACATACTACCTACTAGCATTTCATGTATTGCATCGAAGGACGTGAAAGATTGTATTTACAAGATGGGCGAGCTTGTGAGGTATGTGAGCTCAAAGGAAATAGATCCCACCACGCTTGAGAATGCTCGAGTTATGTCAGTGGAGGCGGTTTGTTTAGTGGAGGAGACATTTCCACGTTCTATTCTCACAAGCCAATTACATCTCATAGTGCATTTGGTGGATGAGATTGCTATATGCGGTACTATACATGCACGATGGTTGTTCTTCCTCGAGCGCTTCATGAAGACCTTGAAGGGCTTCGTGAAACAAAATGCAAGACCCGAAGGTAGCATGGCCGAGGGTTGGTTGGTACAAGAGTCACTTGTATATATTTCTGAGTTTCTTGTTGATGTGGATAGCTCTCTCCCACGACTACGGAGAGATGATGAAGACCTAAGGATGAACTCTATTGTGCCTCAAGGGAAAGGACGCAACAAAGTAATAGACACGGAGTTGCATAATAGTATCAACCTCTTTTGCGTGCTTAATAGTGATGTGATGAAAAGATGGGTGACAAGATACAAGGATGGAAAAGCAAGAAGACAAGAAGAAAGGGCCCTCTTTCGTACACACCACGGATCTCGTGTGCCATACCCTCAGCATCTAAGAGCACTTCCAAAGGATATTCATGTGGATTGGCTACTTGATGAAATGGAGAAAGCAGAGAAAGACGAGGGGATGCATATCACAATGGAAGAATGGGAGTATGCTAGGGGATGCATGAGCAAGGTCAGTATATAGAATGTTATGCATAAGTTAGGAGCTTTTTATAATTTAGATTGCTTATTTAATTGATTTTTTCTTGGTGTAGTGCACTATGTTCAATGCTATATGGTGTGAGGGCAAGCATTTTCAAACACAACGGATTGATGATAAGAGAAACACACAAGATTGCGGCGTCATTGCTAGCTTTGAGGGAGCCAATGGAGCCATGGATGATTATTGTGGCATAATCCAAGATATTATAATGCTTGACTTTCGACGCTTCTTTGTGTATGTTTTGGGTGTAAAGTGGTTTAAGGATGTGGTGGAAAGAGGCCCTAATGCAACAAGTGTTGGAAGAAATTGGGATGGAAAATCAAGTAGAAGTAGCAATGAAGGGACTGAGAAGAAATTAGGAGGAGCCAACTAAAAGTGTCATACTCTTAAAAAATACAATAGAGAAAAAGTGTCAGAAAGATCTCTTTCTCCTGTACTATAGTCGATAAGAGATCTTGGGAAAGAGTATGTTGTGCGAGAGAATATCATGCGTTTTCCGTGAGGAAAGGGCCAAAGAATGTTTAGGAGAATGTCAGGCTTTTTTGTTCGGAGAATGTCGGCTCTTTTGTTTGTAGTTTAGATTCGAATCCTCCCACACTTTAGTTTATATTTCAAATTTGAATCTCTTGGGCAAGTTTTCTCCTAAACTCTCTCGAAATTTGAATCTTCTCATTTCTATTTTCACTTTCCTGACCTCTTCTTTTCCTAATCTCCTCCTCCCCTAATTCATTGTCGTCAACACCGATGATCCTAATAGGTAGAGATTTTACTCTCTCCTCCCCTTTCTTCCCACCCCTTAATCTCTCCAAACTTCCGTCTTCTTCCCACCCTTTAATTCTAGCCCTTTAATCTCTCTCCAAACTTCCATTGCTCCTTTCGAATCTTCGTCGCAATACGTTGACAGAAGAGAAGGGATGGGATGATGGAAAAAAGGAGGGGATGGGCGTGGGAAGAGAGGCGACGGGATGGGAGGGTGGCTACCAAGGAACAAGGGGGAGGGGGTTATAAGGGAGGAGTAGGGGATTATAAGTAAAGGGTTAGTTAAGGGTAAAGGGGTTAGGCCGCTAGGGAATAAGGGGGTTATAAGGGAGGGGTAGGGGATTATAAGTAAAGGGTTAGTTAAGGAAAAGGGGGTTATAAGGGAGGGGTACCAAATTATAAGTAAAGGGTTAATTAAGGGGAAGGGGGTTATAAGGAAGGGGGGTTATAAGGAGTGGGTTTAGTTAAGGGGAAGGGTTATAGGGAAGGGGGGTTAGTGAATTAATTAGTTATGGGAAGGGGATTAGTAAATTAATTAGTTAATTAATAAAGGGAGGGTTATAGTGGAGGTGTCTCTTCTTTTTCGACCTGTTTCTGCAGTTGGGCTAGCATAATAGTCTCCTTGTTCATGATAAGCTCATCCTTTTTGTAGCCCTCTTGAATTTGCTGCTGTAGGTGTGAAATCTTTTCATGATTTTCTCCTCTTTTCGATGTTCACATATACATTCATTACAATTTCGTTAGTATAGATAACGACATTACCAAAGACCTTAGCGCATCTCTGAGCCCATAGAGCCCAAAGAATGGAGCTGCACATAATATTTTAGTTTTTTGGGGATCTTGTTAGTCTGTCACCTAGAAGTAGGCAACCAAACTATTTGTGAACCGCATCCCAAACATCTCTAGAAGACCTATAGTTTATGAACAGATGGGAGATATCTTCCTGCGCTCTGATACACCTTTGGCAATAGCTATCACCTTGACCAATTATTAATGCTCGCTTGGCTGTCCAGACACCCTTGTGCATAATGAGCCTTAAGAGGCAAGCCTCTTTTTCTGGAAAAGTTCGATGTCCCACATTCTTTTGAACCTCTTAGCCCACACTCTTTCTGCATCTATTCTCGGCCATTTCTGGCTCAATTGGGCTAGAAGCTCTTCTTGCCCTTCAACAAATATGGGGACTGGGAAAAGCTTAGTCTGACCTGCCCACCTAAATTCTTTGGTCATCAGAGGTGCTCTTCCCATCATCCAAGAAATTGAGTCTCTATCCCACAAGTTTTGTCTCATGGCTATCATTTCCAAGTCGAATCTATTCATATTAAATCTAAGCTTTAACTGGTCATTTTCTATCCATTTCCTTTGCTCTCTATCCCACATGTCACCCCAGACCCATAACCCTTTCTTATTGAGTCTCAAGGTGCTTTCGATTTCGTCATCCCTGAGTGGGGTGGCGTCCCAGATGACTGAAAACTAGATTGAGTCATTGGCCACAATAGGATCAAAACACTTCTTCCACTTTGCTCTCGTAACCTTCCTCCTCCCGTTTCCATGGATCTTTTTGAAGTCATCGATTCTGTTGAGCAAGCCATTAGCACCAATAAAGAATGGATTGCCGAGAACCAAGGGAAAAGGGAGGAGAGAAAGAGAAATCTAGCTCCGTTAACCCAGTAAGAGAAGGACGAGTTTGCTTGTATGAAGGGCTTAGAGAAGGAGGAGAGAGGGAAAAAAAGTATGGCTACTAGTGAAATAGATAAATTACATTCATATAGTATAAAGCTAACAGACTTTAAAAGTGAGATATCTTCACATGTGGCGCATTATGGAAGATTTCCACCCCAGGAAGCACCAGCCATTTGGAATAAACAAACTGCTATACATGAGAAAATTCATAATTCCAAGGTTATTTCTCTTCTGTAGTTTTAACTACATCGATGATGATGAGATGAACTCAGCCCTTGAATGGGTTGAATGTAGGATTTCAAGAGAAAATAGATTTTCCTTCGAGTGAGAGACTTATTGTAACTTTTGGTGTTTTTCAACACCTTTATAAATATTGTGAGAGTTTGCTACGTCTAGTTGTAGATTTTAAAGGTGTTTCCTAAACACCATTATAAATATTAAGACAGTTTAGAACTACTAAATCTTATCATGTCTTCATTTCCTCAATGGGTCACATTGCCACATCCTCATTTACATTGAAACTATGCATTTTTTGAAAAATTGCTCCCATGGAAGGTCACTCCTTTGGCTCAATCTTGCATAGTGTGTTCCCACAATCAATCAAGAGCTTGATTGCAATGTCTCCCTTCATGGAGTTGTCGCTAAGAGCATCTGCAACATCTATGAGGAAGATGGCAATTTCCCTAAATAGCCATCCAATGGCAAAGCAATCTGACTCTAGTGCCCATGTGCCCTTAGCTTGGGATTTGCCTATGTAGTTGTATTGGCATATAATTCGGGTGCTAACCATGGAAATGCCCTAGGAGGAGCATAAGCCGGGTCTTGCAGATATCAACTTTCGGTCTAGTGGAGGCTTCTTCCCCCCAATCAATAATCCCAACTCGAACAGACATGTCATTCGTTGTGAAGTCCAATATGTAGTTGGTTGCTTGCAAATCGGTGTGTCAATATCTTTGTTCCTGAACTGCTTTCAAACCACTGGCAATAGTAGCAACAACAATGGACAATCCATGATGACAGAACAACTTTTCTTGCAACCTGGTGAGTGGAGAGTTCTAGTCAAAGCGAGCTTCTTCTTTGAGATGTGTGGTCTTAACCCATCTCACATATGTCCTGCAACACTGTGGGAGACACATCAGCATATCATGCACAGCTCCACCATTGAAAAACGGAGTGATGACCTAGAGCTCTTGGGTGTGTGAGTACCCCAATACTCGATAGATAGCTCTATGGACAACTGTCATCGCTAGCTCATTCTTTAGTGCCAAATGAGCATGGGAATCTTCTCTATTACTCCTCTTGCCAGCATACCACGATGTTGGCCTAAGACCTGGGACACCCACAACCTATATCATGAATACCTTCCCTTCTCCTCCCTTTCCCACCGGTTCGTGCAAGGTCAATGCTTGCAATGGAAAGTGTATTGTGTGGGAGCACATGTCAACAAATGCAGTACATAGTTCTATCTATGCTCTCCCTTCAGCTTGGCTTGGGTCGGCATTTGCTTTTGGACCGCTATCCATCTTGGTCATATGGACCAGGGCACTAGGTGTTGCCTTTCTGATGGGCTCTGGTTTTTTCTACAATTAGATATCTTCGACGCCTTCCATTCAGTCGTCTAGAGTGCAAGCTTGTCCTCTCCATTAATAGGCAAGACTACATTGCTCACCTTGGATATAATTCCCATTGTCCTATTGGATCTCCAAACACTCGAGGGATAAATTGATCAAGTATCACTTTAACATTTGACCATGCCATTCAACTGCGCCAACTCATGTAAATAAGGCAAGGTATTCGGGATACCATTTGATTGCATAGAAATTTTGAGCTTGCATGGGCACGGATAGGCTTCGTCACTCAATCCTATCAAGTGTTTCATCGTTGTCTTACAGGCAATTAGAATCTCAGTCTTGAGTTGCTCTTGTGTTGCCATCAAAGATGGGTGTGTAGACAGTGTAGTGATCTAGTGCATGCAACAATTGTTTGGTAAGCACTCAAACTTCAAAATAAAGAACATTTGAAATGCATATGCGAAATTGCAATGCTGGTGTAAACTAAATTCCACTCAAAAGCAACGTGGAACATGCAAACTCTCCCTCTCTCTATTTTCCTTTCTCTCTTTTACTGTCCCTCTCTATCCTCTCTCTCTTTTACTCTCCCTCCCTCTCTCCCTCTCTCCCTCTCTCTCTGTCTCTCTCTCTCTCTTTCACTCCCTCTCTTTCCAGTAAATCCGACCGGCCGAAGCGGGTCATCACCTGGCCCGATTGACCGACACTAAAGGCTATAGAATCTCACCAAAAGGGTTTAAAGACAGACTGCAAAAGAAAGCGATGGAAAGCGAAAGGTTTGGTAGGGCGGTAATGGCGGGAAGCGGGGTCCTTTTATAGGATTTCTCACAAACACCGCATGGTACCGTCTTACAGCACGCCTTATGCCAACATTCAAGATTGTGTATCCTTTTGAATCGGACGATCTAGGGTGCCACACATGTCGATATGACATGTACTACACGGTATAGGTAGGTTACTAGCAGTGTCTCATGGCGCCCTAAAAAAACCCATGGGGTATAGCTGCAAGACCATGCAGGGTTAAGCTTGGTATGGATAGATACCGCACGATAATCAGATCATGATATCATGTGGTAAGAGTATAAACTCTGTAGTATGCTCTCGGTCGACAGCCGATGTAAAGAACCACATTTATTTGCGTTTAGGGCCTTAGGCGGTGATATTTAATCGAAAAGTACGTTTTTTTAAACATACTTTTTAAATCCTTGGTATGCTACATTGGATCTACGTCAACCATCTTCATGGCCGAGAGTCCCTGCTTCTTTGACATGCATCGGGTATGAGTGAGTGACAGCATCTAGACTCATTACATATACAAGGTTCATCAGACTTGAGGATACTATTCTTCCTCTGAATCCTATGGATGCTTTGGAGTGCTCCTCTAGATTCGCTTCTATGATTTTGAGTTTGCTATGCATGCTGGGATGTCTATTCCTTGAGATGGGATGCTTTTCATGAGGTCATGCCAGGTCAGTGGTTGCTCTTGTTACTCTTTTGATATGGATGCAATCATAGTAGACATGCCTGTGTTGCCACTAGTGTAGGCATCCTTTGGCAAGCGGCCTTGTAGGGATGACAAGGATGTTGGGGAGGATGATTATTCTGCGAACCCCACTTCCAATCCATTTGATGACTAGTGAGAGACTTCACTTTCACTTTACCCACATTGACAACACACATACCTTGTTTGTATTTAGTTTCACGTGGATTTGGGTTTTTTCCCTAGGCTTGGACCTGTTGTTTTTTTCTTACTACGAAATAAGAATTTTAGTTAATTTAATGGATTTTGTTTCTTTGTCGTTGTGCAATTCACTTGGAATTTGAACTTATTCATGCTTGAGCTTTGTCGTTGTGTACTTCACTTTGGAATTTGAACTTATTCAAGTTTAAATTTTGTGAATTGTAGTGTATTGCCTCCATACATTGAAAGAATGGCTAGGGCCATGTTGAGAGATGGGTGATAGAACAAATAAGGGAACGCTTGCACCTTCGTAGTAATTTTGTGGACGATGAGTGCAAAGATAGAGGTTAAGGGGGTTCATGGATGTTTGTATCTTTCAAAATAATTGGTGCATGTAATTTTGAATTAGAATAGTAAATTTTCTCTTCTGATATTACTAAGTTGATCTTATTCGTCTTGATGATCTCGCTTTACATCAGGGATTTTAAGTAAATTGACTAGGTAACGTAATCATGCCATATGACTTGAATGCAATGCACTGGATGTATGTAATGCTCCTACTACGGTGTTAGAGGCTAATATCTTATTTGTAGAGCAATTACCACTTTATTACATCTACTTTGAAATGGCCTAAACTTATAATCTAAGTGTGTACATAGCATATTTTGAGTGAATGGGATGCACAAATGTTCATACAATCACATTTTAGCTATATATGCTCGAATAAAAGTTCATTTACAATCACATTTCTTTCCTCATGTAAATAGGTTCACCTTCTATGATCTCATTTCTCATATGTTAAATACTATAATTCTTGCATGTAGATTGACAATTTTCAAAGAACTTGGAATTGTAAGAGGCTTTTAAAGTTCTTCAATAGTACAGTACAATGGCATAGTTCCTAGGAAACTTTGCTCAAACTCTCAACTCGCTCAAACAAAGTCACTCGATGTTTCGACTTACTCTCCTTGCATCACATCTCTAGTGCCAAATCAAGGCCTTCTCCCACACACATGAAGTCTTCATAAGTTACTAGACCCACCACATGGGTTCGTTTCGAGACAATCAAGGTTAAAAGGCATTAGCATCACCAAAGCGCTACATACACAAGCCATTAAACCATTCATGTAGGAGTGAGCCCTCAAGGAGTTATAATTGAGAAATTTCGTGTTTAATAAAGTCTCTAAAAAGTAAATGTCCATACCCTTGCGGCCCTTGCCCTCTCCTTTATGGAGCCCCAACTATGTTTTGCCTGTTCTCATGTCGCCCATGTACAACAGTTCGTCACCAATCATTGTCAACAGTTGGTCATGACTCATGCGCAAAAGATGCAATCATAAGTAAATAGGTAGAGTAAACCCACTCTCTCCTAAGCTTCCATCGTGTTCTTCCGCAAATATATTTGTTGATCGCTGACAGAAGTAGGAAATCTGGCTTTAACCCTTGTGCTTCACCCAAAAAAGATTGCAAATTTGGACTAGGACAGAAGTAGGAAATCTGACGTTAATCCTTGTGCTTCACCCAAAAAGAGATTGCAAATTTGGACTACGGATTATCAAAGTATGGAGAGGAATCGGGCAGCGAGCTCCGAAAATTCTGTGCTAGTTTGAAAATATGAAGTTTAATAAACATGCATTGTGGGTGTTGTGATGAGTCTCGTGTGTTGTGCTGGTCCTAGACCGACAACCGTCCATGCTCCATGTTTGGTGGTACATCATGATGGTCTGGTGGAGTTGTCCAGCTGAAGGTCGAACCGTCGAGCTGTCGTAAAATGAAGATCATGTCCACGGATTCAAGTCACGACATGAGGGCGAGCCTGCTCGTGTCGGCCGGCACCTGGTGTCGGAAGGACGATGCAAATGGGCGAGTCGGAGCGACGTTGGTGTGCATGGCTGGTGCATGGCTGGTGGCATATAGATCAACATCAGAGCGCATTAACAGACTAGAATTCAATGAGCAAATGGGGACTCGCGGCAGGAGCAGCCTGCAAGGAATCAGTTTTATCGACAGGGTGGGCTGCTAAAAATGCAGGTGTATAGAACAAACCGGGATTGATCTTTCCCATCAGACAAAGATAGAGGTTGATATACTTCAAACTGCAAACGACCGGTGGCTATCAGTTTGGAGAGTGCACCCCCAACAGTAGCTTGCGGGGGCTACAATCTTCAATACGTTGCATGTTTCTGGTGTTGCACTAGGATGGTGCGGGGAACAAGCCATGTGAAGCGATTGAGAGAGGGAACGACGGACAAACCTGCATCAGCGGTGCCTGATTGCGCATTGCTGTATAAATTCTTCCTCTAGCTGTCTGTAACTTCCAAGGTGTAACTAGCTACTGCACTTCCTTCAGTATAGCCATCCTGCAGCAAGATTAGTCGTCCCCCACGAGCTCAGCGACCTTTCCACCATGACTATGACAATATACTCACCGTTCTTGCTCCTCGCAATCCTGTTGGCAACTTGTGCATCCTGCCTTGCTGGTTATTACGGCTCGCCTCAGCTGGGTGGATGGACAAACGCCCACGCCACCTTCTATGGCGGCAGCGACGCATCTGGCACCATGGGTATGCATGACGATACTCTGTTTCAGTTCGTGATCTCTTTATTAGCTGCAATTCGCGTCTTCGTTTGTTAAACACTTCTCAAATTCGCATATATTGTGGCTTGGCGAAAACAGGAGGTGCTTGCGGTTATGGCGATTTGTATTCTTCCGGCTATGGCACAAATACTGCCGCCCTGAGCACTGCCCTCTTCAACGGTGGGTCGAGCTGCGGTTCATGCTTCGAAATCAAATGTGATGCCGCCGCCGATCCAAAATGGTGCCTGCCAGGAGCTGGATCGATCGTGGTTACAGCAACCAACTTGTGCCCACCCAACGACGCCCTTGCCAACAACGACGGCGGATGTTGCAACCCGCCCTTGCAGCACTTCGACATGGCACAGCCTGCGTTCGAGAAAATTGGAATTTACAGCGGGGGCATAGTTCCAGTCCAGTACAGAAGGTAATTCGCTGACAGAATAGTGTGGGGGTCCATATCAAATGTCCGAGTTTGTAGATAGTGTACTTATGATCCGAGAACTCTCGGTGCTGCAGGGTTCCGTGCGCGAAAAAGGGCGGAATTCACTTCACGATCAACGGTCATTCTTACTTCAATCTGGTACTTGTGAGCAACGTGGGAGGAGCTGGGGATGTGCAAGCCGTGTCGATCAAAGGCTCCAACACGGGCTGGCAGTCCATGAGCAGGAACTGGGGGCAAAATTGGCAGAGCAATGCACTATTGGATGGCCAGAGCCTGTCATTCCAAGTCACAACCAGCGACGGAAGAACCGTCGCGTCCTACAACGTTGCTCCTGCGGGGTGGCAATTCGGCCAGACATACAGCGGCGAGCAATTCACCTGATGGAGATCAATCCACAATTCCGGAAGCCAGCTGTAACTGTAATGTAGGTTATATGCACGAATGGCAGAGGCAAGCGATGCAGCTGCCCGCCTTTCGCAAGCGTTGCGCGCTGCAGATGCATGGTTCAATATGTAAGATTGTTGCTCGTAAGCAAATTGCTCTCCGAGCACAACTTGATGGCAATTTCCTTGCTTTTTATCAAAGTACAAGCGCCACACACCAATATAGCTATCATGGGATAATTAAACATCAATCTGTTCCTAGTGGTCCACAACTCTCGCCTAGCAAAAAACTAGCTAAGCTTCCTTGCAAATTTCATGGGATTAAGCATCAATCTGCCTCTAGTAGTTTCCCTAACAACGTGAGTGACATAGGCTAAAATGATCCTAAAGTGGTATGATAGACATGTCCTATACACATCTAAATGCTTTCTATAGATGTCCCACACCAAGGAATTCTTTGAGAACTAGGCTAAAATGATCTTAAACTAGTACGAATGTCCTAAACATATCTAAATGCTTTCTTTAGATGTCCCACACCAAGGAATTCTTTGAGAGCTTCGAAAGCATGACATTCAGAGGACCTTCACTACTACACACAGATCCTATTGCGATGTTTACGTACCGACGTTTAGCGCCCGCTTAGCGTTAATCGTCGGTATGAAAAGCGGGTTTTCTAAATCGTCGCTATATAGTGACTGTTGCTAAAAGTCGCTATATAGCGACTTTTAAGTGTTGCTATATAGCGATACTGATATACAAAATATTATAGCGACGTTTTTACAGAGAGGTTTTTTTTTTTTTATAGGCCTTAAAAGTTAGTTTTTTCCAATGATAAATTTTTTTAAGTTTTCATACATGTTTGAGCTCATAGAGAATAAAAAAATGAGAGCATGTACATCAAGCCTTTGAAGCTCATATATTCATGTCCAAGTTTGAGATGAGAAAAATCATATAAGAGCATTTACATCAAATGTTTCATCTTGAGCGAAGTCTAAGGCGCCAAACAAGTCTATCTCTAACTCTATACTGAGTTGATCTCCTATATCATCATCGTACTCTAGCATCGTACGTTCACCTAAAAGTATTTGATCATCTTCTTCAATAAAGCTTAAGTGTGGTGATTCTTGATGATTGTTATCTTCTTCCTCAATATCGTGATCTCCATCCTCCTCCCGTGCGATGTCATTATGCGCATCTTCCTCTTGGCTCATATGGTGATCTACATCTTCTTTCCTAGATTCATCAATTGGATCTGGCATTGGTAGTGGCATCTCCATATCCACATCTTGATCTTCAAAAATTTGCTTACTTCGTGGTGCAACTTGGATCACGTACCACCATCTTGGATCAAAACGATCCGGATGAAAAACCACCTATATTGAAGATGGGTGCCAAATGTCGTCAATTATATATATGAAATTATGCTCAAGTACATGTATCAATGGACTTTAAAAATGAAAGCTTCGACTAATTAAATCATTAGTATGCACCTGCTCATAGTGCTCGGGAAGAACAAAAGTATCACTTTCATCGATCCAATGTTTGGTGGAGTCTATTGCAAAGAGACCGCTACTATCTTTTCTCACTATCGCATGGGGACTGTTGTAAGTAGTTCTAAACCATTTTACATCAAGAATGAAAATATTAAATCGTCTAAAATCAATTTCATAGATGTCGTGTATGGTTCCACAATAATCCAACTGTGAGGAAAGAAGATTGATATCTAAAGCACTTGCTCGGCTATCTTGTGTGAAGTTAGCCATGACTCCACAATCATACGTGACTCTCTTTGAATCGATGCGTTCCACGTGAAAATATCGTCCATATGACCATAATGCACTGTACTTTTTGTATTATAAAAGAGCATCATTAAAACAATGAAGATGCATATATTGCCACCAATAATTACTTAATTACGTCAAGAGGTAAGAAACTTACATGCACCATACATCCAGATGATAACTCTCGCTCGCGCTCGTTTATTGTCTCTCCATCACGTTCGGCTTTAGGTAGAGCCAGTTGTAGCCAATCAAGTGACATGTGAGTAGGGAGAAGAGCTAGATCTCATGGATATGGTTGTGATCGCCTGTACATTACTCTAAATCTCGTCCTTGCATTTATTCTTTCTGCTTTGGCCACTTCATATCTCTCAATCCACTTCCGCATCTCAGGGCTATTGAGGATACAAAACTTATTGAATTTCTCCATTTGCTCTTCGCTCATCTTTCTTTCAATCCCTTTTCCTTGGGGAACCTCGCCAATGATGTGATCATCATCCTTGTTGTGCTAAGCTTGTGGCATATTAGGATCCGTGGATGCAAGAAACTCTGTGATATATACTAATGACTCTTGCACAAGCCATCCCTCTGCCATGCTTGCTTCCGGTCTTGCTCTTTGTCTTACAAACCCCTTTAAAGTTTTCATAAACTGCTCGAGAAAAAACATCCATCGACTATGAACGGTACCTGCTATAGCCACCTCATCAACTATGTGCACAAGCAAGTGGACTTGAGTTGTCATAATGCTCGAGGGAAAGTGCTTCTCAAGCAAGCATACGGCTTTGATGGATTCCACCCTAGCCTTCTCGATGCTCGATATAGAGATCTCTTTTTGAGATATCCACCTATTTCACATGTCCATGCATATGTAAGATATTTGAGATATCCACCTATTTCACATGTCCATGAAGAAAATACATAATCCGATTTGATAGTAAGCATACCTCACAATACCACAGATCTTGAATATAGCATTTCTAACATCTTCTTGTAAGCACCCTTTTATTGTAATTGGGAGGATGAACTATCAAAGCAATAATGAAGTCATGTCAACAATATAACATAATAATAATTATGCCAACGCATCACGATTATCGGTACACTAATTCTACTTAGAATACCTGTAAGACCTTGTGCCAATCATGGGACTTGAGGCCACTAAGCTTATTATCCTTTGAAAATGCTCCTTTCAAGCAATGCATGTACCCTGTCGGTGTTTAAAAAGAGGCAATGTCTGCCTTAACCGCTGCCTCCTCCCTCGTAGAGAGGATCCACATTGCTTTCGGGAGGACAACTTTTCCCGAAGCATGCACTTGGGGCCACAAACAAGACATCCTATTCATAGCACGCAAGTCTTCTCGCACTCCTCTCGAGTCCTTGGAACCAACCAAGTGTGCCCAAATAGTAGCTCCCACATTCTTGAAGATATGCATGGGATCCAAGAGATGATTGATTTGTAACTGACCCCAATAAGGAAGCTCGTGAAAGATCGATAGCCTCTTCATACCAGGATGAGGTGTCTCTCCATTCGCCCTCCAAGCTTGAATCCAGTCACTTGCCTTCAAATATGATGGTGGTGGATCAAGCTGACCTCCACGTGCGAGATGGTCGAGCGAAAGGTATCGACCATGACCTTCGGAAACATTTTTCCTCATATGTTTGGAGTAGCGTGCAAGTGATTTGAGAGCCGGTCCACAAACACGACAAGCATGGTACCCACTTGTAACAAGTCCTGCACGCGTGCATGAATGTGTTAGTACGAGACATGCATGCAAAAGAGAGTAAAAAAAGCATAATCCCTCATTGTACATGTAAAGACACAACCACGTACCTGCGCACTCTCCATATCCTGGGTAGTCATGCATGGTCCACATCAAGATACCCCTGACTAAAATATCATTGGTATGTCTAGGAGCTCTAGAAATATCAAAGACCTGCACTCCTCTCCATAATATCTGTAACTCCTCTATCAAAGGTGCCATGTACACGTCCATGTTTTTTGTTTTGTACTTTCCTGGCACAAGTAGTGCAAGCATGAGGTGTCCCTTTTTTATTGTTAGCCATGTTGGGATATTGTAATTCACCATGACTATGGGCCATGTCGACCAAGATGTCGAGCGTAACCTGAAAGGATTCACGCCATCCATGTCTAGCCCAAGATGTAAGTTGTGTGGCTCCCTCACAAAG
The DNA here is from genome assembly GCF_047967505.1 of Dipteris shenzhenensis. Classification (NCBI taxonomy): domain Eukaryota; kingdom Viridiplantae; phylum Streptophyta; class Polypodiopsida; order Gleicheniales; family Dipteridaceae; genus Dipteris; species Dipteris shenzhenensis. Next base: position 48,412,148 of record NC_141622.1, on the reverse strand, counting down.
TCCGGCCACTGATTATCTATGTGCTTCCAAGCTGCACAATCTGCAAGAATCCTCAATGTGTGATCAGTGGACCGATGAGATGCATGCCATGTCATCAACTCCACTATGGATTTGCATCGGAACATGTGTTGTATTCTTGCAATGATGGGAAAGTGTCTCAAGACCTTTATCGGTATTCGCTCACCCTGCAAGTCATCTCTATATCATTGTTCCCCACACTTTGGACAACTAGCCAAATCTCCATGCTCACGACGAAAGAGAATACAATCATTACAACAAGCATGGATGGTATCATAATCCATACCCACCCTTGTTAGCATCTTTTTCGCTTCATCTCTTGATGCGGGCATGGTATTTGGTGCATGCAACATCTTCTGGAGCAACCTATGATAAAGACACTATCCAAATGATGATTCTCAAAACAAAAAATATCCAAATAATGAGTCAAATTAATGCAAGGACTAACCTCATTAAGGCTGAGACACTTGTATCCGACCACCCATACTGTACTTGTAGATTCAAGATTGAGAGACAAGCACATAGTTTAGACATCCTAGCACCCTTGTACAATTGTGTTGATTGCAACTCTTGCATTTTGACCTCAGACTCTGACATCATGTGTACATAGGATGTAGTGCCCCTAAAAATGGAATCCATCATGTCGACCATACCCTCGTCATCATCCGGGAGACTATAGTCTTGCTGAAAGTGAGAAGGTATATGTGTACCCTCGTCACCCTCCTCATCCTGTTTTAAGATTTCGTGTAAATATAAGATCTTCTACTCCTCATCCTTCTCCTACCTCTTGTACTCCCTCTCTACCCTTTTCCCTCTTTGGTTTCTTGAAAGGAAGTTCTTCAAGAGGTGAGTTTGTTTTAACAATGTAGGTTGTTTGTTTGTTAGCTTTAGTTTTGTGAGTGTTTCTTCTTGTATTGCTAAACCTATAAACTAGTTTTCATGCTTGTTTTGAAAGGATTGAAACAAAAAATGAGATTTCAAGAAAGGAAGAAAACTCACCTCTTTTTTCTGTATTTCTCTTCCTTCTCTTTCTCCTTATCTCCTCAATTTTCTCCTTTCCTTATCTCCTCAATCTCCTCCCTTCAAGAAGTTGCTTTTGTAATCTCCTCCTTCCACTAACATCTTATTTGAAAAAATAGGTTGTTTTCTCTCTTTTGTAGGGCCAGTCCACTACACTGAGCGGGACATACTATTTCAAGTAAGTGCTTCCTCTTTTTTCCATTCATTATTTTTGTTATTTGCATTGGATTGCAGCTAGCGCCTTAAGCACTAGCTGCAGTGATGGGCGTAGGAACCCTCTCTTCCCCTCAAACTCTTTCCTTCTTCCCCCTTCTCTTATTCTCTTTTTTCCCCCCTTCTCTTTTTTCCCTCTTCTCTTATTCTCTCTTTCCCCCTTCTCTATTTCGCCCTTCTCTCTTTTCCCTTCTCTATTTCCTTTCCCTCTTATTCTCTATTTCTGCATAGCATGAGAGCATGAGCATATGTGGAAATAGAGAATGAGAGAAGCTTCTCTCTTTCTCTATTTCCGCATAAGCTCATGCATAAGCTTATGCATGAGCTTATGCTTCTCTCTTTCCCCCTTCTCTATTTGCCCCTTCTCTCATTCTCTATTTCCGCATAAGCTCATGCTCATGCATGAGCATGAGCATGAGCTTATGCTTAAGTTTCCCCCTTCTCTCTTTCTCTATTCCGCATAAGCTTATGCTTATGCATGAGCTTATGCAGAAATAGAGAATGAGAGAAGCATAAGATCATGCTTATGCTTCTCTCATTCTCTATTTTTGCATAAGCTCATTTATAAGCTTATGCATGAGCTTATGCTTCTCTCTTTCCCCCTTCTCTATTTCCCCCTTCTCTCATTCTCTATTTCTGCATAAGCTCATGCTTATGCTCATGCATGAGCATGAGCTTATGCTTAAGTTTCCCCCTTCTCTCATTCTCTATTTCCACATAAGCTCATGCTCAGGCATGAGCATAAGCATGAGCTTATGCTTAAGCATAAGCATAAGCATAAGCTCATGCTTATGCTCATGCATCAGCATGAGCTTATGCTTAAGTTTCCCCCTTCTCTCTTTCTCTATTTCCGCATAAGCTTATGCTTATGCATGAGCTTATGTGGAAATAGAGAATGAGAGCAGCATAAGATCATGCTTATGCTTCTCTCATTCTCTATTTCCGCAGAAGATCATGCTTATGCTTCTCTCATTCTCTATTTCCGTGTAAGCTCATTCATAAGCTTATGCATGAGCTTATGCTTCTCTCTTTCCCCCTTCTCTCATTCTCTATTTCCGCATAAGCTCATGCTCATGCATGAGCATAAGCATGAGCTTATGCTTATGCTTATGCTTAAGCATAAGCTCATGCTTATGCTCATTATGCTTAAGTTTCCCCCTTCTCTCTTTCTCTATTTCCGCATAAGCTTATGCTTATGCATGAGCTTATGCAGAAATAGAGAATGAGAGAAGCATAAGAAGGGGGAAATAGAGAAGAGGGAGGGAAAGGAAAGAGAGAAGGGAAAAGAGAGAAGGGGGAAATAGAGAAGGGGGAAAGAGAGAATAAGAGAAGAGGGAAAAAAGAGAAGGGGGAAAGAGAGACGCATAAGCATGAGCTTATGCGGAAATAGAGAATGAGCTTATGCAGAAATAGAGAATGAGAGAAGCATAAGCATGAGCCTATTTCTGCATAAGCTCATTCTCTATTTCCGCATAAGCTCATGCTTATGCGTCTCTCTTTCCCTTCTCTATTTCCCCCTTCTCTTTTTTCCCTCTTCTCTTATTCTCTCTTTCCCCCTTCTCTCTTTCCCCCTTCTCTCTTTTCCCTTCTCTCTTTCCTTTCCCTCCCCCTTCTCTATTTCCCCCTTCTCTCATTCTCTATTTCCGCATAAGCTCATGCTTATGCATGAGCTTATGTGGAAATAGAGAATGAGAGAAGCATAAGCTTATGCTTCTCTCATTCCCCCTTCTCTATTTCCCCCCTTCTCTATTTCTGCATAAGCTCATGCTTATGCTTCTCTCTTTCCCCCTTCTCTAATTCTCTATTTCCGCATAAGCTTATGCTTATGCATGAGCTTATGCGGAAATAGAGAATGAGAGAAGCATAAGCTCATGCTTATGCTTCTCTCATTCTCTATTTCCGCATAAGCTCATTCTCTATTTCCACATAAGCTCATGCTTATGCTTCTCTCATTCCCCCTTCTCTATTTCCGCATAAGCTCATTCTCTAGCTCCCGCATAAGCTCATGCTTATGCTTCTCTCATTCCCCCTTCTCTCTTTCTGCATAAGCTCATGCTTATGCTTCTCTCTTTCCCCCTTCTCTATTTCCCCCTTCTCTCATTCTCTATTTCCGCATAAGCTTATGCTTATGCTTCTCTCATTCCCCCTTCTCTATTTCTGCATAAGCTCATGCTTATGCTTCTCTCTTTCCCCCTTCTCTATTTCCCCCTTCTTTCATTCTCTATTTCCGCATAAGCTTATGCTAATTATGCTTCTCTCATTCCCCCTTCTCTATTTCTGCATAAGCTCATGCTTATGCTTCTCTCTTTCCCCCTTCTCTATTTCCCCCTTCTCTCATTCTCTATTTCCGCATAAGCTTATGCTAATTATGCTTCTCTCATTCCCCCTTCTCTATTTCCCCCTTCTCTATTTCTGCATAAGCTCATGCTTATGCTTCTCTCTTTCCCCCTTCTCTATTTCCCCCTTCTCTCATTCTCTATTTCCGCATAAGCTTATGCGGAAATAGAGAATGACAGAAGCATAATCTCATGCTTATGCTTCTCTTATTCTCTATTTCTGCATAAGCTCATTCTCTATTTCCGCATAAGCTTATGCTTATGCTTCTCTCATTCCCCCTTCTCTCTTTCCCCCTTCTCTATTTCCCCCTTCTCTCATTCTCTATTTCTGCATAAGCTCATTCTCTAGCTTCTGCATAAGCTCATGCTTATGCTTCTCTCATGCCCCCTTCTCTATTTCCCCCTTCTCTATTTTCGCATAAGCTCATTCTCTATTTCTCCCTTGTCTATTTCCGCATAAGCTCATGCTTATGCTTCTCTCATTCCCCCTTCTCTATTTCCGTATAAGCTTATGCTTATGCTTCTCTCATTCCCCCTTCTCTATTTCCGCATAAGCTTATGCTTATGCTTCTCTCATTCCCCCTTCTCTCATTCCTCCTTCTCTATTTCCCCCTTCTCTCATTCTCTATTTCCGCATAAGCTTATGCTTATGCATGAGCTTATATTCTCTATTTCTGCATAAGCTTATGCTTATGCTTCTCTCATTCCCCCTTCTCTCTTTCCCCCTTCTGTATTTCCCCCTTCTCTCATTCTCTATTTCTGCATAAGCTCATTCTCTAGCTTCTGCATAAGCTCATGCTTATGCTTCTCTCATTCCCTCTTCTCTATTTCTGCATAAGCCCATGCTTATGCTTCTCTCTTTCCCCCTTCTCTATTTCCCCCTTCTCTCATTCTCTATTTCCGCATAAGCTTATGCTTATGCATGAGCTTATGCGGAAATAGAGAATGAGAGAAGCATAAGCTCATGCTTATGCTTCTCTCATTCTCTATTTCCACATAAGCTCATTCTCTATTCCCGCATAAGCTTATGCTTATGCTTCTCTCATTCCCCCTTCTCTCTTTCCCCCTTCTCTATTTCCCCCTTCTCTCATTCTCTATGTCCGCATAAGCTCATTCTCTAGCTTCTGCATAAGCTCATGCTCTTGCTTCTCTCATTCCCCCTTCTCTATTTCCGCAAAAGCTCATGCTTATGCTTCTCTCTTTCCCCCTTCTCTATTTCCCCCTTCTCTCATTTTCTATTTTCGCATAAGCTCATTCTCTAGCTTCTCTCTTTCCCCCTTCTCTATTTCCCCCTTCTCTCATTCTCTATTTTTGCATAAGCATAAGCATGAGGTTATTCTCTCTAACTCTTATTCTCTTTTTTCCTCTTCTTCCTCTTCTCTTTCGTTTCCCTCTTCTTTCCCTCTTTCCTTTCCCTCTTCTTTCCTTTTCCTCTTCTTTCTTCTTACCTATGCCTATGCCTATGCCTATGCTTATGTTTGTTTTTTTATTTTTTGTTTTCGTGTTTGTGTCTATTTTAGACATGGGATCACGTCGCTCATCCGATGAGTACGGACAGCCTCGCAGGAGAAGAGCTCATGATCTTTTTGCTCCAGAGGACTTTGATTCCTCTCAGGCGACTACCCCGAGGACTACCCCTGGTCTGACTCCTCTTGGACCTAGCACTATGACTACCCCTGGTCCGACTCCTCTTCCACATAGCACTGCGACTACCCCTCGGGAACCTCCTTTGCTAGCCGTGCATGGCTTTGTCGGGAGTCCCGACGAGTTTGTAGTACAGATGATCAATGAGGAGGCAGTGAGATTCTTCTCTCTGCTATCTCAGAGGACCTCAGCAATTCCCTCCCCTACACTGATGGGTGGACGTACTGCCCAGTCATCCCCTCATGCCCCTTCGACCGCGGGGTCATCACCTGTGCATGCCTCTCGCAAGGGAAGGAAGAGTAGGATGGGTGGCTCATGTTGTGCTGACTCGGGAGATTTAGACGAGTCAGCACACTCACGCTTCTTTAGGTCTCCACTTGGTCCGAAGACACAGTATCAGTCAGGTCCCTTTCCCTCTCCTACTCCCACTGCTACTCCTCGCTCCAGAAGCGCTCGCGCAGCTTCCACTCCTTCAGACTCTGCTACCGTCAGTCCCCCTTACTCATCAAGGGATCTCTCCTATCAAATCACATCTGCTGGAGAGATAATAGAAGATAAAAAGGGCAAAGTAGTGATGGCCGCCATGAAGAGGTTGATGAGTCATCACTTCAAGAGCGGCATAAATACCGATTGGCGGTATCAAGATGCCCAAAAGAAGCAGGCAGTGATCGATGAGTTAGAACAAAGATACCCTAATCCACCAAATGTGGAGTTTAATGATGATTATATGCGAGAGCGCATGGGTTTTGGTCTTGAAGCATCGTAGATCAACCTTGCGTACTTCCATCACAAAGGGGTTGGCTAAACCTAGCTGGGCAGACAAAGCTGATTGGAAGTACTTCAAGAAGCAACATAGGGACCATCGTGAATTGTTCGAGGGTCAGAGGAGGGCTGCGAAGAGACGGTTGGACGTCGTAGGTACTTCGCACTTTGGTGCAAGCGGATGGTATGCATTCGAGGCAACCGTGGTAAGTCTACTTCTTCTCATTTAATGTATTGTTCTATTTGTTTTACTACATATTACATGCACTTTAGCTAACTCTAACTCTCATAAATTGGATCCACAGCAAGCTGCGATGGGTCATCTTCCTACAGATGTAGAGATGCGATGCGCATTTTGGATAGGAACAAAGCCGTGGTTCATTGAGCAAGAGGCAATGGGAGCGACAGTCGATTGGGCTGAGGTGGCTACTCGCATGGTATAAGTTTACTCCTACTTGTAATCTCACTTTTTAATTTAAGTTCCAATCTAATTTTTGATTTATATGGTTCACTCTTAGGGTCAAAGCTCAAGCATCCCATCATCGGAGGCGAGCGATCAATAAGGCCAAGGATCAGACGCAGGTGGCGAGGATGAGGAAGAAGATGCAGGTGTCCAGGACCAAGGAACAGGCCAACAAGACGAGGATGATTCGGATTCAGATGAGTAGTAGTGGTAGTAGCATTTTGTATATCCGCTCGTTTGAGCAATTTTGTATCACCCTTTCGAAAGGGTAATTTTGTTACAAACAATGTTGTATATGTCCGACATGTATATGTTTTTGTTGCTCATCATTTCACAAGAGCGATTTTGTATCACCCTTTTCGCAAGGGAAATTTTGTTATAAAAAACCTTTGTTTTGTAATTACAAAAAAAAAAAGGATTAGTGGGGCTAAACAGGGCCAAAAGGAAGCCCTATTTAGCCCCACTAACCCTTTTTTTTTGCGTCTGTTAATCGTCGCTATATAGCGACGATTAACAGTGTCGCTATATAGCGACGTTTTGAGTGTCGCTATATAGCGACGCTTTATAGCGATGGTCCTTTTCCGACGCTTTTAGCGACACTTATAGCGACGTTTGCGCCCGTGAAAAAAATAATTTTAATGTAAAAAGCATCGGTATTTTTGTTGAAAAATGGCCTATGCCTTGTAGTGCTTCTAGGGAAACCATGCATTCACCCATTCTGATCCATGCTTTTGCCCGGGCCCCCAACAATTTTACCTCCACTTCCCTAAAATATATCTAGACATGTAGGCCATTCGCCTCATATCATGCTTAGTATCCTTTCCATGCAGACCATGTGTTCAGTCCATTTGATTTCAATTGTCATGAGTTGTTAAGAATTAATGCAGTTATAGGTTGAGTGTTAGTGGTTCAAAAGTGATATTGGTTATTTCTAATGTCATGACCTACATCATCAAATGTCGAACAAATAGTTGAATGAATGAGCCCCCCCCTTCCAAATAAGAAAGTTTTTCTTGTAAACATCCAAAAGATCAAGCTAGTACATGAGTTAGCCAACTATTGAGCAAGTGGGGAGTAAATTCAAAATTCACATGTTGTTCAAATTGTAACACTAGTGCCAGCCCCCCAACAAGCTACCTCCACTTGCCTCAAATATGTCTAGACATGTAGGCCATTTGTCTCACATCATGCTTAGTACCCTTTCCATGCATACCAATATGGGTTCACTCCATGGATGATTTTTTCAAGTTAAACTTTTAGATTGGTGTCGAAAGTTTGTATGCCATAATAAAATTGAATGTTTGAAATATACACCAGGATTTGAATCTTTTATGCAAAAAAATTTTAAGTTAAGCCATGATTTATATTTTTTCCTTCAAAATTCAAAATATAAAATATAAAAAAGTACTTCATTCTACCAAGATTGCGAAACTTAAAAAATACAACTTTTGCCAAGATTTTATATTAATATATAAGCATAGCTTCGATAAAAACATCCTTGGTTCAGTCCATTTGATTTTTCCATCAATTGTCATGATTTTTTAAGAATTAATACAGCTATAGGTTGAGTGTTACTGGGTCAAGTGTTCTTTTAGTTATTTCTAATGCCATGACCTACGTTAGAGTAGTTTGGACTTACCACGATCATAATGGTCATACTAAGTGTGTCTTTACTTGGATGTAGGCATGAATCTAGATATTGGGTCTTCACTTATGCCACATGATAGTAGTTATGAGCTTATATGTACCTCTTCTAAAAAGAAGCATTGTGCAACAAATTTTAGGATAGCACATCAATAGTGTAGGGATAACATGGTAGTAGTGTAGGTTAAGTTATCGCCATTGCAGTGGTTGGTTGCACTACGATATGAATAGGTACCAGCATAGTGCTTTGCTTCTATTATTACAAGATTAATATATTTGTAGGATGTGTGGATTCATTATGGGAAACCAGTGTGGTGGTTGTTGGGATATACTAAAAACAAGCATGGGATTTACCATTTGGGATTTACGAAAACAATTTAGCACGGTGGTTGTTTGCGAATACATACTAAAAAGAAGCATACTCTCAAATCGTAATTCTATTTTCTATGACAAGTGGACATATTGTTTCCTTGCAATGAGACTACATACATTTTCTTAGTATTATCTCAATCGTCCTCGTCCACTGCTCCAAGACACCCCAAGATGTGCTCATGCATGTTTAAATTCAATTTAAAGACATTCTTGCAGGCCTTCTTTCGTTGTTAAAAAGGTTGCATCTAGAATTTAATAGTTGTTACTAGATTAGAGTACACACATGTTTGAGGACTCTTATGTAGTAGTTCATAATTGCGGCCTCTCTTGGATGTTTGTTTGCATCAAAAAACTCCAACTACTACATCCCACTTCTCATAGGTTGTTCCCAATTATCCTCAAATGCTATCTCAACCTTGTGCTTGGGTTTTGTGCACTCCAACAGAAAGTATGTTTTATCATTCTTTGTTCTCCACAAAGGCAACAGCAACTGTAAAGTTATCCCCCTCTCCCAGACAGTTAGTGAGATCATTGAAACTCTCCCCAAACTATGATGAGTCATTGTTTGTCTCTCTATTGTTTTTCACTCCATCTGAACATAGAGGGAAAACTTAAATAAAGGCATAGGTATTTCTTTATGTTAATATAGGCTAAAATAGGTTTTTATTTATGTTAACATACTTTACCAAAAGTGTTTAGAGAAGCTTTTATATTATATTTTAATTTTATTACATATATTATATTGATATTATCATATGGTAATCTTTGTAATATTATATAATTTGTTTTCAAAGATAAGGAAAAAACATTCAGACTATGATATTCAAGCACTATTTTTTTTTTAAGGTAGGGAAAAAACCTTTGTGACTATGATATTCAAAAGTTTAGGACTTTGATTTAGTCCACTTTTGAAATGGGACTTTATATAAGTCAAAAAATATCTGAATATGGTGTTAATGGGGTTGCTAATCGTCTAGAGCATAGATGAAGGTGGAAGTCCAAAGCTAGTCTAGAGAGGATATGCATCTTTGGATATGCTCAAAAACTAGTGTTTCGATTTGCATTTCAAAATGTTGAGACCAAATCCCTATTTTTTTCCACATTGATTAGACTAGCAACCATATATGCGAGTGTTAATTGTGTTGTAGACCTCATAAAGATCAAATGGAGCCATAGTGAGAGATTTCAAATCCTCATGTTTTCTAGACTTATTCATAGAAACCCATCTTTTCCTCATTGATAGAGCCCCGGTGTGAATCAATCACCTCTCTTTCAATACATCAGGGCCTTGCCCTTGATTCACCTGAACCACAAGGATGTGAATCTCCTCATCAAGATGGAACATGGTCCACATCCAAAGAGGTTCCCACAAAGCTCAAATTCTATCGAGCTCATTTTATCCACATCCAAAGAGGCTCCTACAAAGCTCAAATTTTATTGAGCTCATTTTATATAGCTCTCCCTAGATAGTTTCATAATCAAACCAAGGTCCTTGTTGATATACCTCTCACATGCTAGCATTCCTTTTGCCTAGCTTAGCATATCATTCCAAAAAGTTTGCACTGAGAAAGGGCATGCAACAAGGATAGATCGACATCACAAACTCTGCAAACTCCATAAAATGGGATAGGTTGAGTTTGAGCAGCATTTAATTTTTATATAGCCAATTTACTATAAACTTAGAGGCCGCTATTATTGTGTGTTGACACCAACAATCCTTCCTATTTTCTCTTTTGGGGTATACAATCTAAAGATGCATAACACTTTTTGTACATGATGTTTGTAGAGACATCCTTAATACCAACTTATGGAGGGCATGTGGACAAATCATAGAGGACTCTAATCTCCTTCTTCTTTATTAGAGGGGACATGGATAGAAAATGCTAAAGGAAATCCATTGAGATTGATTTGAGTAGGAGGATCTCTCCTTACATGGGGATTAACAAAATTCGAATGAATGCGTTTGAGCCTAAAGTTCGAGCAAGCCTAAACTTATAGTTAACAATGGAGTTCATTGATAAAAGTTGCAAAAGTAGCAATCATTAATGTCAAACACTTTGCTCTTGGGTGAAAACAATAACTTGTTGATGAACCATCTCAACATCATATGTTCAAAATGTGCATAGCACTAACCCAATATAGTGCTATAAAGGAAGGGTTAGAAACCCTAACCCTAACCCATAAGGGGTTTGTATGTATTTTATATTTTCAACTAAATGTACAACTAGTCATTTGTGGTGTACCCTCGAGCTATGCCATCTCTCCTCATCTCCACTCTTCTCCTCTCCTCTCTCCAAATCAACCATAGTTTCTGCAACAGAAATGAAATTGATCGTGTCTAAATGTACTCAGGGTCAAGGATTATAATAGCCAGCTCACAACAGCAGGAGAGACCATGAATCTCACAATCTAAATGGTTCAAGTCATCCTGAATGAACTAGGAGAGGGATACGAGAACCTAGTCTATAGTGTTGCCATTTAATGGCAAATTCCATCACTGGAAGAGCTATAGTCAATGTTACTTATTGAAGAACTTAGGACTCAGGACTCTGGCCATTCATGCATGCAAAGGTCATTCCAATGATCAAGAATTCACATCTTCAAATAGAAGCAAAGGCAGAGGGAGAGGAACAGGTAGAACATTTTAGTGAAGTTGACATCATTAGCAACAAAGTCATCATCAAAGTCAAAATCGGCATCATCATCCTCAACAGCATTAGCATCAGCAACCAAGAGGAAATCATTTCAACAAGAGGAAGATTCCAAGGATGAGGTAATGCATCCACCAATGTGTCAGAGATTTAATGCAACTACTATAATAAGCTTGGACATATGAAAGAGATTGCCACAACAAGCAGTACGACCAAGGCGATCAATCTAGCAGCAATTGAGGAAATTTATGTGGAAGAGAAAATCATCACTGTGGACATTCAAGTCACAATCATATGCTAATGAACCTAAGAATATGTTTCTTGCAAGTGAGGATATGCATAAGATTGAAACAATGTATCTTGACATAGATTTGCAATTTAGAAGGGGAATGCTCAAGTCAATCAATCACATGATCAGGATCCTTGTACATCAATGTACTCTATATTGTTCCAAATCTTAACAAAAACCTCTTGTCTCAATTGGGCACGGAACGCAACTACCGAGTCATTATTAATGGAGATGAATGCATGATTGGAGACAAATCCAAAGGATATCAGCTAGTAGGAAAATCAATCAAGGACGCTTGTTCAAAATGCTAGCTTCAGTTCTAGATTTGCATGCTATGTTAGCACAACCGCAATAGATGCCGCTTTCCATAGTATGGCACAAGAGATATGGACATGTCACTTTCAAAAGCTTGTTACAACTCAAAAATCAGAATATGGAAATTGGAATTCCGAAACTACAATTTCTTGGAAAACTTTGCAAAGCATGCTACTTTGGTAAACAAAAGCGAACCAACTTTGGCAAAAGCACCTCTCAAGCTAGAGGTATTCTTGATTTCATTCACATAGATGTATGGGGTTATGCACAAACCTGCAGCATCAATGGTTCACTTTACTACTTAACTTTCATCGACGAAAAGAGTAGATATTATTGAGTAAGAAAAATCTGAAGTCTTTTCTAGATTTCAAGAATTCAAAGCCACTACAAGGCATAGGCCATTTTCTGACAAAAATACCAACGTTTTCTACACTCAATTTTTTTTATAAAATGGGTGCAAAGGTCGTTATTAACGTCATTATAAGCATCGAAAAAGAACGATTGCTATATAGCGATGCTAATAAACATCGCTATATAGCGACACTGGTAAACATCGCTATATAGCGACGATCAACAGAACTTAAAAAAAAAGCATTAGTGGGGCTAAACAGGGCCATAGCAAGCCCTGTTTTACCCCACTTTTTTTTTTTTTTGTAGTTACAAAAATAAGATTTTTATTACAAAATTTCCCTTGCAAAAAGGGTGATACAAAATCGCTCAAATGAAATGATCGAGCAACAAAAGCATATACATGTCGAAGATATACAGCATTGTTTATTACAAAATTACTCTTTCGAAAAGGGTTATACAAAATCACTCAAATGAGCCGATATATAAAATGATATACATGGCGAAGTATATGCAAACTACTACTACTACTACTACTCATTCGAATCATCGTCGTCGTCCTCATCTTGCTGGCCTGGATCCTTGGTCCTCGTGAGCTACGCCTACTCCTTGACCCTTGTGAGGTGCACCTGATCCCTGGCCCTCGTGATCGCTCGCCTCTAGTGATGGGACACTCGAGCTTTGACCCTAAGAGTGAAACCATATTAATTGAAAATTAGATTGGAACTTAAATAATAAAACAATTTAAAAAGTGAGATTATAAGTAGGAGTAGACTTATATCATGTGAGCAGCCACCTCAGCCCAATCGACCGTCACTCCCATTGCCTCCTCATCAATAAACCACGGCTTTGTTCCTATGCAAAACATGCGTTGCATCTCTGCATCTGTAGGAAGATGATCCATCGCAGCTTGCTGTGGATCCATTTTACGAGAGTTAGATAAAGTGCATGTAATATGTAGTAAAACAAATAGAACAATACATTAAATGAGAAGAAGTAGACTTACCACAGTTGCCTTGAATGCCAGCTATCTGCCTGCACCAAAGTGTGAAGTACCTACAGCGTCTATGCATCTCCTCGCATCCCTCCTCTAACCCTTGAACATTTCAGGATGGTCCCTATTCTACTTCTTGAAGAACTTCTAATCAGCTTTGTCTGCCTAGCTGGGTTTAGCCATCCCCTTTGCGATGGAAGTACGCAAAGTTGATCTACGATGCTTCGAGACCAAACCCATGCACTCTCGCATGTAATTCTCATTGAACTCCCAATTTGGCAGGTTAGGGTATTTTTGTTTTAATTCATCGATGACCGCCTGCTTCTTTTGGTCATCTTGATACCACCAATCAATAGCAATGCCACTCTTGAAGTTGTGGCTCATCAATCACCTCATGGTGGCCATCACTGCTTTGCTCTTTCTATCTTCTATTATCTCTCCGGCAGCCATGATTTGATAGGAGAGGTCCTCAACTAGGTAAGGAGGACTCATGGTAGTGGCAGAGTCAGAGCAAGTGAGAGCTGTGCGAGCACTTTTGGAGCAAGGAGTAGCAGTGGGAGTAGGAGAGGGCAAGGGACCTGATTGATACTATGTCTTGGGACCAAGTGGAGACCTGTAGGGATGTGAGTGTGCTGACTCATCTACATCTCCCGAGTTAGCACAACATAAGCGGCCCCTCCTACTCTTTCGCCATTTACGATAGGCACGCGCAGGTGATGACCCCTCAGTCGAAGGGGTACGAGGGGATGGCTGGGTAGTAGGTCCAGCCATCGGTGTAGCCGGAGAGGAAATTGCTGAGGTCCTCTAAGATAGCAAAGAGAAGAATCTTGCTGCCTCCTCATCAGTCATCTGTGCTACTATAAACTCATCGGGACTCCCGACAAAGCCATGGGCTGCTAGCAAAGGAGTTCCTCGAGGGGTAGTCGCAGTGCTACGTCCAAGAGGAGTCGTAGTCACAGGGGTAGGGCCTTGAGGTGTCGCTTAAGAGGTATCAAAGTCCTCTGGAGCATAGCGATCATGATGTCTCCTCGTGTGAGGTTGTCCGTATTCATCAGACATACGACGTGATCCCATGTCTAATGTAGACAAAAACACGAAAAAAAAACCAAAAAAGAAACATAAGCATAGGCATAGGCATATGCATATGCTTATGAAAAGAAGACAAAAAGAGAGGAAGAGAGAAGAGAAAGAAGAGAGAATGAGGAAAAAAGTAGAGAGAAGAGAGAAGGAGAAGGAGAAGGAGAGGAGAAAGAAGAGAGGCAAAAAGGAGAAGGGTAGGCATAGGCATAGGCATATGCTTATGAAAAGAGATCAAAAGAGGGGGAAGGGGGGGAGAAAGCTTATGCTCATGCTCATGCTTATATTTTTATGCTTATGCATGAGCATATGAGCATAAAAGAAAAAGAGAGAAAGCTTAAGCATAAGCAAATACATATGCTTATGAAAAGAGATTGAAAGAGGGGGAAGAGGGGGAGAAAGAGAGAGGAAAAGAGGAAAATGAGACGTGCTCATGAGAGAAGGAAAGAAGGAAGAGGGCGAAAAGAGATTTTACGAAGGGGAGGAGAAGGAGAAGGAGACATATGCTCATGCTTATGCATGAGCATAAGAGAAGGAGATATATGCTTATGCTTATGCATAGGTAAATACATATGCTTATGAAAAGAGATTGAAAGAGAGGAAAGAGGGGGGGAAAGAGAGAGAAAAGGAGGAAAAGAGGAGGAGAAGGAGACATATGCTCACGCATAAGCATAAACATAAGAGAAGGAGACATATGCTCATGCTTATGCTTATGCTTATACATGAGCATAAGAGAAGGAGACATATGCTTATGCTTATGCATAGGCAAATACATATGCTTATGAAAAGAGATTGAAAGAGGGGAAAGAGGGGGGGAAAGAGAGAGGAAAGGAAGAAAAGAGGAGAAGGAGAAGGAGAAGGAGACATATGCTCATGCATTAGCATAAGCATAAGAGAAGGAGACATATGCTCATGCTTATGCTTATGCTTATCCATGAGCATAAGAGAAGGAGACATATGCTTATGCTTATGCATAAGCAAATACATATGCTTATGAAAAGAGATTGAAAGAGAGGAAAGAGGGGGGGAAAGAGAGAACTAGTTAGAGGAAGGAGGAGTTTCAAGAAGCAACTTCTCAAAGGGATTGGATTGAGGGGACAAGGAGAAAGAGAACCTGGAAGAGAAATAAAAAAAAGACTAGAAGAGGTGAGTCTTATTTCTTTCACAAAATCTCGTTTTTTGTCTTTAACCCTTGAAAATCAAGCATGAATACTAGCACATAGCCTTAGCAATACAAGGAGAAACATGCTTCAACACTCACAAAAGGAAATCTCACAAAAAATGAACCTACATTGCTAAAAGAGACTCACCTTCTTGAAAAACTTCTTTTCACACAAGCAAAGAGGGAGAAGGGTGGAGAGGGAGCACAAGTATTAGGAGAGGAATTGAGTAGTGGTGAGGAGTGGAGAATAGAGAGGAGGAAAGTGAGGTCATTGGATATGAGGTGGGAGGAGAGATTACTTTTCCCACAATAGAGATGCTAAAGAAAGCACCACATCACGGGGTTTTGGGTTTTAGCCCACATCATCGCTATATAGCGATGCTAGTCAGTCACTATATAGCGACGCTTATATTTAAAAGCGTCACTATATAGCGACGGAACACAGCAAATCGTCACTATATAGTGATGGAACATAGCAAAACATCTCTATATAGCAACGCTTTAGGGCACTTATTGTTTAACACTAAAAAAGAAGCTCATAGGTGGCTATTTTATTACTGTTAATATATTTCCTTGCAACTTATTTTTTGATTTTAGAAGTGTGCAGATGGAAGGGACGAGTGGAAGCTCGTTAGATGATGCGCCAATGCCTGGGAGCACAAAGTGGCTTATGGAGAGGTTGTATTATCATTGCACTCATTGCAAGCGAGAAGTACAACATCAATGTCATATTATCATGCGCCACTTGTGGATGTATGGGGAGGAGCCTGAACTAGTACCCACCCTTGGTGTTGTACGTGTTGATGGATTATCAGTAAGTCAAAGCTATTTGAGTTCGCGGTTAATATTAGATACCATTATGATACAAAACCTTGAGACAAGATCTTATATTTACATGAAATCTTAAAATAGGAAGAGGAGGCTGATGAGGGTACACATATACCTTCACACTTTGAGCAAGACTGTAGTCTTCTGGATGATGATGAGGGTATGGTCGACATGATGGATTCTATTTTTAGGGGCACTACATTCCATGTACACCTGATGTTAGAGTCTGAGGTCAAAATGCGAGAGTTAAAATCAACATAGTTGTATGAGGGTGCTGGGTTATCTAAACTACATGCGTGTCTCTCAATCTTGAATCTGCAAGTAAAGTATAGGTGGTCAAATACAAGTGTCTCGGCCTTAATGAGGTTATCTCCTACATTAATTTGACTCATTTTTTGGATATTATTTGTTTTGAGAATCATCATGTATTAATTAGTGTACCGAATCATCATTATTCAAAGCCTATGTATGAATTGTAATAGGTTGCTCCAAAAGATGTTGCCTGCACCAAATACCATGCCCACATCAAGAGATGAAGCGAAGAAGATGCTAACAATGGTGGGTATGGATTATGATACCATCCATGCTTGCCGTAATGACTGTATTCTCTTTCGTCATGAGCATGGAGATTTGGCTAGTTAACTGAAATGTGGAGAACAATGATGTAGAGATGACTTGTAGGGTGAGTATATACCGATAAAGGTCTTGAGACACTTTTCCATCATTGCAAGAATACAGCACATGTTTCGATGCAAATCCATAGCAGAGTTGATGACATGGCATGCATCTCATCGGTCCACTAATGACACATCCAGGATTCCCACAGATTGTGTAGCTTGGAAGCACATAGACAATCAGTGGCCAGACTTTGCGAGGGAGCCATGCAACTTACATCTTGGGCTCATCATGGACAGCGTGAATCCTTTTGGGTTAGGCTTGACATCTTGGTCGACATGGCCCATAGTCGTGGTGAATTACAATATCCCACCATGGCTAACAATAAAAAAGGGACACCTCATGCTTGCACTACTTGTACGAGGAGAGTACAAGGAAAAAAATATGGACGTGTACATGGCACCTTTAATAGAGGAGTTACAGATATTATGGAGAGGAGTGCATGTCTTTGATATTTCCAGAGCTCCCAGACATACCAATGATATTTTGGTCAAGGGTATCTTGATGTCTACCATGCATGACTCCCCAGGATATGGACAGTGCAGGTACGTGGTTGTGTCTCTACATGTATAATATAGGATTATGCTTTTATGACTCTCTTTCACATGCATGTCTTATACCAACACATTCATGCACGCATGCAGGACTTGTTACAAGTGGGTACCATGCTTGTCTTGTTTGTGGACCGGGTTTGAAATTTCTTGCATGATACTCCAAACATATGAGGAAAATGTTTATGAAGGTCATGCTCGATACCTTCCACTAGACCATCTTGTGCGTGGAGGTCAACTTGATCCACCACCATCATATTTGAAGGCAAGTGTTTGGATTTAGGCTTGGATGGTGAATGGAGAGGAACCTCCTTTTGGTATGAAGAGGCTATCGATCTTTCACGAGCTTCCTTATTGGGGTCAGTTACAAATCAATCATCTCTTGGATCCCATGCATATCTTCAAGAATGTGGGGGCTACTATTTGGGCACACTTGGTTGGTTCCAAAGACTCGAGAGGAGTGCAAGAAGACTTGCGTGCTATGAATAGGATGTCTCGTTTGTGGCCCCAAGTGCATGCTTCGAGAAAAGTTGTCCTCTCGAAAGAAACGTGGATCCTCTCTATGAGGGAGGAGGCAACGGTCAAGGTGAACATTGCCTCTTTTCAAACACCGACAGGGTACATGCGTTGCTTGAAAGGAGCATTTTCAAAGGACAATAAGCTTAGTGGGCTCAAAGTCCCATGATTAACACAAGTTCAAACAGGTATTCTAAGCTGTAGAATTAGTGTACCGATAATCTGATGCGTTAGCATAATTATGAAATCTTATGTTATATTGTTGACATGACTTCTTTGTTGCTCTGATAGTTCATCCTCCAAATTACAATAAAAGGATGCTTCCAAGAAGATGTTAGAAATGCTATATTCAAGATCAGTGGTATTGTGAGGTATGCTTACTATCAAATTGCATTGATTGCATTTTCTTCAATTTAAGCTGAATAATTTGTATGAAAATATCTTACATAAGCATGTGAAATAGGTGGATATCTCAAAAAGAGATCTCCATATCGAGCATCGAGAAGGCTAGGGTGGAATCCATCAAAGTTGTATGCTTGCTTGAGAAGCACTTTCCCTCGAGCATTATGACAACTCAAGTACACTTGCTTGTGCACATAGCTGATGAGGTGGCTATTGTAGGTACCATTCATAGTCGGTGGATGTTTTTTCTCGAGCGGTTTATGAAAACTTTGAAGAGATTTGTAAGACAAAGAGCAAGACCAGAAGCAATCATGGCAGAGGGATGGTTTGTGCAAGAGTCATTAGCATATTTCATGGAGTTTCTTGCATCCACAGATCCCGATATGCCGCAAGCTTGGCATAACAAGGACAATGATTGTATCGTTGGCGAGGTTCCCCAAGGAAAAGGGATTGAAAGAAAGATGAGCAAAGAGCAAATGGAGAAATTCAATAAGTTTTTGATCCTCAATACCAAGGAGATGCAAAAGTGGATTGAGAGATATGAAGCGACCAAAGCAGAAAGAATAAATGCAAGGACAAGATTTAGAGTAATGTATAGGTGATCGCAACCATATCCACGGGATCTGGCTCTTCTTCCCACTCACATGTCACTTGATTGGCTACAACTGGCTCTATGTAAAGCTGAACACGATGGAGAGACAATAAACAAGCACGAATGAGAGTTATTATGAAGATAGTGGGAGAGAGGGAAGGAGTCTCACTTGTGGCTTTCTCACATACATAATGGGGAAATACACACACAGGTGGAGGATGAAAACAGTTTTCCTATTCTTAGTTGTGAAAGCCAAAAGAACTCTAGTACAAAGAAATAGAAGAAACCTATATGTGGGTCTCAAAACCAAACTCAACTAACTAAGGTGGCATACTAATTGAGCCATGAACTAGAGTAGATAAGGATAGCTGTCATCCACAGCTATTATTCGTGGGCAGTGTACCAACTGCATCTGCAGCTAACAAGTCGGTGACATAAATGCAGAACAGTCACCCTGGCATATTGTGAGTGGAGCTTGATATCTCAACACTCCCCCTCGAGCTCAATCCCAATTCTTGCACACCAAGCAGGTCTCTGAACTTGTGCAGCTTCTCTGCACCCAATGCCTTCGTGAATATGTCAGCTACCTGATCCTCTGTGTTGACATAAACTAGATCAATAAGACCTAGTAAAACCTACTCCCGCACATAGTGATAATGCACCTCAATGTGCTTTGTTCTAGCATGATAGACTGGGTTATTTGCCAAGTGTATACAGCTCATGTTGTCACAATAAATGACAACTAGCCCATTTGTAGACTAATGCATATCATAAAGTAGCTTATGCAACCAAGCTACCTCACATGCAGCCATCACTGCACCCCTGTACTTAGCCTCTGTCTTGACAAGACAACTATAGGCTGTTTCTTGCTGCTCCAAGTGACTATAGCACTCCCAAAAGAGAACACATATCCACTGGTAGATCATCTATCAGAAATACTACCAGCCCAATCGTATCCATGCAACTGTATCTGAACCCTAGCCTCATAAAATAGTCCATACTACAATGTGGACTTCACATACCTGAGTATGCGTCTAGCCGCATCTGAATGCGGTTTCCATGGAGCCTACATAAACTGACTTACCAATCCAACAGCATAGCTCAAATATGGCCTAGTAATAGTCATATAAATCAAACTTCCTACTATGCGTCTATACATAGTAGGGTCTTCCATAAGCTCACCTGCATCTGTGCTCAGCTTCACATTCTGCTCCAAAGAAGCTGAAATAGGCTTACAGCCTGTCATCCCATATTTGGATAGCATGTCCAATCCATACTGCCTCTGCAAGAGCTGTATCCCACTTGGTTTTCTAATCACCTCAATGCCCAAGAAATAATGCAGCTCTCCCAAATCCTTCATCTCAAACTTCTGCTTCAATAGCATTTTCACATGAAGGATATCTTCATCACTATCACCTGTGATGACCAAATCATCAACATAAATGACAAGCAGCATAATACCTTTCTCTGTTTTTCTCACATAAAGTGAGAAATCTACCTTGGAAATCTGAAAGCCAATCGTGACAAGATACTATCCTATCTTGTCAGACCATGCTCTAGGTGCTTGCTTCATGCCATATAAGGCTTTCTTCAACCTGTAAACAAACTCAGGATGAACAGCATGAACATAACCTGGTGGCTGCTCCATAAAGACCTCTTCTTGCAAATCACCATGCAAGAAGGCATTCTTTACATCCATCTGATGTAAAGACCATCCCTTTGATGCAGCCATAGCAATGACTGCTCTTATGGTTGCCATCCTTGCAACCAGACTGAATGTTTCTTTATAATCAATGCCATATGCCTGTGCATACCCCTTGACAACTAATCTTGCCTTGTATCTGTTCACAGAACCATCTGCATTGTGCTTCACCTTATAAACCCACTTACATCCAATTGCATTCTTGTCTTTAGGCAAAGGCACCAATTCCCATGTAGCATTTGCTTCCAAGGCATCCATTTCTTCATCCATGGCTTTTTCCCATTTTTCTTTTCCCATGGCTTGCTCAAAAGAAGTGGGTTCTGGTTCTTGTATCACTTTGACCATATAGGCATAGTGAATGGCTGTAAATCCATCATATTTCAGCCTATCCATAGGATACTTGACTCTGGTAGACCTGTGCAGAATAGGCTCACTACCAGGTGCTCATAAAACATCCTAGGTCTTCCTTATTCCAGGTGTAACAATAGAAGGAATACCCAACTCATCATCAATGCCCTGTTCTGAGCCACTGGATTCACCATCCACATAAGAGTGACCTGCATTCACATCAAACGTGGGCTGATCTACCTTCTCTTTTCCTTTTCGTGATACTTGCGTACCACTATCTGCATTTCTTTAAGGAGATTCTCCTGATCTCAATCTGCCTGTCCACGGAAAAGTATGAGAACCAGTGCTAGAGGACACTATAGGTCCACTAATATTTTGTGATTACTATTGCGAATTCTGTGCAGCATTACCATTTTGTGCATCTACATCAATCATCACATTTACTGGTTTATACCAGCTGCTCATCTCATCAAAAACAACATCTCTGCTCACTGTAAACTTATGAATAGAAGGGTTATAGCATCTATACCCTTTATACTACAGAGAATAACCAATAAAGATGCACTTCTCAGCTTTTGGATCCAACTTGGACCTCAACTCATCTAGCACATGAACATAGGCAATGTAACCAAAACTTTTCAAATGAGAAATATCTGGTTTCCTACCAGTATACATCTCCTCTGGTGTCATGCCATGTATTGCTACAGTGGGAGTCCTGTTCATTATGTAAACTGCTGTAGCAACTGCTTCAGCCCAATAATAATCTGGTAGGTGCTTTTCATTTATCATGGCCCGAGACACCTCTCCAATATGCCTATTTTTCCTTTCTGCAAGTCCATTTTGCTGTGGGGTATGACTGCATGAATATTGCTGCTTTATGCCGTGCTCTTGCAGAAACCTATCAAACTCATTTGAGAGGTACTCTCCCCCTCCATCTGACCTTAGCCATTTTATTTGCAGGCCTGTTTCTTTTTCAGCCATAGCTTTAAAAGCTTTGAAATGCCCAAGCACTTCACTTTTCTTTTTCATAAAATGGACCCAAACTTTTTTGCTGTAGTCATCAATAAAAGTGACAAAATAATGACAGCCTCCAATAGATGTAGCTTTAGTAGTCCACACATCAGAGTGGATTAATTCCAATGGCTTCTTGCTCTCTTGAACATGCCTAGGAAATGGTTTCCTTGCCTGTTTTCCAAATTGACAGGCTTTACATACCTTATGCATTTCTGCAACCTTGAATTTAGGCAATCCTGCAACAATATTTTAGGCCTACATTGATTTAAGTCGCTATACATTGACCAATGCGTTTATGCCAGATATCAATATCTGCAACAACACCGGTTCCATGTGCAAACATTGCTGCACTCAATTCAGGCATGTTCACATCCAACGTAAACATCCTGCCCTTCTTCTTTCCTTTTGCTATCAGGCGACCATTATTTTTCATATCCTTAACAAAGCAACCATGAGGATTAAATCTGACTGCAAGCCCTGCTCAACCATTTGACCAATAGAAACCAGGTTCTAGGTGATGTTCGAGACATGAAATACATCAAACAAGTATTTCTTTTTCCCATCCTGCATAGACAAAGGAATTTTACCAATTTGCACAATAGGATGTGCAATATCATCACCAGTCTCCACAAATCCTGGTTTTTCCATTTTCCTTGCATCCTGCATCCATTCTGCATGACCTATCATGTGGTTTGACGCACCCGAGTCAACATACCCCACATCATTTTGTTCTTTTGCACTTGTCACAGAATTGGTCATGTGGTGCACCATAAATAGATGCTCATTTCTGTCATCACCTTGTCTACTAGAAGATGCATGATTGCCTTGCTACAATTTTCCATTCATAATGTCATTCTGCTTTTTGTAGCAGTCTTTAGCCATATGACCCATTTTACCATGACAATAGTAGCATTCAACATCACTATTTGCATTTTGGCCTCTTTGCCATCCACCATGACCTCTTTGGCTCCCCCTGCCTCTAGAGTTACCACATCCTCCTCCAAAGGACTAGTTTTCTTGAGTTTGCTGCATATTCTGATTTCTACCATGGCCTCCAGATCGGCCTCCTCTACCTCTACCTCTACCTCTACCTCTTCCAGCATTTGAGTAGAAGATAGTTTCTTTTGAAGTTCCTCCTGAAGAAGATGCACCACCATTTCTCTGCTCTTCAGAAATTAGAAGAGCAAATAACTCCTTAAAATCGGGAAATTTTTCATGGACGGCAATGGATGTCCAGAACTGTGCATAATCCTTTCCTAGACCATTCAAGGTCATGGAAACTAGATCATCATCTTCCACTGGCAACCCAATGGAAGCAAGTGCATCTGCAATTTTCTTCACCTTCATGTGGTAGTCATTGATGCTCATATT
Organism: Dipteris shenzhenensis; assembly: GCF_047967505.1. Classification (NCBI taxonomy): domain Eukaryota; kingdom Viridiplantae; phylum Streptophyta; class Polypodiopsida; order Gleicheniales; family Dipteridaceae; genus Dipteris; species Dipteris shenzhenensis. Next base: position 48,388,841 of record NC_141622.1, on the reverse strand, counting down.
TTCTCTCTGCACATTGTGCAACTCCTGCTTGAGCTATAATTAGTTATTAGTTAATTACTTATTTGTTGATTAGTTAATTAGTTAATCTAGCATAAAGTGGAGAGGCAAATCTACCATTTCATAATTTTAATTTCATTAGTTTGTATATCATTTTTTATTTAAATCAAAATTAATGAATTTAATATATAATTTTTTTGTATTTTTAAATTTAAGTTTATCTTAGATAATGTATTTATATTTTTAATTCACTTAACATTAAATGTTTAGTTAATTTAGTTTAAAATGTTTTGCTATATATATATATATGCATATATATTCATATATATATGCATATATATTCATATATATATGCATATATATATATATATATATATATGTATATATATATACATTTATGAGGGAAAAAATGCAGGATTTTTTTTGTCTATCATTTTGTCATTTTATTTTATTTTAATTTTTTTAAATGTGGGTTTATATTAATATAGAGTCAACTATATTTACAATAGTAAAAAAAGACCAACATATTTTTGATAGATCTGCTCAATATTAGAACCTATACCCGACACCATCTTTTTAGCAGGCAATCCAGAAGTACGAGCAGAAGCTGTAGAGATGAACAGAGATCTATGCTGCCTCTTATGGCTCTTCTTTTGCCACCAGGTGGGCAAGCACTCATAGAATGATCGTACCTAGAATGCGAGGATGGGCGCATAGCTTACGGACTTTGGTTCGGACTTTGGTTCGAGGTCTGGGTTCCAGAGGCTTGAAGTCGAAACGAGGAGTATCTTCGTTTGCGAACTTTGACCGAGACACTAGGTAGGTCATTCCGTGCCAGTGGCCTCTTGTAAACAACCATAGGAGGGGGTGCCAGTGGAGAGGGAGTAACAAAGGACGTCAAAGCATGCTGGGGAATCATATTGGTGAGGAGAGTCATCGAAGGGGAGGTAGTCAAAGTATGAGTCGGGGGGGAGGTAGTGGGCATGTGGGTCATAGGGGAGGTAGGGAATAGTTTACTCGAGGGAACGTGGTAGTATAGCATTGAGGCTTTGGCCATCAATGATGCCTGGCCATGGGGAGGGACCCTCTTTTGGTGGCGATCGTAGGGAGCTCTTCTTTTCCAGCCTGTTTCTACAACTGGGCTAGCAGAGCAGTGTCCTTCACAATAAGCTCATCCTTTTTGTAGCACTCTTGAATTTGTTGCTGCAGGTGTGAAATCTTTTCATGATTTTCTCCTCTTTTCAATGTTCACATGTACATTAATTACAATTTCATTAGTACAGATAATGACATTACCAAAGACCTTAGCACATCTCTGAGCCCATAGAGCCCAAAGAATGGAGCTGCGCATATTATTCCAGTATTTCGGGGATCTTGTTAGTCTGTCACCTAGAAGTAGGCAACCAAACTATTTGTGAACCGCATCTCAAACGTCTCTAGAAGATTTGCAGTTTAGGAATACATGGACGATATCTTCCTATGCTCTAATACACCTTTGGTAGTAGCCGTCACCTTGACCAATTATTAGTGCTCACTTGGCTGTCCAAACACCCTTGTGCATAATGGGCCTTAAGAGGCACACCTCCTTTTCTAGAATTTTGTTGTCCCACATTCTTTTGAACTTCTTAGCCCACACTCTTTCCACGTCTGTTCTCAGCCATTTACGGCTCAATTGGGCTAGAAGCTCTTCCTTCCCTTCAACAAAGATGGGGACTCAAAAAAGCTCAGTCTAACTTGCCCACCTAAATTCTTTGGTTGTTGGAGGTGTTCTTACCCTCATCCAAGCAATTGAGTCTCTATCCCCCAAGGTTTCTCTCACGGCTATCATTTCCAGGTCGAATCCATTCATATTAAATCTAAGCTTTAATCGGTCATTTTCTATCCATTTCCTTTGCTCTATATCCCACATGTCACCCCAGACCCGTAATCCTTTCTTGTTGAGTCTCAAGGCGCTTTTGATTTCATCGTCCCTGAGCGGGGTGGCGTCCCAGATGACTAAAAACCAGATTGAGACATTGGCCATGAAGGTGCCCGCTTTTCTTGACAACCCTTTCCAAAACGTAGGGTCTCAGAGACTCCCAAGCTGTCGACATACCTTTCCAAAGGTTTGAGCCCTTAGCTGAGTAGTTTTGTTTCCCATAAAGGGCAGACCCAAGCAGGAGGTGCATCCAGTGTTGACACCTACTAATATTTACCTTACTTATATTTCTAAGGATTAAGTAAGCCTAAAGTTTCTTAGGGTTCTACATTGCTTTTATTATCCATTGCGCCATAAATCTTACTGCTGATTTTTCCACATCTGCTATTCCTAGCCCACCTATAGCTTTTGGTTTGGTGTAGGTTTGCCAATTCACATTAGGCACCTTGTTATTGACTTCATCTCCTCCCATAGAAAGGTTATGAACAAGCTGTTGATCTATCTCAGGAACTTCTTAGTGGGGAACCAGCAACAGATATAATAAATAATGGAGGGGTAAATGTAGTGGTTTAGGATGAATTTTCTTCTTGCCAGGGTCGGTTGAAGTCCTTGCCATTTGTTCATCTTACTTTTGACTCTATCTATGACCCAGTCCCATCTGTCCTACATTGTGCACCTAAATCCCATAGGTATTCCTAAGAGTCTAAAGACTTCTCCATTTCTATTTTCTTTACATCCCTTATTAGATAGGAAGAGGGGGGGAGGGCTCAATGTGCCACAGATCCCTGTTTTATTATGATTAATCCTAGATCTCGAAACTGTGCAAAAGGTGTTTAGACATTCGAGCATGCCTTGAACAGGCTCTTCATCATTGTCAGGCGTTAGATTTGTGTTGTCTACGAATTGATGACACAAAATTTGTTTGTTCCCTTCCACCTGGATACCTTTCACTATACCCTTATCTACTTCATTTTTAATGAGCCAGCTCAGGGCGTCTACAGCTATGGCGAAGAGCAGAGGAGCGAGTGGGTAGCCTTGTCTAATGGATCCTTTAAGCTCGAAGGATTGAGTTGTGTTGCCATTTAATTCAACTTTGATTCTAGATTGACAAAGAAAAATTTGCATGTAAGACACAAAGCTGGGTCCCGCTCCCATGTCTTTGAGTGAAGATAGAATGAATCCCCACTCCATTCTATCGTACGCCTTGTCAAAGTCAATTTTGAGGAAGCAGATGTCCTGTTGCATCTCCTTTGCCAATTCAATACCTTCCCATAGAGTGAGAATGGCTTCCAAGATGTGCCTTCCTTGAATAAATCCCTTTTGCCCCTCCCTGATCTAGCATTGCGTCTTGGTCTTGAGCCTAATAGCCAGTGCCTTTGTGGAGATTTTGTAGCTGCTGTTCAACATAGTCAACAGTCTCGAGTTTTTCAATTCTTCTTTTGAGCCACCTTTAGGTATAATTTTAATCATGCCTGTGTTGATATGTGGGTCTAGGAAACCCTTTTCTTTGGAATCTTACTAGAGCAACATGAGCCAAGGACCTATCATTTCCCAAAAGACTTGATAGAACTCTATAGGAAGTTCATCTTCTCCAGGGGTCTTTCCCTTCCCCATTTAATCTACTGCCCCCTTTAGCTCTTCTAGAGATATATGATCTCTATCCAGATAAATGTTGTCAAACATTGAGACTCTTCTTTCTCTTGATCTAGAGTACTGACCTTTTCTGTCGTGATGATCTCCTCTTCCCCAAGTAATTGTTTGAAGTGCACTATGATTACCTTGAGGATCTCCTCAGGATCTTGGATGTTCTTGTTGCCAACTAGAAGAGAATTAAGTGATTCTTGGGTGTGTTTTTTCTTTTTACTTCTAAACATATCTTCGTTAGACTTGTTTGCTCTTCCAACCCACCATTATCTAGTGTAGATTCTAGCCTAGTTCGCTGCTATTTCCTCTTCTACCCTGAGTTTTGCTCTGACTGACCTCAGTTGATCTTGTCCCAGTGTAGTGTAGTCTCTTTCTAGGAGAGTCAATTGTTCTTCAATCTTATGAATTCTCAGCAATCTAGCTTTATTTTTGCTCCATTTGATCGCTTGTAAAAAGGTTTTAGTTTTCTCCGTTGCTCTGATCTACTTGTCAGTAGCATTGGTTGTTCCCCCAAAGGCATTTATCCAAATTTTATCAATCTTGTCCCTGACATAAGGAAGTTGGCAAAAAAAGGGATTGGCTTTGGACCACGATCGACCAATTCTCTTCTCTTCCTTTTCCAAAACTAAGCAAATAGGATTATGATCTGAAAAGGGAGGGTGCCAATTGCTCTGGAGTTTAGACCAGCTTGTTTATTCTCATCCATCTCTTAAAGACCAGGGGCTTCAAGTCATTTATTAACCCCTACACATTAACTAACAGAAATGTCAAAATTTTTTGGTTCGTCATTGAGTGGAGCTTTTGTTCCTCAACTTCTTGAAAGTGACCGGGATCATTTGATGGAAAAGTGCAAATCCTCTAGATAGCCTTCTCTTTTCCCTTACTGCTAAAGATTTCTTAGAAGGGTTGTCTACTTGGGCACTGTTCATCTTCTTTTCAAGTTGTGTGGCTCTTTTCCCCTTCACTATGGTGAAGGGCTAATCATCTTGGGAGATGGATTCGAATTCAGCTTGCTCTAGTCAAGCTTCGAAGTTTTGCATGTCAAGAACAAATTCCTCTTCCTCTGAGTTCTCTCCCATATTTTCTTTACTATTTCCTTCTTCTACTCTTTGTTTATCTACTTTTTCTAGAGTAGCCCTATCCTATTTGGTCTGGTTAGGCTCCTCTTCTTGTGGCAGAGGGATAGGTTCCTCAACCCTTGTCTTGGCCCCTGCCTTTACCTCCTTGCTCTTCTCTGACAGCTTCTTTGGTTGCTTCTCTTTACTAGGGTTGATTCAAGAAGTACAGCCTTTGATGAAATGTCTACCCAACCCATAGAGAAAGCAAGAATTCGGGATATCTTTATAGAAGACTTTTTGTATCAGCTCCGCCCCATGTCCATCAAGTAGTCGAATGGCATTTGGGGGGTCTATGGATAGGTCCATCAGCACATAGACTAGAGGGTTTCCTCTTGGGATTATGAACCTTTTTGTTTCTACACCTAGAAAGTGGCCAAGGGGAAAGCAAAGTGCCTCCAAGTGTGGGAAGAGAGAAAGGGGCAAGTTTGGCAACTCTACCCAGATGGGCACCTTAGTGGGCAAAGATGAGTTGGGATTGAAGGAAGGATCCCAAAGCTAGACTGACAGAGGTTGATTTCTAATCATCCACATTCATTTCTAAACTACTCCATTTCTGCTTTTTCAAAGATAAAGACGATATATTTGTTTCTTAGAACACAAATGCTTTGCATGATGTTTAAACCGTTTATTTAGCATTCCGTTGTGAACCTTTACTCTTGGAAGCTTACCTTTGAAAGCACTTCCATTTGCGCTAGCAAGCTTATCTAGTCCTGAGTTGGAAGGATCACCAAAGATGCACTTGGCCCGTGGGGAGAGTTGTTCCCACACTATTTTTTTTTGTGCTTGAGGCCCTTTGAAGAGGCTTCAACCATGGCAAGGATGATGGCAAGGACATCCATGGTGGGTGGAGAGATGATAACTTAACACTACTATACACGGATCCTATTGTGACGCTTAAGTACCGACCTTTAGCATGCGCGGGTCGCTAATCATCGGTATTGGAAGTGGGCTTCATTAAGGGTCACTATATAGCGACTTTAGGCAAGCGTCGCTATATATATAGATAGTGACGCTTGCCTAAAGTCGCTATATAGTGGCCCTTATCAAATTGCTAATGGTCATTATATAGCGACATTGAGACAGTTTCTTATAGCGATGTTTTACAGAGAGTTTTTTTTCCCATACCAATCTTAAAAGATAGTTTTTCCCAATGACGAATTTGTTTTCATTTTCATACATGTTTATTTCATCAAGCCTTTGAAGCTCATATATTCATGTCCAAGTTTGAGATGAAAAAAATTAATGAAGAGCATTTACATCAATAGCTTCATCCTGAGCCAAGTCTAACGTGCCAAACAAGTCTATCTCTAACTTGGATCAGAACGATCCGGATGAAAAAACACCTATATTGAAGATGGGTGCCAAATGCCATCAATTATATATATGAAATTATGCTTAAATACATGTATCAATGGATCTTTGAAAATGAAAGCTTCGATTAATTAAATCATTAGTATGCACCTGGTCACAGTGCTTGGGAAGAACAAAGTATCACTTTCAATGGTCCAAAGGTTGGTGGAGTCTATTGCAAAGAAACCGCTACTATCTTTTCTCACTGTTGGATGGGGACTATTGTAAATAGTTCTAAACCATTTTACATCAAGAATGAAAATACTAAATCATCTGAAATCAATTTCATAGATTTCGCGTATGGTTCCACAATAATCCAACTGTGAGGAGAGAAGATTGGTATCCGAAGCACTTGCTCAGCTATCTTGTGTGAAGTTAGCCATGACTCCACAATCATACGTGACTGTCTTTGAATTGATGCATTCCACGTGAAAATGTTGTCCATATGACCATAATGCACTGTACTTTTTGTACTGTAAAAGAGCATCACTAAAAAAATGAAGATGCATCTATTTTATAGCGTATATTGTCACAAATAATTACTTAATTATGTCAAGAGGTAAGAAACTTACATGCATCATACATCTAGATGATAACTCTCGCTCGCACTCATTTATTGTCTCTCCATTGCGTTCGGCTTTATGTAGAGGCATTTGTAGCCAATTAAGTGACATGTGAATGGGGAGAAGCACAAGATCCCATGGATTTGGTTGCGATTGGCTGTAAATTAGTCTAAATCTCATCCTTGCATTTATTTTTTTTGCTTTGGCTACTTCATATCTCTCAATCCACTTCTGCATCTCCTTGCTATCGAGGATACAAAACTTATTGAATTTCTCCATTTGCTCTTCGCTCATCTTTCTTTCAATCCCTTTTCCTTTGGGAACCTCGCCAACAGTGCGATCATCATCTTGTTATGCTCGAGGGAAAGTGCTTCTCAAGCAAGCATATGGCTTCGATGGATTTCACCCTAGCCTTCTCGATGCTCGATATGGATATCTCTTTTTGAGATATCCACCTATTTCACATGCCCATGTAAGATATATTCATAATTAGTCTCCAGATTATTCAGCCTAAATTGAAGAAAATGCAAACAATGCGAATTGATAGTAAGCATACCTCACAATACCACTGATCTTGAATATAGCATTTCTAACGTCCTCTTGTAAGCACCCTTTTATTGTAATTGGCAGGATGAACTATAAAAGCAACAAAGAAGTGATGTCAACAATACAACATAATCATAATTACACTAACGCATCACGATTATCAGTACACTAATCCTACAGCTTAGAATACCTATAAGACCTTGTGCCAATCATGGGACTTGAGCCCACTAAGCTTGATGTCCTTTAAAAATGCTCCTTTCAAGCAATGCATGTACTCTGTGGGTGTTTGAAAAGAGGTAATGTCTACCTTGACTGCTGCCTCCTCTCTCGTAGAGAGGATCTATGTTGCTTTTGGGAGGATAACTTTTCTTGAAGCATGCACTTGGGGCACAAACGAGACATCCTATTCATAGCATGCAAGTCTTCTCACACTCCTCGCGAGTCTTTGGAACCAACCAAGTGTGCCCAAATAGTAGCCCCCACATTCTTGAAGATATGCATGGGATCCAAGAGATGATTGATTTGTAACTGACCCCAATAAGGAAGCTCGTGAAAGATCGATAACCTCTTCATACCACGAGGAGGTTCCTCTCCATTCGCCCTTCAAATATAGTGGTGGTGGATCAAGCTAACCTCCATGTGCGAGATGGTCTAGCAGAAGGTATCGAGCATGACCTTCATAAACATTTTTCTTCATATCTTTGGAATATTATGGAAGCGATTTCAAACCCGGTCCACAAATAGGACAAGCATGGTACCCACTTGTAACAAGTATTGAACGTGTGTATGAATGTGTTAGTATAAGACATTTGTGCAAAACGGAGTCATAAAACCATCATCCTTATGCCCTAGTGACCGCGGCCACTAGGGAATAAGGAGGAGGGGAAATAAGGGAGGGATAGTGAACCCTCCCATCCCATCGCCTCTCTTCCAAGGTCCATCCCCTCTCCTTTTTTCATGAAGATTCAAAAGGAGCGACGGAAGTTTGGAGAAAGATTAAGAGGCTAGAATTAAAGGGCGGGAATAAGATGTAAGTTTGGAGAGATTAAGGGGTGGGAAGAAAGGGATTAAGGTGGCGGTAGTGGAGATTAAGTGGTGGGAAGAAAGGGGAGGAGAGAGTAAAATCTCTACCTATTAGGATCGTCGATGTCGATGATGATGAATTAGGGGATCAAGGAGGACCAAAGCACCATAAAGAGAGACATAGGGTAGAAAACACTCAATCTATTGCAATGTATGTAATCAACATTACATGATAGGCTTCTTATATATAGAGAGCCTTTAGAATAGTCAAACCATGTGGGATCCTCTCATCCACATCTCTCCTTATGGATATTCTCAATCCACATCTCCACTTCATGTAGTCCACATCCTAGGATGGCTACTTTGATTCTTTCCTATACCATACCTTAGCCTCTAATTATGTGCTCATAGCACCACAACTCTCAACACCTCCCCTTGGTGCCATTATCCTTTGGCTACTGCAAGGTGGTCAGGTGTGAGTTACAAGATCAAATCCTCCCTTGGGTGCTTACATGGATACTCTCAAGTGGTCAAGTTTGATTTACAAAATATAGGCAAGGTTGGCAAAGTTTTTATTCTCAATACCTTCCATTGATGTTGCCTTTTGGCTCATGCTTGATGATGATGCTATGTAGTTGACCTGATGGTTCTTCAATCTACAATCTTCTTCCTTGTGTCCGAGCTTCTTGGAATGGTGACACTTTGGTTTGTTCTTCAGTCTACAGTCACTTTGATAGGGACCCATCCTTCTGCAATGGTAGCACTTCATTGATGTTTTACTAAATAGTGCTTGTTCTTCATTATAGCTATTGCGTGTTGATGTAGATATCGATGTCGACGAATTCAACTCTCTTTCTTTTTCAAGATGAGAGGATACACATTCCTCAAACTTTGGATCTGGAAAATTCTTCAAAGTGGTTGTCAGTGAGTTGTGCTCTGTAGGCATGCTTTTAAGGAGAATTGTGAGTGCATCATTTTCCCCTACTTTTTCATTTATGCCTTCTAGTTGGGTCATAATGCTTTTGATTTTGTTGACAAATTGTGCTATGGATTCATTGAAGCCCATGTGCATACCATAGAATTCAATCTTAAGATGGACTTCTTGGTTTTTAGCTTTTGCACCAAACAATGTGTTCAACTCATCCCATGCATCCTTGGCATGATCCTTGGAGTCTATATGATGAATTATGTTTGGACCCAGTGCTTCATCTTTTTCCTTCTAGGCATCAATTTGTGTAGTGGGTATGTCTTCTTTTACAATCTTCCAAAAGCTTTTGATGCATCAAGACATACCTCATTTGTGTAGACCAGGTGTGAAATCCTTTTCCAGTGAACTTCTCAATAGTTGGGGTGCGTATTGCCATTGAAAAGATCTTACCAGTCGAAGATACTACTCTCAAATTTGGTAGTTTTTAATTGCATACAAAAAATCTAAGTTGACAAGTGCATAGATTGGAAGTTACAGCTATCATTGTAGCCACAATTTGTTGATGGTTGTGAAGCTCATGAGACTTTGGAGACAGTGAGTCGTAGCTGGAGCGTGAAGCACTAGCCATGCAGGAGGTTATGTGCTGGATGGAGCGGCACTGGGACTAGAGCATTGAAGAATGTTATGTAGAGAACAGGTCATTGCACGAGAGCTGGTTGATAGCAATTGGTGAACCTTGGCATAGGTGGGTCTGATGGCTAAAGCAAGGGTCGACTACTTACAGTACTCCTTTTTCTTGTAGGTGCCTGAGCCCCAATGGACAACTGATATGGTCATTTGGCAAGGATGTGCCGGCTGGCCTTAGAGGTCACAGTGAAGGCACCTTAGAGGTCACAATGAAGGCAAATCTAGCTAAGTCTCTAGTATGGAGTCGAGCTTTGCTGCTTGAAGCTATGGTCGAGCCGGTTGTTGAAGTTCATCTACGACTACAAGTTGCCTGGGCACTGAGTTGATAAAGCCTTGTGTGGCTGGTAGCTGACTGTAGATGGAGGGCTAGCCTTAGTCTTGGAGTTATAGGTTGCAAGTCCTATCGAACCAGAAGTACCTTCAACCCTCAATATCTCTTAAGGAACCTCAGAGATCCTCCATAGATCAAAGAAATGAGAACTCTTTCACATTGAGTCAATGAAACCAAATGAGGATTCTCTCTCACTCTCTCTCGAAAAGTAGAGGTGTCTCAAAAATCTCATTCACACAATCTCTCAACAAAATAACGTGAAGAATGAATCTAAATTTCTCGCTCTCTCATGAATGGAAATGGATGGAAATTTATGAAACAAACGGAAGTTTTTTTTGTTTTTTCAACACAATCTATGGAAGTGAACTCTCACAAGAACGCCCAAGAAGCTCTCAATCTCTCAATCACTATCACACTCTCACAAAGATGGTGCCTCAGTGGAAGGCAGAACCATGTTCTGATACCATGACAAATTGAGGGATCAAGGAGGATCAAAGCACCACAAGAGAGACATAGGGTAGCAAGCACTCAATCTATTGCAATGTGTGTAATCAAAAATACATGATAGGCTTATTATATAGAGAGAGCCTTTAGAATAGTAAAACCATGTGGAATCCTCTCATCCACATCTCTCCATACTTCACGTGGTCGCAGGAATAGCCAACCCATACTTCACGTGCTCCTCTAAAAGCATATTCCAAGAAGGTAGTGGAGAACTGATGCCCAAGTCCTCTCTTGCTGAAAAGTCTAGAAAAACATAATCTGCCATGCATTTAGCAATCAATACCTTCTTCTTATACTCTCGTGTAGGGTCACACGCTAGCAAAAAGAAGTCATGTATCTTTGCATACCTGTCATTTGTTTTCCTAGGTAAAGTCCTAACCCATTAGAATACAATCTCCTACGGAGCATGCATATAGGGCTGACCCCCAACAAATGGTCTCGCAAGGGTGGCAAGCAAAAGACAAATGGTGGTAATGGCATTTACTATCTTCTTATCTCCTTTAAAACCAAAACAAAATTTCAACAGAGTATTCAAAACATCCATTTAAAATTCATTGAAGCAAGTGCATATCAATTGATTAAAAAAAAAGTTTTTTGTCATCATTGCCCTCTCCAAAACCAAGATTTAATTCCCTGTGTGGTAGTGATGGTGTGCACTCCACATCCACCACTACCAAAAAGGAGACAACAAAATTATCATTAAGGCCTCAACCATTATTTTTCTAACTTTGCTTTTCTTGTCATTCTGTTGTAACACGAAACAAAAACAAACCCTCTTTAAGATCTTTCTTTTCCTAAATTGTTTGCATCATTGACCTCTCAGTAGTATCTCTACCCATAGGGGAGTCCATGTTCTTGTGGTGGTTGAATTCCTAATATAAATATCGAGCTCCCACAAGAGGGCATTACCACGAGAGAAATCTAACCACCATGATGGGCAATTTTCCAATTCCCACTATGAAGGGTCATGCATGGTGGTAGGATACATAGAAGTGGTAGGGTTGGAAATCTCCGTCAAACCCCTACAATGGCAAGGGAGATCATCTATCTTTCCCTTAGACTTCAAACGGGTGAGATATCTAGAGAAATCACAAGAAAAAGGAGTATATAAGCCCACGAACAAGATATTAATACGGATACACCAAAGGAGAATATCAATTTGAGTAAAAGAGGTATGTACCTACAGACTACTCTATGAGCTACTTGATCGAGCTCTATTTTTTTGGCAGCAAGATTGTCAATCTTCCCAACACCTCTCAAGTCACTAAACTCCATTATCTTAAGAGATGTGAACATATGACTTTAATATGGTCGAGTAGAATGGATAGGTGGGAAGAGATAGGCACTGTGATAAGAGGCCATGAATTGAATACATGGATGCACCTCAAAGAAAGGGCAAAGTTGCTGGACATATCAGAAGAAACTTCCTTTACTTGGACAAATAACCAGGTAGGACACCTCCACAAAAAAGGATGTTTGGATAAAGCATATTGCTCCAAGAAAATAGTTGAGGAGATGCTTTGTGTTAAGAGCAGAGTGCTGGGTACCCTCCCCTTCTCGAATCACAAACCCATTTCCATAGTCCTAGAAAAGGAAGAAAGTATCATTGGCCACTCTTTGCAGAGATGATCATTACCTGCAATCAGTGGAAGTCCATCCACCTTCTTTGTCCTTGCATCTCAGTGAGAGTGATATACTTGGCATGACCAAACCGTTCATGCCATAATCTAGATCTGCCACGGTCCCTGTGCACCAATAGAGCATTGAGCCGATATAGCCCATGCTCCTTGACACCTTGAGCCACTACCCGTCCCTTTGCCTTGGATGTGACTGTAACATGCAACAGTAATCTGATCGTGTAATTCATAGCAAGACCTTCTTTAAACCTTTAGCGAGGAATGAGCATTGTTTACCATAAAGATGAAAGGAGATGAGGGTAGAGAGAGAGTAGAGTCAACAACCAATTGGGTCCCTGTACCCAATGAACAATGTTTGAATCTTATGCAAATCCTCACTAGCAAGAAACATATTCTCAGATTCATTGGCATAATGACTGTGACTTAAATGTCCATAGTGATGACTTTCTCTTCCAAAAGAGTTCCCTCGATTGTTGCTAGATTGACCGCCTTGGTCATAGTGCTTCTTGCAGGGAAATATCTTTCATAGTGTCCAAACTTAAGGCAGTAGTTGCACTAAAGGTTCATTAGGAAAAAAGAAAACTCATTTTGGGGCCTTTTAGCCTGGAAGGAAAATAGTCGTCCACCAATCAAAGGAAGGCCAATGTAACGTTGAAAAAATACAAAAAAAGAAGAAAAAAAAAATCTTGTCAAGTTTGCATTCAATGAGGATACTTGAGCTACTTTATTATGTCTAACGCATTGGTGTGTACGAAGCGGGCCAAAACCCCTGGAACGACATTTGAAACACTGAAAACGAGCACCCAGAGGCTCGAAAAAGGCCAAAAAGGCCCTGCAAAAAAAGTGTACTGAAGAAAGCAATTTGACAGGTTGGTGGGGCCAACCTGTCAAATCGCTTTCTTCAATACACTTTTTTTGGGAGGCCTTTTTGCCTTTTTTGGGCCTCTGGGTGCCCATTTTCGACGTTTCAAATGTCATTCTGAGGGTTTTGGTCTGCTCCAGATGCACCGGTGATGTCAAAAGTATCGAATTTTGCGCCATATGTTAGTGGAGTTTTGTCGTATTTTATTGTTTTAGAGGAAAGAAAAATGAAGAAATTGTCAATTTCTCTTGCCACCTCATCCTACTTTCCCCATTATTTAACTTGCATTCTTGGACTATCTACACCCTCCCACATGGGCCTATCCTACATGGAGGAAACAATTCAATATAATATCCATCTCCACCTATTTTATATTACTTCTCCCATGGTCCTTGGGCCATGTATCACTAAATGCAAGCACGCCTAGTTGGAGGGGTGGCACATGGAGGAACCATGCCACCTTAGCATTTTATAATATTACTACCATGGATTATGTACGACACACCTTATGGATCCTCTTATGTACGTGGAAGGGTGGCACATGGTCATGCCCTACAACCTCAACCCTGGGCCCTATGCACACCATATTTTATTATACTATTGCTACACATACAAGCACACACACATATGTATGCCTTTGACCTTTGTCAAATTTATCCATAATAGTTCCACCCCCCACACAGGGAATGCACAGCATTTCCATGCCTCACAAACAAAGAAGGGCTTGAGATAATGCTTGTTAATCACCTTCTTGCCATATGGCTCATGCAGCTCCTGTACTTGTACAGACCCATTGCTATGTTCCTTGATGACGTTGTATGGGCTGGTCCACAGTGGAAGGAAACTTTTATCCATTTGGTGGTCCAATCTGTTATCAAAGCATAGCAAAACATCCCCCTTAGCAAAGTGTCTTTCGCATCCCTTGTGAATCTTAGCATCCAAGCGGGCCTTTTGTCGATTCTTTTGGATCTCTGTTTCATGTTGTGCAAGGCAACACGTTTCATCTAACTTCTCAAGTTGTACCAATCTGGCCTCTACATGTTCATCTTTTGTCATCCTCTGTTCTTGTGCCAAACGGAATCTCTATCTCTAGTGGTAAAACTGCCTTAGTACCATACACCAACTCAAAAGGAGTGTGACTTGTAGACATTTTATGGGTGATGTTGTAAGCCCACACGGCTTCAGTGACCTTCTGATCCCCGGAATCTCTATCTCTAGTGGTAAAACTGCCTCAGTACCATAAACCAACTCAAAAGGAGTGTGACCTATAGACGTTTTATCGGTGATGTTGTAACCCCACACGGCTTTAGTGACCTTCTAATCCCACTGGATCCTATTCCCTATGGCCATTTTCCCCATGGATTTACAAAGGAAGACGTTGGTCCACTCTGTTTGTCCCATGGATGCTAGATAATAGATGCTAGAAGTGCAATGATCAATACCCATGCGATCCATGAGCAACTCCACTACTTCATTTAAGAATGGACTCCCATGGTCAGATACTATTTCCATGGGTGTCCCAAACCTTGTGCAGATACATTCAAATATGAAATTTGAAAGTGCCTTATCATTTGCACTGGGGAGGGTGATAGCTTCATCCCACTTAGTGACATACTGAGTGGCTACCAAAAGATACTTCTTTTTGCGGGCAGTCATGGGCAGGGCCCCAACAAAATCTATTCCCCACTTCTAAAATGGATGGATGTACATCACAAGATGATGTTGCCTAGGACACAAATCCTTTCTACCAAAGAATTGGCATGGTTCACAAGTTTTGCAATACGTAGTGACATCCTTGAACAAGGTCGACCAATAGTACCCAACATGTAAAATCTTCCTAGTTGTATAGTCACCGGCATAGTGGCCTCCACAAAATCCATCATGATAATGCTTCAATACCTTGGGTACTTCATCTGCATCAATGGCCCATCTTAGTACCCCATCCATGCCTTGACGGTACAACACCCCATCAAAGAGAGTGTAGCGCCTACTATCTCTACGGATCTTCTTTCTCTCATAGTAGCTACTAGTACTTTCTGGAGGAAAGGAGAAAGTGGTCAGAAATCTATAGATACCACCATACTCGGATCCCCAACTTCGATGGCCACTACAAGGGTTACATCCTCGTTACATCGAGGCACTCCTCTAAATCAATCAAAGCATTCTTTAAGTTGGAACAACCCCCTTTTACAATTTTGAAAGAAAATTCATATTCTTGTAAAACTGCCAACCATGTGGCCAATTGACCCATGGGATTTGGTGATTGAAGAGCTTGCTTTGCAAAACCATTGCTAGAGATTATAATGAAGGGCTTTCCAACCACATAATGCTTAAATTTCTAAATGCAGAACACTAAAGACAAGGCATGCTTGTCAGCCTTAGATTAGTGTCGTTCAATTTCGAACAATTGTCGAGAAGCAAATCGAATGGGATACATGAACCAATCCTCCCCTTGGTGGAGAAGAATACCCGCCAAAGTGTGCTCACCAAACCCAGGATTGATATAGAAAGTCTTTGACCAATCAGGATAGCATAGAATGGGTTTTGAAGCTAGAGCACTCTTGATTTGTATAAACCCATGATCACAATCCTCATCCCAAGAGAAATCAACCCCATCTTTTAATAGCATAGTCATGGGTACATCAAAGCATCATATTGATCAATGAAGCGATGATAGTATCCTGCTAGATTGACAAATGAGCGTACCTGATGTTTGGTTGTTGGCGGGGAGAGCTTGAGGATAGCTTCTACCTTCTCAGGGTTAGGCTTGCGCCCTCAAATGAGACAATATGTCCCAACAACCTCCCTTGAATGGCTCCAATGGTGCATTTATCAGGGTTGAGGCTGCCATTTGCATCATTGACCCTTTGGAAGGCCAACCTAACCTTCATGACATGCTCCTTCCGTGCCGAGAATATACAAAAATAATCTAAAAATACCTCCAAGAAAACCCCCAAGTAAGGAGCGAACACCATCTACATAAATCTTTGAAAGATAGCAGGAGCATTGGTGAGGCCAAATGGCATTACTTTGAATGCAAATGTCCCCCAGGGCATGGCAAATTTGGTTTTAAGCACATCCTCTTTGGCAGTTCTGATTTGATAAAACCCAGAGTAACCATCACAGAAAGTATACATCTCATGACCACTTACCTTCTCAAGAATGAGGTCTTGAAATGGCAGATGATGATGGTCCCTCTTGGTGGCCGCATTGAGTTTCTTAGAATCGATGCAGACCCGCCACTTGTTGTTTTTCTTTGGGGTGACTACCACTAGTGAAACCCATTCAGTATTGTGAACCGGAACAATAAACCCAGCTTCTACAAGCTTCCTCAACTTTGAGTGCAAAGTGTCAGACTGTAGGGGCCCTAATCTTTGATACTTCTGAGCCACTAGGTTAGCATCAGGTTTTAGCTCTATCTTGTGTTCTATGGTAGTCACATGGTGAAGGTGGTAGTAGCTAGTTGCGAAGAGTCAGGGAAACCTTAGAACATTTCTAGAAACTCATCTTTCTCACTCGGAGTGAGGTTTGGGAAAAGCATAGATTCAAGCTGTTGAGGACTAGCTACTACCTTTTCCATGGGTGGTGGGGTCAGAGACACCTCCATCATGTAAACTTCTTCCTCTGAGAACTCCCCCCCATCTGAATCTTCCATTGACTCAGACATCGAGGATGAGAGAGTATCACTGTCTTGCTCCTCTTGTTTTTCTTGTTCTCAACCATGGTCTCTCGAGTATGGCTGGGTAACTCCTGCCTGTATCTTCAATGTCCACTACATAGAAATTGATGGTGATGGTCAACTCATTGACAGTGATGGGCAAATCCTCAATGACTCCCAGGGTGGCAAGTCGTTGACCATCTGCTACCTTGATTCGAGTGGAGGGATGCCTT
Organism: Dipteris shenzhenensis; assembly: GCF_047967505.1. Lineage (NCBI taxonomy): Eukaryota > Viridiplantae > Streptophyta > Polypodiopsida > Gleicheniales > Dipteridaceae > Dipteris > Dipteris shenzhenensis. Next base: position 48,371,842 of record NC_141622.1, on the reverse strand, counting down.
GTGCATTTCAAATTCAATTTTTTCATGATACATGGCACCATGATATTACATGCAGCTCCCCCATCAACACACACACTTTTGATATGGCAATTATCTATGATGACATCTACTGTATGTGGGTGTCAATCAACTTCTTCAAAGATATAAGAAATCTCTCGTATCTTTCCCTTTTTTTGCTCCTCCTTGTTGAGAGACCTTGTTGTAGCTCACGTCTCACCTTAGGGCTTAATGCTATCAGTTAAGGAAGCGTGATTCTCAATGATCGATGAACAAGGTCTTAAATGACCGAATAGTCTTCTTGCCCTAAGCTGATAGGGAAATCCAAGGGCGACCACTTACTCCTGCGAGATCTTTTGGTCTTCTTTGTTGGTGGGTCTGCGACCTTAGCATCTGAGGGCTCTGAGAAGGACACCTTCTTCCTGGGGCAGCCTAGTTGGAAAGGGGTCTAAGGTGGTATGACTTCTCTTCTTGAGTCAAGGACCTCTATATTAGAATCTTCGGTGCGTGATTCACTTAGAAGATTCACCCTTGGAATATTGGGACATTCGATGTGATAAGGACCCTTCTGGTGTCACTCGTAGCATACAACATTGGCACGTTCTCTTGGGGGGCGATTGGCTTGATTTTTAATGCCCACCATCTCAAGCCAAATCTCCTTTAGGGACTTGGTAAGGTCATTGACTCCGAGCTCTTTAGCAAGAGGGGAAGAGGGAGTAGGAAGGAGGGGGGCTTGTGGGCACGAGGCTCGGGAAATCTTCTAGGTGGAGGGTGAGGATATACACCTTGTTGAGGGTAAGCATATAAGGGAGGACCATACATTTGAGGTGGAGGCATGGATACATCCCTGATGGGGGGTGGGGGTATGCCCCTAAGTTGGAACCCCCAGGTTGTTGTTGCAAGAATTGAGGGGGTTGCCCCGGGGTTGCAAAGGGACGTCTTCTTTGAAGTGGGGTCCGACTGAACTGGTCCGACTGAACTTTATCAAACTTTTGAACAATCTCTTGTGCTAGCACCATGGTTTTTGGATTCTCCCATTTAAGCTTGAGGCAAAACTCATCACTTGCTCCTACTACAAGGTAGCCCAGCACATGTTGAGTCATTCTAGCTCAAAATCTGGCGACGTCCTCTTGCATGGCAATTAAACAAAGGAGCACAGTTTCTCGATCCACATATCGACGTGTTGTCTCACCTTCTAACTGCTTCATGTTTGCCACCTGTAGGTACACATTCTCTGGGTCCTATTTTTTTCCCAAATACTCAATCATAGTTGCTGTCAACCTTGGCCAACTTTGGCAAATGTCCTCGGCTTGCTTCTCATACCACACTTGAGCCAAACCCTCTAGAAATGTGGAAAGAACCGACAACCATTTATCTTCAGTAAGAAAGTTGAGAGAAACACATCGGTTGGAAGGCCACAAGATACTCATTTGGATATTCTTCAACCCGACCACAAAACACAAGAATGTCAGCCATGCTTGGAAAATGGAAAAGAGAGAGGCAAAATGAGGCTTATCTATTGGAAAACAATGGAAAGAGGTAGCTTGAACTGAAAATTAGGTGAAGATACATCCACAAAGCACACATAGGCAGGATAAGGTGTGAGTGGTGTTTTGTGAAATGCTATACGGGAAGAATCTTCAGCATAGAATAGCTCATAGACAATCTTAAAAGGACCAACCCTTATTGGTTGAGGCATGATATTGCATCCACCTTTACATGTGAGGATTAAGGACAAGGTGCTGCATGAGGTTGTTCATCAAGGCAAACAAGAGTTCCATGACAAATGTTAATAGTTGGAGAGCTTGCACATAACCTTCAGCTTCTTCTAATTCTTGTACTCGCCATGTTATTTCTTCAAGGGGTGTGCAGTTTGGCATCCTTCTTTTGAGTAATGTCCTTAAGGACCTTTCTGATTATGTTTTAAAGTCGTTAAACTCGTATCAAATATGCACAACACTTAGTTTCATGATGACCACAACCTTTGCATTCCTTACAAATGATTACCTTGATTCATGGCTTCGGTTTTGTTGGGGCAGTGCTTCCACTTGTTTCATGCATGATTGAAGTACAAGCTTCACATGATAAGAAATCAACAACTAAATTTCGAGCTGGAGGGATATGCTGAATTTTTACCTCTTCAAATTGCTTGCAAAGTTCTAATGCTTGTTGATGTCATGGAACCAAGCCTTCGCTCCGCACCTTCCACCTTCCACTAACTTGTTCACACATGAGTTGAGAATCTCCTCGCACCTCAAGTTGCTTGATGTAATGTTCTTGTGCCTTTTGTAGCCCAAAAATGAGTGCCAAGTACTCAACTTGGTTGCAAGTATTGCAAGTGCAAACTTGCTATAACAATACACCTCACCCCCCGGTGATGTGAGCTTCACACCTACACTAGCAACCTTGGTCGAAGGTTTTTATGCTCTATCAAATTAAAGGATCCAAGATGTCATTACACCAAGACTAAATTCCGAACATTCGAGGTTTCTTGGTAGTCCAAGATAGGTAGAAGGAGAGAGTGGGGAGAATTCAATACTTGAGCAAGACATTCAGCACCAAATAAACTTACTATCCTTTGTTGATAGTTTATCTTTCGACCAAAAAGAATTACAACATCAAGCTCAAAATGTGGCACAAAGGGTTGATTAGGTACAAAGGGATTCCTTAGTCAAAACATTATCATAGCCGAGCCCTAGTGAGATCAAGAAGAAATCATTCAAGATGAGCTTATCCATAGGAATTAATAAGCAGATGCACCAAATGTCACCCCAATCTTGTGGATCATCCCACCCTTGGAAGAATGTCACCCTTTTAATTACCTCTGATGTAGCAAGTAGCTCGATCACCACACTATGAGTAGAATTGGAATCAAGGCCCTCCCAGTGTATCACTAGTTCTTCACCTTGAACCATCCATGGTGTCATCCCACCCATTATCTTCTCGAGCAAGGCATTGTACAATAAGTTGTTGAAGATCGACATGAAGATCAAGAAAGAGATCTCACCAATTGGTAGCCATAATGAGCAGAGGACCAAGTGCCAAATCCTTGAACCCATCGAGAAGTGACATACATATCCACCCTCCTCATGTGGCATGTGTACTTGAAAAAGTTTAGAATCTGCAGTCTAGTATGAGATATGAATAGAGCAATGAAGTGAAGTACTTTCGCTTTTTACAGCAAGAGAAGACTCCCCACGCTTAGAGAGTTACAGTTCATGAGATTTCAACATATAAGCAAGAAATGCATCTCTCCTTGCTCTTTGGTCAGCAATCCATTCTTTGAGATTGTCGATTCTAGACTCCACATCTCTGACGATGCCAAGGACATCCATGGTGGGTGGAGAGATGATAAATTAAGAGTGATAAACGAAGAATGTGCTTGTAGAAGGACTAGGATGGATGAAAGAAGGGAGTCTAATAATTATATTATTCTTGTCTTCAATCACTTTATTTCATAGATCTAAACCGATCCAAAATCTATCATTTCATGTGTCTCTCACATTATGGTCTTTCATTTTTTACATCACTCAATGGACAACTCACCTCTCTAAATTGATTAAATCAATTTTACTTTTTTCGATGTCTAACTTATTATATGCAATAAATATCTCATGATGAGAATCGAATAATTATATCACTCTTGTGTTCCATCACTTTAATTTATAGATTTCAATGTACTCAAAATCTATCGTCTCACATGTCTCACATTACGGTCTTGCATCTGCAAGTATAACTTCTTATATAAAATAAATATCTCATGATGAGATTCTAATAATTATATCATTCTTGTGTTTCGTCACTTTATTTTATAAATTTTAATAAACTCAAAACCTACCATCTCACATGTCTCGCATTACGGTCTTGCATCTGTTACTTCATACAATCTAGTCATTTCAACCTCTCCCAATTCTTTATTCTAAATCTTTCATCTCACATTATGAGTTTGCAGTTCTATAAATCCCTCTCTAGTTATTCGTCTTCTACATCTTGCCTGCAGCAAATACTTCTTCCACTTTGCTCTCATTATCTTACTCCTCTCCTCAAGCTTACTCCTTCAATCTTGCCCGTAGGCTTACCTCCTCTCCTCAAGCTTGCTCCTTTCATCTTGCTCATAGCCTTATGGCAAAACACTTCTTCCACTTTGCTCTCGTTACTTTCCTCCTCTCATTTCCATGGATCTTTTTGAAGTCATTGATTCTGTTGAGCAAGCCATTAGCACCAACAAAGAATGGATTACGAAGAACCAAGGGAAAAGGAAGGAGAGAAAGAGAAATCTAGCTTCGTTAACCCAGTAAGAGAAGGACAAGTTTGCCTGTTTGAAGGGCTTAGAGAAGGAGGAGATATCTTTGCGTGTGGCTCATTATGGAAGATTTCTACCCCAGGAATCGCAAGCCATTTGGAATAAACAAAGTGCAATATAGGAGAAAATTCATAATTCCAAGGTTACTTCTCTTCTATAGTTTTAACTATAGTGATGATGATGAGATGAACTCAGCCCTTGAATGGGTTGAATGTAGGATTTCAAGAGAAAATAGATTTGCCTTTCAATGAGAGACTTATTGTAAATTTTTGTTTGTCAACACCTTTATAAATATTGTGAGAGTTTCCTACATCCAGTTGTAGCCTTTAAAGGTGTTTCCTAAACACCATTATAGATATTAAGAGAGTTTAGAACTGCTAAATCTTATCTTTACGTGTAACTTATCTAAGGCTTATTGTAACTTTTGGTGTTTGTTAATGCCTTTATAAATATTCTGAGAGTTTCCTTAATACTATATCTTTTGAAGGTGTTTGTTAACACCATTATAGATATTAAGAGAGTTTACAACTGTTGAATCTTATTTTTTTGGTGTGACTTATCTGAGGCTACGTTAAATTTTACAAGTTTAGTTTCATCTCCTTTAAAAATATCAAAAAAATTGCTTATTTTTATGTGCTCATATTTGCTTTGAAGATTGGGTTTTTTCTTCAATTTTATTCTAAAACTAGTCCAAAAGTATATGTAAAAATGAATTTGTACATTAACAAGTCCAAAATTAATGAAATAAGTGTTAATTTGCCATCCCATGCCTAGGTCCCTAAGCAGATTACCACATTTATAACCATCCAATTATGTCGAGAGGGGGAAACATGATTGGATGGCTGCTCCATCTCGAGGTCTAGCGCACTAAATGGGTCGCGACCTTATATTCAACAACATGTCTTCATTTCCTCAATGGGTCACATTGCCACATCCTCGTTTACATTGAAACTATGCATTTTTGTTAAAATTGCTCCCATGGAAGGTCACTCCTTTGGATCGATCTTGCATAGCGTGTTCCCACAATCAACCAAGAGCTTGATTGCAATGTCTCCCTTCACGGAGTTGTCACTAAGAGCATTTGCAGCATCTATGAGGAAGATGGCAATTTCCCTAACAGCAAAGCAATCTGACTCTGGTGCCCATGTGCCCTTGGGATTTTCCCGTGTAGTTGTATTGGCATATAATTCGGATGCTAACCATGTCTTTCGGATATCAACATTCGGTCTAGTGGAGGCTTCTTCCCCCCAATCAATAATCCCAACTCGGACAGACATGTCATCCATTGTGAAGTCCAATATGTAGTAGGTTGCTTGCAGATCGGTGTGTGCATATCTTTGTTACTAAACTGCTTTCAAACCACTGGCAATAGCAGCAACAACAATGGACAATCCATGATGACAGAACAACTTTGCTTGCAACCTAGTGAGTGGAGAGTTCTAGTCAAAGCGAGGTTCTTCTCTGGGATGTGTGGTCTTAACCCATCTCACATATGTCCTGCAACGCTATGGGAGACACATCAGCATATCATGCACACTTCCACCATTGAAAAACGGAGTGACGACCCAGAGCTCTTGTGTGTGTGAGTACCCCAATACTCGATAGACATCTCTATGGACAACTGTCATCGCTAGCTCATTATTTAGTGCGGAATGAGCATGGGAATCTTCTCTATTACTCCTCTTGCTAGCATACCATGATGTTGGCCTAAGACTTGGGACACCCACAACATATATCCTGAATACCTTCCCTTCTCCTCCCTTGCCCACCGGTTCATGCAAGGTCAACACTTGCAATGGAAAGTGTACTGTGTGGGAGTACATGCCAACAAATGAAATACATAGTTCTATCTGTGCTCTCCATTCAGCTTGGCCTGGGTCGGCATTTGCTTTTGGACCACTATCCATCTTGGTCATATGGACCAGGGCACTAGGTGTTGCCTTTTCGATGGACTCTGGTTTTTTCTACAATGAGATATCTGCGACACCTTTTCTTTGGTCATCCAGAGTGCAAGCTTGTCCTCTCCATTGATAGGCAAGGCTACATTGCTCACCTTTAGGAGAGGGATTTGCTGAGGTCCTCTGGGATAGCGGAGAGAAGAATCTCGCTGCCTCAACATCGGTCATCTATGCGACAAACTTGTCAAGACTCCAGACAAAGCCATGGGCTGCTAGCAAAGGAGTTCCTTGAGGGGTAATCACAGTGCTACGTCCAATAGCAGTTGGGCTAGGGTAGTCATATGGGTATGCCCCTGAGGTCTCAAAGTACACTTTGATAAGAATGGCACATGGATTTTGGATCTTCAAGGGAAGGTCATTGGTAAAGGCACACAGTGCAACAACATCTATGAAATCTCAGCTTTTAGTGCTTGAGCCGATGTGAAGAACACTAAGTTGTGGCATGAGAGGTTTGGTCATCTAAACCATAGTTCTTTAAAGGAGATGCATAAAAGTGGAATGATTGCAGACCTACCAGAAATTACAGATCTGCCCGATGTATGTGAAGCTTGCATGATGGGCAAGTAGCATCGCTCCTCTTGTTCACACGGACCTCTGCGGAAAGATGGAGACAGAAGCTTTGGGTGGTTCCTTCTAGTTCATGATGCTCATCAACGACTAGAGTAGAAGGATATGGATATACGTCCTGAAAACTAAAGATGAGGCTTTTAGTAAGTTCAAAGAATGGCATGTAATGGTCAAGAAAGAAACAGGGAGGAAGGTGAAGAAGTTGAGATTAGACAGAGGTGGAGAGTTCACATCAAGTGAATTCAAAAGTTACTACAAAAGCCACGGGATAAAGAGGCAAAAGCCACCGCCACATACATCACAGCAAAATGGAGTAGCAGAGTGCAAGATGCACGTCATCTGTGAAATGGGAAGGAGTATGATGAAAGGGAAAGATTTTACAAAGACTTTCTGGGTTGAAGCATGTAACACGGTAGTTTACATTCTGAATCGTAGCCACACAAAGGCAGTGAATGGGATGACTCCACTGCAGGCCTTTTCTAGTAACAAACCTTCAGCTGCACATTTTAGAGTTTTTGGATGTGACTGTTTTGTGCTCTCTATAATCCTGTTACCAAGAAGGTAATAGTAAGTGGCGATATGGTCTTCTCAGAACACCTGTATCAATTAAACGAGGATGCTTCCTTCCCAGACAACCAGGACCAAGATATCCATCTAGTACAACCACCAATTGCAGACCGAACTCCCCCAACATTGCTTGGGGGCATTCAAGATAAAGAAGACGAAGAAGAGCCTGCAGAACCACAACGGCAATGGCCATTCCCAAAGTGGGTGAAGTAGCTTTGGACGGCAAAGAACCTCTAGCCATTGAGGAGGAACGATCCGAACACCGCCGGTCCAAGAAGTTAAAGGAGCAAAGAAGTGCGCAAGAACACTTGGTTAACTACGCTTTGTTGACAGGGGTGATCCATGCTGAAGAACCCAAGTGTCTTGAAGAGGCACAAGGTGATGATAGATGGTTTGAGGCAATGCAGTCAGAGTATGGCTCCATAATGAAGAACAACACTTGGGACCTTGTGGATCGACCACCAAAACGCAAGGTAATCGGCACCAAGTGGGTGTACAAGACTAAGTACAAGTCCAACGGCACGTTGGATAAGTACAAGGCTCAGCTCATGGTAAAAGGATTTGCACAGGTACATGGTTTTAATTATCTAGATACTTTTGCTCCCACAGCTCGACTAACCACAATTCGCAGTGTTTTCGCTTTAGCAGCACAGGAAAGTTGGCCCGTGTAATAGATCGATGTAAAATCCGCCTTTCTGAATGGAGATCTCAAAGTGGAGGTTTATGTAAAGCAACCAGCAGCTTTTGTGATCCCCGATTCAGGAGTCTGTAAACTAAAGAAGGCACTTTACGGGCTAAAACAGGCCCCACAAGCGTGGTACTAGTGGATTGATGCCTTTATGATCGTGGTCCTTTATGTGGACGACCTTGTCATAACAAGGAACCATGAAGAGAAGATCTTGTAGACAAAGCAATTGCTAGGAAGAGAGTTTGAAATGATAAACCTTGTACTAATGCATTTCGGTTTGGAAATTGAAGTTTGGCAAGAGCCAAAACAGATCTTCATCTCACAGCTGAAGTATGCTGTAGAGATGCTAAAGGCATTTGGCATGGCTGTGCAAGACAATTGTCACCCCTATGGAGGTTGACGTGAAGCTGTCAAATGAGGATTCATCACCACTAGTGGATGAAGTGAAGTACAGAAGGCTTGTGGGTAGTTTGATTTACTTGTGCAAAATGTGGCCAGACATCAGCTTTGTGACTAGTGTACTAAGCAGGTTTTCCAATAAGCCCCGAGAGAACCATTGGAGGGCAGGGATGCAGGTGCTGAAATACATCAACACTTGATTATGGCATCACCTATACCAAGGGCAACACCTTGACCGGATTCTATGACTCGGATTGGGTAGGAGACGCACGGACAGCAGGAGATCAATGACAGGTTACTATTTCTCACTTGGATCTGGAGCTGTGTCATGGGTCAGCAAGAAGCAACCTACAATTGCTCTTTCTTCTACCGAGGCTGAGTATAAATCAGCATGTTTTGCTTCTTGTGATGCAGTGTGGTTCAGGAGGACTTTAGGGGACATGGGTGCAGTGCAGAACAAGCCTAGCACTTATCATGTGACAATCAAAGTTGCATGGCAATTGCAAAGAACCCTATGTTCCACGCTCGCACAAAACACATTAAGATTCAATATCACTTTGTGCGTGATCTCATCATGGATGGAGAGGTTGACTCAGTGTACTGTCCGACTACAAACTATGAACATCTTCACGAAGGCTCTTGGAAGAGACTTGGTGGAGAGGCATCTTCATCGACTTAGCATTGGGCCGAAAAAGTAAGTTCACTTGCGGGTGGACATTGAGGGGGGGTGTTAGATATCAATGCTCCACTCTCATGTAACTCTGCGAGAACCAGCTAACTCTACTTGTAAGCCCCCCATATGAGGAGAAGCCATTTGAGTAGCTTAGTTATCTAGTAGGTCCTGGTTCGGACACCAAATGGGGGTTATGTGTGGCCTGATGGCTGGATGCCGCATAGTTGTGTTGGAATACTGAAAAGAAAGAGTAGAGTGGACACAAACTCAGAATACTTGCTTATAGAATAAAGAAGAAAGAGGTCCTTAAGTAGGCACCTCATACAAGGTCACTGACATCACTGATGACCTCAAAGCTCCACAATCATCTCCTCAATCTGCTCCTAGATTCACTCAATCATCCTATGTGGCTTTTCCACCACCTAACTGTGCTTGTGGGCACCTAACTGTGCCTCTAGCACTCACACATAGAAACATAAGGTGTGCCTGAGGCATACACCTTGAGATATCCCAACAAACCCCCCCTCAAGGAGATGCCTCAGGCTATGTCAAGGATACATCTAGTCTCATAGTTTCTCATGCCATCTCATGGTGGTCAAGGATAAATCTATGGCTAGGTTCTCATGCTAGCAAGGGTTTCCTTGGGTGTAAGGTAAACAGAAAGGGATACAAACAGACCTTCCAATGGTTATCTCTCCTACATGTACATGCACACAATGTCTGTAAGAGGTACCATGGAACAAAACATACACATGGCCTACATCATAAGGTGACCAGAGGTGTTTACAAACACACACAACACAATAATTTATTTTCATTCATTTTGGAGGACTATCCAGGCTGAGTACCTTGACATAAAAAGAGAGATCTGGAGCATACATAGAGATGATTTAAAATGCATAGTCTTCATGGGATGCCTCATCTTGTGGAGGCAAAATATCCATGTCAAGGCAAGGTCTTACCACATGGGCAGTGTCTAGTGCCTTATAAGATGGTACTATGATAGAACAAGTGGATCTGAAAATCATATCCTTCAAGAGAACAATTATCTTGTCATCTCCATAGTTGTGTAGAGAAGCTCTGACCTTCATCTTTTTCTTGTACTTGGAGTCAAATAAAAGTTCCATGAGAGGGTAGATTTCTGTAGTTGCTTCCTTTTTGGCAACCATTGTTTTGGCAATCTTCAACAAGGAAGTCAGGTTGGCATTTTCATCCTTTGTAGCATAACAAGACACATTGCTTTATGTTTTGGCTTTTCACATATTTTGCATAAGCAAGCCATGAGAGGCTCTAACCCAAGTATTGGGTAGTGTCTTCTCTCTTACAAGGCAAAAAGAACTGAAATACTTCCAAAGTATAGCCACTTGTTGTAGCAAATAGTAGTGACTAGTTTTCAAACAATGATGCTTCTTCTTACATGCTTCATAGAAGTGGATGAAATAAACATTTTCCAATCAAAACCAGGTCTAGCAAGTCAAAACAAAACTGAATCCACACTTTTACTGAAGTTATTGAAAGCTTCAAAAAACCAGAAATGCTAGAGTAGCATTTTATGTAGCATCATCTTCAAAAACTTGTCCAAAACTGTCAAAACTGAAAAGCTGAACTTGGAGGGCTTGTAGCTCACTCTTCAAAGCAAGGAAAAGAGGGCTTTCTGAAGCAAAAGAAAGCTCATATACCAGAGAAGGTCCAGCATAGAGGTTGGACGAAATGGTGCGCACTTTTGCCCGGGAGAGTTGCTACAGGCTGAAACTGAGTTTTGACGATTTCTCCCTCGTTACTGAACCAAATGACTTGAAAAATGGCTCCAAATCTTCGTCTTGAGGTCGCCCATCTACTCCTAAGAGGGCTCAGGCAATGGCGGAGTATGCAGGGAGTATTGAGCAACAGAAGAAATTCGCTGTTTGGAAAATGGCAGCCACCACAGACGTTTTTTCTTCAATTGCTTGCAGGTGGAAGTTCGCCCATACTAGAGGAGTTTCCAGCTCAGAGGGTTTGGGCAATGGCTGTTTGTAGATGGAGAACCAAGCTCTCAAAGATTTTGGGAAGAAAGAGGAAAATGGAGAAGAAGAAGATGAAGAAGAAGATGATGATGTGGCAGAAATGGGCTCAAGGGGGATCAAAGGGCTCTGATACCATGTTGGAATACTGAAAAGAAAGAGTAGAGTGGACACAAACTCAGAATACTTGCTTATAGAATAAAGAAGAAAGAGGTCCTTAAGTAGGCACCTCATACAAGGTCACTGACATCACTGATGACCTCAAAGCTCCACAATCATCTCCTCAATCTGCTCCTAGATTCACTCAATCATCCTATGTGGCTTTTCCACCACCTAACTGTGCTTGTGGGCACCTAACTGTGCCTCTAGCACTCACACATAGAAACATAAGGTGTGCCTGAGGCATACACCTTGAGATATCCCAACAAGTTGACCAAGTATTCTTGCGCCCTTCTTTGCTCCTCTAATCTCTTGGAGCCGGCGGTGTTTGGATGGTTCCTCCTCAATGGCTAGAGTTTCTTTGCCATCAAAAATCTGCTTTACCCACTTCGCGAATGGCTGTTGCCATTGTGATTCTACAAGCTGTTCTTCCTCTTCTTTATCTTGAATCCTCCCAAGCACCCTTGGGGGAGTTCGGTCTACTATTGGTAGTTTTACTGGATGGATAACCAGTTGGTCCTGGTTGTCTGGGAAGGAAGCATCCTCCTCTAATTAATGCGGCTGTTCTAAGAAGACCACATTGCAACTTACTATTACCTTCTTGGTAATAGGATCATAGAGATGGTAACCCTTCGCCTTTTCACTGTAGCCCAAGAAAATACACTTCCGGCTCTTTGGTTCCCATTTGGTCTTGTTAGCATCAGGGACATGCATAAAACAGTCACATCCAAAAACTCTGAAATGTGCAGCTGAAGGTTTCATACCAAAAAAGGCCTACAGTTGAGTCATCCCATTCACAACCTTCATGTAGCTATGATTCGAAATGTAAATAGCCGTGTTACATGCTTCAGCCCAGAAAGTCTTTGGCAAATCTTTCCCTTTCATCATACTCCTGCCCATTTCACAAATGACGTGCATCTTGCACTCTGCTACTCCATTTTGCTGTGGTGTATGTGGCGAGGGTTTCTGCCTCTTGATCCCATGACTTTTGTAGTAACTTTCAAATTCACTTGATGTGAACTCACCACCTCTATGTGATCTCAAATTCTTCACCTTCCTCCTCGTTTCTTTCTTGACCATTACATGCCATTCTTTGAACTTACTAAAAGCCTCATCTTTAGTCTTCAGAAAGTATATCCATATCCTTCTATTGCAGTCATCGATCAGCGTCATGAAGTAGTAGGAATCACCCAAAGCTTCTGTCTCCATCTTTTCGCAAAGGTCTGTGTGAACGAGCTTTAGAGGAGCCTTTGCCCTATTGGCCTCTTTAGGAAAGGGCTGCCGATGCTGCTTGCCCCATCATGCAAGCTTCACATACATCAGGCAGATTTGTAATTTCTGGTAGGTCTATAATCATTTCACTTTTATGCATCTCCTTTAAAGAAGTAAGGTTTAGATGACCAAACCTCTCATGCCATATCTTAGTGTTGCTCACATCAGCTCAAGCACTGAAAGCTGAGAGTTCGTAGATGTTGTTGCGTCATGTACCTTTACCAACGACCTTCCCTTGAAGATCCAAATTCTGTACACTATTCTTATCGAATTGGACTTTGAGGTCCCGATCCATGATTGTAGATGGACAACAAGTTCCTCTTGATATTTGGCACATAAAGAACATTGGACAACTATTTTACAACTCCATCTGACTTGAGAGCAATCATACCTTTTCCTTTTGCAGGATATATTGCATCATTGCTGACTGCTACCAGGATGTCATTCCCTACCGGTTGTAGAGAGGTATACCAATCCTTCTGACTGGTCATGTGGCGTGATGCACCACTATCAATAATCCAAGATTCATCCACAGGTACACGAACTGCCTCTGTGCAAATCTCCTCAATTGCTATGAACAGCTCTACTTGTACTGCCTACGCGCTGTTGCTAGACTCTTTCTTTACTCCATTCTTCTCATCTGCAATCTTCTTCTGGCACTCATTCTGCTTGTGCCCTGCCTTGTCGCAATAGAAGCACTTAATCTTCTTCTTTCTCTTTTTATCATCAGAAGAAGATGGGTTACTAGAGTCCTTACCCTTACCTTTCTTTGATCTAGCCCAAAAAGCCAAATCTTCTCTAGTCCTCGTCTTTTGATGCATCTCCTCCATCAGAAGCATTGCGCTAAAATCCTCAAGTTGAGGGGCAGATTTCTATTCTCTGCATATTCAGTGCTGTAACAAGACCATCGTACTTTGGTGGAAGAATCCGTATGCACCTTCATGCTAGATTCTCGCTGGTGATGGTGATGCCAATCGCAGTTATCTGATCGCGCAGATTCTTCACCCTAGTGATGAACTTCTCTGCCATTTTAGACTCAGACAATTTCTCATCGCGAGTTGAGTCTCAAGTACAAGTCCGACGGCACATTGGATAAGTACAAGGCTCGGCTCATGGCAAAAGGATTTGCACAGGTACATGGTTTTGATTATCAGGATACCTTTGCTCTCACAGCTCGACTAACCACAATTCACAATGTTTTGGCTTTAGCAGCACAGGCAAGTTGGCCAGTGTTTCAGATGGATGTAAAGTCCGCCTTTTGTAATGGCAATCTTAAGGAGGAGGTATACGTGGAAAAACCACCAGGTTTTGTGATCCCGGATTCAAAAGGTAAAGTTTCTAAATTGAAGAAGGCACTTTACACACTGAAACAAGCCCCACGAGCGTGGTACCAATGGATTGATGCCTACTTTCTATAAAACGGGTTCAGGAGGAGCCCATCTGATGCACATTTGTATATCTATAGAGAAGGAGGCAGGTGTATGATCGTGGTCCTTTATGTGGACGACCTTGTCATAACAGGGAACCATGAAGAGAAGATCTCGCAGACAAAGCAGTTGCTAGGAAGAGAGTTTGAAATGACAGACCTCGGACTGATGCATTTCTGTTTGGGGATTGAGGTTTGGCAAGAGCCAAAATAGTTCTTCATTTCACAGCTGAAATATGCTAAAAAGATACTGAAGGCATTTGGCATGGCTGAGTGCAAGACAGTTGGCACCCCTATGGTGGTTGACGTGAAGCTCTCAAACAAGGATTCATCACCATTAGTGGAAGAAGCAAAGTACAAAAGGCTTGTGGGAAGTTTGATTTACTTGTGCAACATGTGGCCGGCCATTAGCTTTGCGACTGGTGTACTAAGTGGGTTTTCCAATAAGCCCCGGGAGAACCATTGGAGGGCAGGGATGCAGGTGCTAAAATACATGAAAGGCAAACTTGATTATGGCATTACCTATACCAAGGGCAACATCTTGATCAAATTCTATGACTCAGATTGGGCAGGAGACATGGACAGCAAGAGATCAGTGACAAGTTACTGTTTCTCACTTGAATCTGGAGTTGTGTCATGGATCAACAAGAAGCAACCTATAGTTGCTCTTTCTTCTACCAAGGCTGAGTACAAATCAACATGTTTTGCTTCTTGTGATATAGTGTGGTTGAGGAGGATTTTAGGGGACATGGGTGCAGTGCAGAACAAGCCTACGTAGTTATCATGTGACAATCAGAGCTGCATGGCAATTGCAAAGAACCCTGTGTTCCATGCTCGCACAAAACACATTGAGATTCAATATCACTTTGTACATGAGCTCATCATGGATGGGGAGGTCAACGTGGTGTACTGTCCAACTACAGAGAATGCTGCGGACATCTTCACAAAGGCTCTTGGAAGAGACTTGCTAGAGAGCATCTTCATCGACTTGGCATCAGGCCAAAAAAGTAAGTTCACTTGCGGGTGGACATTGAGGAGGGGTGTTAGATATCAATGCTTCACTCTCGTGTAACTATGCGGGAACCAACTAACTCTACCTGTAAGCCCTCCATATGAGGAGAAGGCATTTGAGTAGCTAGATTATCTGGTAGGTCTTGGTTTGGACACCTGATGGGGGCCATGTGTGGCCTAATGGCTGGATGGCTTCAGAAAGAGTTGGCAACTGCCAACTAGGCTACATGCAAGAGCAGGAAGGCATCCCATGACTGACCACACTGAGGGTAGATGGAGCATTTCCTAGGGCAGCCCACTCTCGGGTTGCAGGGCACATTTGGAGTCCCAGATGATCTAGGATGGCTCTTGGTGAAACGATGACCGTAGGTCAGTTGTCTATTCTGTGCCATGGTTCTAACGTGTGGTCGGTGGCCTATTTTAGAACCAATTCTAGTCGGTCATTTTGGATGGATTGGGTTGGTCTCCCAATTGGGTCTAACCGACTACAACTAGTGGCTATGTAAGAGCAAGCCCGTGAAGCTCATAATCATCACTGGCTATAGCAACCCCGATTCCTTAGCATCCAGCCTCTGTCCTCTACTGTTTCCAGCATGCCATCAAAGCTTCTCACACAAGAGCGGATGGCTAGGAGGCAGCGCCATCTATTGTATCAGTTTTATAGTAATCAAATTTTTTATTCTCCATACTATCTGCTTTTCTCTCTTGCATACGAGATCCTATTATCTATTGAGCACAAACATATTATTTCTTAAAAAGTCCACATGACATAATATGGAGCCTTCATGGATACCATATTCCCTTATACAAGCCTCTAATATTTTAGTAATTCTCTAAAGGGCCCCATTTTTAGTAATTAGATCTCTATCGGCTAGACTTGACAGCCTAGAATCTATGAATAATTACAACCTTAGAATCATCACAATGAGATAAGGTAGGGGCTATAATCATGGGGCTCTAATCATACACAGAGTTGAATGAGGGAATCTAATCACATTGTATTCATGGTATAGTGAGTCGTAATAATGTAATAAAATACGTGACTACTTTCAAAATCAAGGAATGGTGAAAGATTACATGCAAATTCATGATTATTTTCTGCATAAAACAACTGCGTCATTCAAAAACAAAGTGTATATAATGATGTACACTTAGTATGCACAATCACGATTGATGGCTATCAACAAAGAGGGCATCATGTAATCATAATTAATTTTGCAAAATCAAAGTAACCATTCATTATTAGGCATGCAAAGAGTGAGACCATGGCTCTTCCCTCCCACCATTGCAATTTGCAAGCTCCACCCTCTTCCACGATCTTTGATCTCTCCAGCCTCCACCCTCTTTCATAGACTTCCCTCCCTCACCTACATTTCCTTCATTTGTGTGACACCAATCTCTGCATTGTCTACCATCCACTTGCTTCTGTTAAACTCTGCATTGTCTACCATCCACTTGCTTCTGTTAAACTCTACCAACCTAGTATTCTACTAATTCAAAGACCTATCATGTTTTTTTTATTTGATTTGTTGTTTAGATCATCACACCATGATTCTGGTCCTTCCATCATATTCAAACTCACGTCTCATGTTTTCATGATTTAGACATTGTAAACATGATACTGTTGAGATATCAAGCTCTATCCCCGACATATCTCCTGGATGACTATCATTTATGTCACCGTCTATGTTAGTTGTACTCGTGGTGTAGTTAGACTACCACGTATGTTTTGGTTTGGGTTCACATATGAACCACGTATTCTAGGTTTTGACATATAGGGTATTTCCCTCTTCTATTGTATTGTTGTTGTGTGCAAAAGTGAAGAAAGGCTTCACCCTCCAACCTTGTGTCCTCTCTCTTTTGTGTGTTGTGAAGAAAGCTGAACTTGAGTCTCCTATCTCTCTCCCTCTTTCTTTACATGGTATCAGAGCCTTGTTCGTGGTAAGGAGCTCAAGAAAGAGAGCCAAGTTTGTGGTGTCCTGGTAAGAGGACCAGTGTTGCTTTCCTACTTCGAGTTTGGGAGCAAATCTTTGCAGGTAGCACAGCCAGAAGTGCAGGAGTGCACTGCTTCAGATTGAGAGGCCCTTCGTGGTGCGGCGAGAGCACAGTATATGCTGCGGGAGAGGGCGAAGCCCTTGGTGACTTTATTTTTTTGATTTGAGTCCGTTTCGGGGCCCGTTTTGAGGGCGGAAGATCTTCGCAGGCACTCAGAAAAAGGCCCTGTTTTTGCTGTGCGACCACCGCGCGGCTAGTCGGTGGAAAGGTGCCACGGAAATTGCATCGTATGCCTATGTGCAGAGATATTGGGAGTTGCAGATTCATGCATGTTGCCTGTTGATGCAAAATCGTCACGAGGAAGTGACTGTGTGGTGAAATACCACTTTTGTCAGTGTTGCAGATCTGCCCCTGTGAGGCTTTTCGCAGAAGTTTTGCTATTTGCCCTTGTGAGGCATTTGCTGTGTTTACAGGTTGCTGTTGCAATTCGTGATTTGTAAAATGTCTGAGAATCTGTCTACCATTGTCAGTGAGAAGCTTGACAAGAACAACTTCCAAGCATGGAAGTTCAGGATGACAAACTTCCTTATGGGAAAGGGAGTTTGGGATTACATCAGTGGTGAAACTGCAGAACCAGTTTTGGGTACTGCTCCCACTCCTGCTGAATTGAAGGCCTTTAAAGAATGGCATGAAAAAGCCAGAAAATGCCTGTATTGGCTGTCCGTTAGCATTTCAGATTCTATGATTGTGCATATACAGGATCTAGAGACACCTAAGGAGGCATGGGATACATTGGTGAAGCTGTATAGCACAAATACCAAAGCACGAAAGATGCAGCTAAAGCAGGAGTTGCACAATGTGCAAAGGAAAAATCTGAATATAAATGAGTATTCCTTGAAGGTGAAAGGCCTTGCAGATTCTCTTGCCTCCATTGGAGCACCTGTTGATGATGAGGACTTAGTGTCCGTGACCTTGAATGGTCTTGGGAAAGATTATGCACAGTTTCGGACATCCATTGGAGTCCGTGAAACATTTCCTGATTTTCAGGAACTTATTGCTCTCTTGCTGAGTGAAGAGCAAAGGAATGGTGGTTCAGCCACCTCAGCTTCTCAAGAGACTGCTTTCTACTCAAATACAGGTAGAGGCAGGGGTAGAGGAAGAGGCCGTTTTGGTGGCCGTGCAGGAAATCAGAACCAGCAGCAACAACAGGAAAACCAGTCCTATGGAGGAGGACGTGGTAGTTCTAGAGGCAGGGGGAGCCAAAGAGGCCGTGGTTCATGGCAAAGGAACCAGCAAGTAAATAGCAGCACAGAATGCTATTATTGTGGAAAGCCTGGACACAAGGAGAATACATGCTATAAAAAACAGAATGACATCAAAAGTGGGAAGTTGCAGCAAAGCAACTATGCATCATCAAGTGGGCATGGTGACGACAGAAATGAGCACCTTTTTGTGATGCAGCATATGGTTAACTCCATGTCAGGAGATGCTGCAGCTTGCAATGATGTTTGGTATGTTGATTCAGGTGCCTCTAATCACATGACCAGTCATGGTGAGTGGTTTCATGATGTTAGAAATTTGGATAAGCCAGGTTATGTTGAAACAGGTGATGATACTGCGCACCCAATTACGCAGGTTGGTAAAGTGCCATTGGCTATGCAGGATGGCAAAACAAAGTACTTGGCAGATGTACTTCATGTTCCAAAAATCACTAAGAACCTGGTTTCAGTTGGCCAAATGGTTGAGCAAGGTCTGCAGGTTAGATTTAATCCTGATGGATGCTTCGTTGAAGACCTGAAAAATAAATGCCGCTTGGTTGCGAAAGGCAACAAAAATGGAAGAATGTTCACCTTGGATGTTGATATGCCTGAGGTGAAAGCTGCTATGTTTGTGCATGGGAGAGGTGTCATTGCAGATATTGAGATATGGCACAAGCGCATTGGGCATGTGAATATACAAAGGCTGAAATCTATGCAAACGAAAAACATTGTTGCAGGTTTGCCTAAATTCAGAGTTGAGGGAATGCAAAAGGTATGTGAAGCATGCCAAATGGGTAAGCAGGCCAGACATGCATTTCCCAAAAATGCTAAGGTGAGCAAAAGACCTTTGGAAGTGATCCATTCAGATGTTTGGACAACCAAAGCTGCTTCTATTGGTGGATGCCATTATTATGTGACGTTTATTGATGACTACACTAGGAAGGTGTGGATTTATTTTATGAAGCACAAAAGTGAAGTGTTCAGCCACTTCAAGGCTTTTAAGGCCATGGTTGAAAAAGAGAAAGGTGTGCATATTAAAGTGCTAAGATCTGATGGAGGGGGAGAGTACTTTTCAGAAGAATTTTGTGAATATCTGAAAGAACAGGGAATTCAAAGGAAGTACTCATGCAGGTCTACTCCTCAGCAGAATGGGGTTGCAGAAAGGAAGAATAGGCATATTGCAGAAGTAGGACGGGCGATCCTAAATGAGAAAAACATGCCTGATTATTTTTGGGCTGAAGCAGTAGCAACTGCTGTTTATATTATGAACAGAACCCCCACTGCAGCTGTCCATGGCATGACGCCTGAAGAAATGTATACAGGCCAAAAACCAGATATTTCTCACTTGAAGGTATTTGGTTGCATAGCTTATGTTCATGTTCCTGATGAGAAGAGAACAAAGCTGGATCCAAAGGCAAAAAAATGCATCTTTATTGGATATGCTCAGCACCAGAAAGGGTATCGCTGTTATAACCCTTCCACCCGCAAAATGCAAGTGAGCAGAGATGTTGTTTTTGATGAAATGAGCAGCTGGTATGCACCAACTGTTATGGTAGGAGATGCAGATGCAGGAAATGGGAATGCTGCAATAAATGCAGAGCAGCAATCTCAAGCCTTGAGTGGACCCAGAGAGTCCTCTACTAGTGGATCTAATGCATGGACAGGGAGATTGAGATCTAGTGAATCGTCACATGGCAGCCCTGATAGTGTTGTGCAGGTATCACATAAGGGAAAAGAAAAAGTGGACCATGCTCCAGTGTTTGATGTGTCTGCTGGTAGCTCTCATGTTGATGGAGAGTCAAGCGGCTCTGAAATGAGCCTTGATGAGGAACTTGGGATTCCTTCTGTTGTTACACCTGGTGCAAGGAAAAGCAGGCATGATTTAAAGACTCCTGCAACTGATCCAGTTGTACGGAGGTCCACTCGTATTAAGTATCCAGTTGACAAGCTGAGATATGATGGGTATACAGCACATCACTATGCTTATATGGTCAAGGTTCTAGAGGAGCCAGAGCCCACATGTTTTGAGGATGCAGCAGGGCATAAAAATTGGGAAGCAGCTATGGATGAAGAGATGGCTGCCTTGGATGCAAACCACACTTGGGATTTGATGCCTTTGCCTCATGATAAGAAGGCTATTGGCTGCAAGTGGGTTTACAAAGTAAAGCACAATGCTGATGGGTCTGTTAGCAGGTACAAGGCAAGATTGGTTGCCAAAGGTTTTGCACAGACATATGGAATTGACTATGAGGAAACTTTCAGCCCAGTTGCAAGGATGGCAACCGTGAGAGCAGTAATTGCTATGGCTGCTGCAAAGGGATGGTCTTTGCATCAGATGGATGTGAAAAATGCCTTCTTGCATGGTGACTTGCAGGAAGAGGTTTATATGATGCAGCCAGAAGGTTATGAGGATAAAGCACACCCCGATTTTGTATGCAGGTTGCGCAAAGCCTTGTATGGCTTAAAACAGGCGCCGAGGGCATGGTCAGACAAGATAGGGCAATATCTTGTCACTATTGGATTTCAGATTTCCAATTCAGATTTTTCACTTTATGTGAAAAGGACAAACAGAGGGATTGTGCTTATAGTCATCTATGTTGATGACTTGATTATTACAGGTGATAGTGATGCAGACATTAATGAAGTGAAGCTGCTGTTGAAGCAGAAATTTGAGATGAAGGATTTGGGAGAGCTGCGTTACTTCTTGGGCATTGAGGTTATTAGATCCCCGAGTGGGATATGGCTGTTGCAAAGGCAATACGGTTTGGACATGCTGTCCAAATATGGGATGACAGGCTGTAAGCCTATCTCTGTTCCATTGGAGCAGAATGTGAAGCTCAATGCAGAGTCAGGTGAGCTTCTTGAAGATATTACTATGTATAGGCGCATAGTAGGTAGCTTGATTTACATGACTATAACCCGACCAGATTTGAGCTATGCTGTGGGGCTGGTGAGTCAGTTTATGCAGGCACCGAGGAAGCCACATTTGGATGCGGCTAGGCGCATACTGCGGTATGTGAAGTCCACATTGCATTATGGACTGTTTTATGAAGCTGGGTGTGCATTACAGGTACATGGATACACAGATGCTGACTGGGCTGGTAGTGTCTCAGACAGGAGATCTACTAGTGGTTTTATGTTTTCCCTTGGGAGTGGTGCCATCAGTTGGAGCAGCAAGAAGCAGCCAACAGTTGCCTTGTCGAGTACAGAGGCAGAGTACAGGGGTGCAGCAATGGCTGCATGTGAGGTAGCTTGGCTACGGAA
The DNA here is from genome assembly GCF_047967505.1 of Dipteris shenzhenensis. Taxonomy (NCBI): domain Eukaryota; kingdom Viridiplantae; phylum Streptophyta; class Polypodiopsida; order Gleicheniales; family Dipteridaceae; genus Dipteris; species Dipteris shenzhenensis. The sequence goes on along the minus strand of NC_141622.1, from coordinate 48,350,304 downwards.
GCTACTTGCAGATATGGGACAGTCAGTTCATGCAGCAGTTGTCATTCATTGTGACAACATTAGCAGCATCATGCTTGCTAATAACCCAGTTTATCATGCTAGAACGAAGCACATTGAGGTGCATTATCACTTTGTGAGAGAGAAGGTTCTAGCTGGTGAGATTGATCTTGTCTATGTCAGCACTGAGGAGCAGGTGGCTGATATCTTTACGAAGGCATTGGGTACCGAGAAGCTTCGCAGATTTAGGAGCTTGCTTGGTGTACGTGAGATGGATTTGAGCTTGAGGGGGAGTGTTGAGATATCAAGCTCTATCCCCGACATATCTCCTGGATGACTATCATTTATGTCACCGTCTATGTTAGTTGTACTCGTGGTGTAGTTAGACTACCACGTATGTTTTGGTTTGGGTTCACATATGAACCACGTATTCTAGGTTTTGACATATAGGGTATTTCCCTCTTCTATTGTATTGTTGTTGTGTGCAAAAGTGAAGAAAGGCTTCACCCTCCAACCTTGTGTCCTCTCTCTTTTGTGTGTTGTGAAGAAAGCTGAACTTGAGTCTCCTATCTCTCTCCCTCTTTCTTTACAGATACATGAATAATAACCATTGAGGATTGGTCATATAGATCACATTGGAGTCTTTTGTCTTGGAACACTGAGAAAAAATAGATTTATTTGGTTAATTTAGTTGATAGAGTCCATGGCTCCATCATAGAGTGAGTGTACACTTTGTATGTTGTTACCATTGCATGTTATATCCCATTTGCAATGCACATGTTGATGTTTTGTTCTATGGGGATCATTTCTTGATCAACATAAGGACATTGTGTTTTTCACTGCTATGAATTTGCAAGAGACCAAGAATTCCACTATACAGGCTGGTCATGGGTATGCTACATATATAAGCTTGTACAAGGCCAGTGCTACACCCTTGGCAATTTTTGTTGAGATATCAATCTCCACTTGCGATATGCCAGGGTGACCATTGTGCATTTATGTCACCGACTTGTTAGCTGCATATGCGGTTGGTACACCACCCACGAATAATAGCTGGATGACAGCTATCCTTATCTACTCTAGTTTGTGGCTCAGTTAGTATGCCACCTTAGTTAGTTGAGTTTGGTTTGAGACCCACATATAGGGTTCTTCTATTTCTTTGTACGAGAGTTCTTTTGGCTTTCACAACTAAGAAGAGGAAAACTATTTTCAGCCTCCACCTTTGTGTGTATTCCCCCATTGTGTATGTGAGAAAGCCGCAAGTGAGACTCCTTCCCTCTCTCCCACTATCTTCACACACATATCCACTGGTAGATCATCTATCAGAAATACTACCAACCCAATCAGTATCAGTGTATCCATGCAACTGTATCTGAACCCCAGCCTCATAAAATAGTCCATACTGCAATGTGGACTTCGCATACCTGAGCATGCATCTAGCCGCATCCAAATGCGGTTTCCTTGGAGCCTGCATAAACTGACTTACCAATCCAATAGCATAGCTTAAGTCTGGCCTGGTAATAGCCATATAAATCAAACTTCCTACTATGCGTCTGTACATAGTAGGGTCTTCCAGAAGCTCACCTGCATCTGTGCTCAGGTTCACATTCTGCTCCAAAGGAACTGAAATAGGCTTATAGCTTGTCATCCCATATTTGGATAGCATGTCCAATCCATACTGCCTCTGCAAGAGCTGTATCCCACTTGGTGATCTAATCACCTCAATGCCCAAGAAATAACGCAGCTCTCCCAAATCCTTCATCTCAAACTTCTGCTTCAATAGCATTTTCACATGAAGGATATCTTCATCACTATCACGTGTGATGATCAAATCATCAACATAAATGACAAGCAGCATAATACCTTTCTTTGTTTTTCTCACATAGAGTGAGAAATCTGCCTTGGAAATTTGAAAGCCAATAGTGACAAGATACTGTCCTATCTTGTCAGACCATGCTCTAGGTGCTTGCTTCAAGCCATATAAGGCTTTCTTCAACCTGCAAACAAACTGAGGATGAATAGCATGAACATAACCTGGTGGCTACTCCATAAAGATCTCTTCTTGCAAATCACCATGCAAGAAGCCTGCATTCTTTACATCCATCTGATGTAAAGACCATCCCTTTGATGCAGCCATAGCAATGACTACTCTTACAGTTGCCATCCTTGCAACCGGACTAAATGTTTCTTCATAATCAATGCCATATGTCTGTGCATACCCCTTGACAACTAATCTTGCCTTGTATCTCTTCACAGAACCATTTGCATTGTGCTTGATCTTATAAACCCACTTATAGCAATTGCATTCTTCTCTTTAGGCAAAGGCACCAATTCCCATGTAGCATTTGCTTCCAAGGCATCCATTTCTTCATCCATGGCTTTCTCCCATTTTTCATTTCCCATGGCTTGCTCAGAAGAAGTGGGTTCTGGTTCCTGCATCACTTTGACCATATAGGCATAGTGAATGGCTGTAAATCCATCATATTTCAGCCTATCCACATGATACCTAGCTCTGGTAGACCTACGCAAAATAGGCTCACTTCCAAGTGCTCTCAAAACAACACAAGGAATACCCAACTCATCATCAATGCTCTGTTCTGAGCCACTGGATTCACCATCCACATAAGAGTGACCTGCATTCACATCAAACATGGGCTGATCTACCTTCTCTTTTCCTTTTCGTGATACCTGCGTACCACTATCTGCATTGCTTTGAGGAGATTCTCCTGATCTCAATCTGCCTGTCCATGGCGAAGTATGTGAACCACTACTAGAGGACACTATAGGTCCACTGATATTTTGTGATTGCTGCTGTGAATTCTGTGCAGCATTACCATTTTGTGCATCTACATCAATCATCACATTTATTGGTTTATACCAGCTGCTCATCTCATAAAAAACAACATCTCTGCTCACTGTAAACTTACGAATAGAAGGGTTATAGCATCTATACCCTTTCTGCTACAGAGAATTACCAATAAAGACACACTTCTCAGCTTTTGGATCCAGCTTGGACCTCAACTCATCTGGCACATGAACATAGGCAATGAAACCAAAAATTTTCAAATGAGAAATATCTGGTTTCCTACCAGTATATAGAGAGTGCCCTTTGAATAGTCAACACATGTGTCATCCTCTCATCCACATCTCTCCTTGTGGATATCCTCGATCCACATCTCCACATCATGTAGTCCACATCCTAGGGTGGCTACTTTAATACATTCCTTATCACATACCTTTGCCCTTTAATCTATGTGCTCATGGCACCATATCTCTCAACAAGAAGACAACATCCTAATGGTATCAAAGAGCAGTTTGTGTGTTTTTGCAATACCTTTGTAGCCCATACCTAGGTTAAGACACATGAAAAGGAGTAGTTGCAACAAGCATGTTTTGTGCTTGAGGAGGATGACATTCGACATGTCTAGAGAGAGCACACGTGCCAAGGAGTGCTGCCAGAAATGAGTCATGTTTGCATAGGTAGAAGTGATAACAAAATAGTAAAGTGACAATCCAAGTTGAGAAAATATTTTCAAGAGAGGATTCAAAAGGCTCACTATATTTGAATGCTAAAGTTGTGCAAGAGAAATGATTTATTCCAAATGAAATGCATCTATTTCATGTGCTTATAGAGAGGTCTATCTCAGAAGGCCTTACATACACAATGACAATATTGGAGTTTCCATGATGCTTGTGGAAGGACTTCATGCAATAGATGCAAAGAAAGGGATGTAAATTCTTTGCAAACACATCTACTTTGTCTTCATGGGGGTGTTGGTATTGAGTGAAAAAGTGCATGGGATTCTCTTACAAAGGTAGGTATTTGGAATATGCACGAGCATGTATTAGCAAATTTTTAGAGACTATTTTGAAAAAGTAATACTATGGTTTTGATATATCCACTATTTAGTTTTTGAAAGATGTTGCTAGTCCAATTTTTTTTTGAGAGAACTCTTTTGATGTGCATGTGCATGTGCATTCCCTTTGATCTATTGCTTGTTCATGTATGGTTCTTTTTGTTTGAGAGAAAATATTTCTCTACATGTAATAGATAAGGCAAGAAATTGTTACTGTCAATGCTTTGTACGTCTAGAGGAAAACAATTGATATGATGAAGGAAGATAGACATAAAAAATAATAGTTGGTTTGGTCCCAACTGCTACTAGCCAATAATGTAAATTAGGATTTTCCCTAGGAAGTGTGATAACACAGTTGTGAACAAATATGGAGAGAGGAGAGGAGAAGAGTGGAGATGAGGAGAGAGGGCACAACTAGAGAGCACACAACAAATGACTAACTCTACACTAGATTTAGTTGAAAAATGTAGACTCTATACAAACCCCTTTAGGGTAAGGGTTAGGGTTTCTAACCCTTTACTTTATAGCACTCTATTGGTTTAGTGGTATGAACATATTGAACATATGATGTTGAGGTGGTTCCTCAACACCTTCCCTCAAGATCAACATCATAAAGTAGGCTTTTACTCAAGATGATGATTCTAGGGAATCGAGAATATACTGAACATTACCTTCCATCACACACCTTTAATGGGAATGTCCTTCCTCTATGTCAAACCAAGAGCTTATCGGTGCTTCTTGAAAAGCTCTTTGCCAAGTGGTTTTGTAAAGATGTTTGCAACATTCTCTTTGCTACCACAATGTTGTAGTGTGATATCACCAAGTAACACTCTTTCTCTGATGAAGTGCTCTCTAACATCAATGTGCTTGGTCCTGTAGTGATATACTAGATTCTTGGCCAATCTGAGTGTCGATTGATTATCATAGTTTATTGTTGTTGGCTTTGATTCATTAAAGTAATTATATGTATTTGACAAAAATCTTCTGAGCCATATAACCTCACATGCACTTGTTGTAAGTGCCCTATATTCTGCTTCAGTTGAAGACAAAGAAGGCAAAGAAATAGTTGAAGACAAAGAAACAGTTGGTTGTATGTTTGACAACCATGATATAGCAACTTGACCAAGGAAAAATGCATATCCTTGTGTTGATCTCCTGGTCTCATGATCTCCTGTATAGTCACTATCACAGTATCTATGCAACCTTGGATGACATCCTCTCTATTCTATTCCAAACTGTCTTGTACCTCTGATGGATCTCAAGACTCTTTTGGAAGCATTCCAGTGAGATGATTTTGGATTTGCCATAAACTATATAAGTGAACTTACTGCATAACAAATATCTAGCCATGTGATAGTTAGATCTATAAGAGATCCGATGAGCTACCAATAGAATCTTTCATTGAATGTAGGCTTTGTTGAATCTTTAGTAAGTTTCAAACTCTGTTCGATGGGAGTGGCCACAATCTTGCAATTTTCCATATGAAACTTCTTCAGGAGACTGTCAACGTATTTTAGCTGACTCATGAAGGTGCTGTTTGAGTCTCTCCAGAACTCAATTCCAAGACAATAGTGCGTAATCCAAATCTTTCATTCTTAGCTTGCTCATGAAGCTACGATTATTTCTTATCACAATATGATTATCTATGTACAAAAGTGCAAAAGTACTGTCTTCCCCTTGAACTTGATAGTAGAGACTATGATATGCATTAGATTTCATGTATCCCAAATTAGCAAAATACTTATCGAATCTATTGTACCAACTTTTGGGTACTTGCTTTAAGCCATAGAGACTTTCCCAGAGATGGCAAACCTGATTCTGTTTCCTTGGTTCAACATAACCTGCTGGTTGCTGCATGTAGGCTTCCTAGTCTAGGTCATACAAGTTGTATGCTTTGCTTTGTTCACTCAGCTAACCATGATGCATTTATGTGACTTTGCATCCAATTTTTTGCAATAATTGTCATGTATGGAGGCATATGCTATGCAACCAAATATGAGGAGATGCCCAATGAATGGCTTGTGTCTAGTGGATGTTTCATAAGCTATCATACCCTAAATCAGTTCGATTGGAATCTGATTAAGCAAGTAGTTTGCAGTGGCAATTGCTTCTTCCCAAAACTGGTTTGGAAGATGCTTCTCACTAAGCATTTCTCTAGCACTGTTTGCTAAAGAATTATTCTTCCTTTTAGCTCTTGCATTCTGCTAAGGAGTATCTGCACATTTGAATTGTCTCCGAATGCCATTACTTCTGCAAAAGTTCATGAATGCTGAAGATATGTATTCACCTCCTCTAAGTGATCTCATGACTTTCTCTTTCTGCTTGACAACCATGGCTCACTACTACACATGGATCCTATTGCGATGTTTAAGTACCGACAGTTAGCGCGTGCAAGGTGCTAATCATTGGTATTGGAAGCGCGCCTCATCAAGTGTCGCTATATAGCGACTTTAGTCAAACGTCGCTATATAGCAACCATTTCTAAAGTCGCTATATAGCGACTTTTATCAGAATTGTGTCGTTATATAGCAACACTGAGATAATTTTTTATAGCGACATTTTACAGAGAGTTTTTTTTCTCATATCGACCTTAAAAGTTAGTTTTCTCCAATGGAAATTTTTATAAAATTTTCATACATGTTTGACCTTTTGAGAGAATAAAAGTATGAGAGCATGTCCATCAAGCCTTTGAAGCTCATATATTCATGTCCAAGTTTGAGATGAAAAAAATCAATGAAGAGCATTTACATCAACGGTTTCTTCTTGAGCCAAGTTTAATGTGCCAAACAAGTCTATCTCTAACTCTATACCGAGTTGATCTCCTATATCATCATCGTACTCTAGCATCGTACGTTCACCTAAAAGTACTTGATCATCTTCTTCAATAAAGTGTGGTGATTCTTGATGATCATTGTCTTCTTCCTCAATATCATGATCTTCATCTTCCTCCCGTGCGATGTCATTATGTGCATTTTCCTCTTGGCTCATATTGTGATCTTCATCTTCTTCACTAGATTCATATGAATCAATTGGATCTGGCATTGGTAGCGGCATCTCCATATCCACATCTTGTTGGGGTAAAGGGCAATGTGCCCACCCACTGTATAGTGCCCATGTATACTCATATATATATGATAGAGGAATAAGATGGAGTAGCTTTTGCTCCACCACTTTTGGTGTCTCCTTATCCCTTTGTGTGTGCTCTCCTCTCCCACAACTGGTATTAGAGCCAAGGAGAAGCTCGTGAGGCGTGGGTGTTGATCTGCTGATCTGAGCTCTAGGAGCTCGAGGAGAAGAGCCTGAGGAGAGAGTTCAATGGAGCTTCAAGGATTTTGGGAGTGGAGTACTCAGTCTCTCTTACATCCACAGAACTCTCAACCTATTGCTTCTTGAAGATTCAAGCCCTGATGTTTCACCATAACTTGAGCTCCGTGTGCTAATAGTGCGGCTCTTACAGAAACTTGGTGCCTCACCTTAACACGTGCATAACAGTGCCGAGAAACCCTTCAGTAATTGGCATGATTAAGGCCCTCCAAATCATCCTACGACTTCCAAACTATACTTCATCCTTCGTATCGTGGATTGTTTCCCTAGCTTCATAAAATTTGCTGCTCTTTCGTAGTTTTGGCTCGTGAAAATATACATCTAGGTCAGCGAAGCTATTGTTATTTGACAGCCTCATACATAGGGTGAGGTCGGTGAAGCTTGCAGCTCTTCTGCTTATGGCATGCTCGGCCAAGAGTCTTGAATCAGTAGGTTTACCATGGAGCATCACTCTGCAACTGCTTGCAGGTAAGCAAGCGACATCCAGAGAGCTTGCAGGTAAGGCCAAAGGTTGCAAGTAAGCAAGAGGTGAGGTTGGAGAAATCAGGAGACAAATTGTTGCACTCGGGCAGCTCATGGCAACCGAGAAAATGCGAGGCAAGGGGAGGGCACATCAATTAAGGCAAAGCCTTTAAAAGAATAAGATGAGTTCTAATTGTCTTCAACAACTGTACTGATGTGGGTTTGACATGAGGATGAAAGAGACGAGAATCTCACTCGACAAGGTATGCCTTGTGGACATTGTGTGGGATACGTGCTTATGCACTATGCAGCTTCTTTCGGTTGTAGTTGAGCTTTGTTAGCTCATGTTTTCCCGTGCATTTGGGTCCTGTTGGACATAATTTGGCTGCATCTTATCCGTGCTAGGCATTAGACAGCGTCAGTTTTTTTCAGTTGGCTTAGCTTGGGGATAGGTGTAGGTCTCCCCGAGTGACATTAGGCTAACAGAGACTCAGGTTAGGAGTTCTCTTGTCAGAGGCCATTGCAGATACTTTTGTCGACTGAGGACACATGCCTTGAGGTCATTTTGACAGTGATTCAATGGACATTTTGACGGTTTTAACCTACATGTATGGTGGTGTTTATATAAGTTCATTCAACAGCTGAGGAGGATGTATTGTCACTGATTTGCCGTTGTTTGGAGCACATTTCAGGGCTGTTTTGCCAATGCTTTTGGGCTATTTTATTGCTGATCTATCAGCATTTTGGGGATGATTTGTTACCATATTCGCGGCTGATTTTATGGCATTGTGTTTGCCATTGGTCAAGACATTACAATGCTGCTGTTGCTATTTTTATGACAAAACAGTCATTTTCAAGACTGAATATCTCTTTCCTGGTGTAGAATTGCACTTTGTGCTGAACTAGAAAGTTGTAGTTCATAGAACATACTACAACTTTGCTTTTGGAAGCAAGGTGATTCGGTATAAGCTACAGGAGCTACAGCCTCTGCAAGACCACAAAAAGTTGCAGCCTACTGTCTATTTGTGACCAATGTGTGGGAAGCTTTTTTTCAGGTGAGAATATCTGAGAATCCACAAGGATTTGGCTCTTGAGGTCAACTGATAAGTTGTAGATCTTTCTAAAGCTACAACTTTGCTGTTTACAGCTTTGGCATCCGGTCTTTCGGTGAAAAGATATCACTATTCAACAACAAGGACAGTGTGTTATCTTGCCCAAAGTGGATGTGATTTCTCTTGCACAACAGTAAATTACAAAAAGTGATTGGGTTCTCACTTCAGCCCAAGGGCATTATTGGCATTTTGGCAAGTCACTTTGGCACATTTCACAAGTGGTGAATGCTTGATTTTGTTGCCAAAGAATTGCACACTTGAGGTGATGCATTAGTGATGCAGTAAATGCCATTTCGATGCATTGTGGATTTGCATTGGTGGATGCCACACTGATGTTTATGGATAGTTGAGCTGGGCTCCTATTTCCATTGGTTGAGCAGGCATTGCTCATTTGGTTCAGTGCATTTCTTACTTGGATTGCCAGGCATTGGTAGGCTGCATATATTCTTGTTTATGACTCTTTATGGCTGAGTGTTTTTTTAGCATTGGATCAGCCAATTGATTTGGAGACCTGATTGGTCTAGACAACACTATATTTTTTGGTCATTTGGGTTGCCTATTGCACTATACTGCTCTTTGGTTGTGAGCTATTGTGCCATAGATATGGCATCTACAGCTGGTAGTGCCCTCTTTGATATTGAGAGGTTGGATGAATCAAGGGTGGTTGCTCCACCAAAGGTGAGTCCTCTACTAGTGGTGACAAATAGAATAAGGGTGGCAAGAAGAAGTTTCAGGGAGAATGCTTCTACTGCAAGAAGAAGGACATGTGATTGCAGATTGCCGGGTCAAGAAAGCAAATGAAAACAATGGTACCCTAAAGAAGATAGATAAGGGGAAAGAGACAGCTAACACAGTAGAAGCAGAGTTGGATCTATTTCTGGCCATTGAGGAAGAGTGTTCCTCAGTTCAAGAAGTGTCAACCATTGATTCATGGGTGTTGGATAGTGGTGCCTCCCGTCACATGACCTGCAAGAAGGGTCTATATTGTTCCATGTAGCCTCTACAGGAACCCATTATCGTGACGGTTGGAAATAATGCAAAATGCCCTATTGAGGGTACAGGTATGGTTTCATTTGTTTCTGTAAATGGAGATGTTAAGAAACTATCTAATGTGCTATATGGTCCACAAATCAAGAGAAATTTTCTATCAGTTGCTTCCATAACTAACCTTGGCCATGAGGTGAGGTTTAACAAGACAAGGTCAAAAATTCTAGATAGTGTTGGCAATCTTGTTGGCATAGGAGTAAGGAGGAAAAACCTGTATGAGCTAAGTGCTTTTACAGCCACTGCTGGAGTGGGCACAAGCAGAGTTTGGCACGAAAGATTTGGCCACATTGGATTTGCAGTACTGAAGGAGATGCAGAAGCAAGGTATGGTTGCTCACTTACTTGCAGTAGTAGAAATCAAAGAACCATGTGAAGCTTGCATGTTGGGCAAGCAACAGAGAAAGGCATTCCCACAAGAATGCAAGAATAGAGCAAATGCTCCTCTATAGTTGGTGCATGTTGACTTGTGCGATAAGATGCCTACACAGGCCTTGGGGGGATCTTCCTATTTTTTATTGATTGTCGACGACTATAGTAGGAAGATGTGGGTGTAATTTCTTCGCAAAAAGGCTCAAGCTTTTGGTAAATTAAAAGAATGGCTACAGTTTGTTGAAAATAAAACAAGGAGAAAAGTGAAGAAAATCAGATCGAATGGTGGTGGTGAGTTTGTTTCTACAGAGTTTGGAGATTTTTGCAAGAGCAAAGGGATCAAGTGATAAACAATGACACCACATATGCCTTGGCAAAATTCGATTGTTGAATGCCGAATGCAGACCACTGTGAAGATGGGGAGGTGTATGTTGAAAGGTGCTGGACTGCCAAACCACTTTTGGGCTGAGGCTATCAATACTGCGGCTTACATCCTTAATCACAGCTATACAAAGGCACTCAAAGGTAAAACACCACATGAGGCTTATAGTGGTAAGAAGCCATCTATCTCCCACTTCAGAGCATTTGGGTGTGAATGCTATGTACATGTACTAAACAAAGAGAGAAACAAGCTACAACCAAAAAGCACCAAATGTATCTTCTTATAATTAGGCTATTGTGATGAGAAGAAAGCCTATAAGTTGTATGACCGAGAGGCAAAGAAGATCATATCGAGCCGCAATGTGGTGTTCAGGGAGCAGCCACATGCAGTGGAGGCAAAGAAGAGCTCTCCCACTTTATCATCAAGTGACGAGGTAATTCACTATGGACCTGTCCCAGGAGCTATTAGCACAATTCAAGTTCAATTGTTCTCTCTTAATGTTATTAAGTCATTATTTTGCTAGTGATTTGCAATAGTGGTGGTTCAATTCATAGACCCCCTAATGCCATTTGACTACTTGATGGACACGGGGTGGAGCTTATACAAAAAGTCTTCTATAAAAATATCCAAACTCCTGCTTTCTTTGTGGGTTGGGTGGACATTTCATCAAAGACTGTCCTTCTCGAATCAACGGTGGTAAAGAGAAGAAACCAGAGAAGCTATCAGAGAAGAGCAAGGAGGTAGAGGAAGGGGCCAAGACAAGGGTTGAGGAACCTATCCCTCTGCCACAAGAAGAGGAGCCTAACTAGACCAAATAGGAGAGAACTACTCTAGAGAAGGTAGATAAACAGAGAGTAGAAGAAAGAAATAGAAAAGAAAATATGGAAGAGAGCTCAAATGAAGAGGAATTTGTTCCCGACACGCAGAACTTCGAAGCTCAACTAGAGCAAGCTCAATTCGAATCCATCTCCCAGGATGATCAACTGTTCACCATAGTGAAGGGGAACAAAGCCACACAACTTAAAAGAAAGATTAACAGTGCCCAACTAGACAACCCGACCAAGAAATCTTTAAACACACTATTCAAAATTTTTGGACTTTCTCTCCTGGTTTGGACTTTTTTTTGGAGCATATCCTCTCCACTCAACTTCACTTAGTGAGCTCAAAAATTGGGTTTTTTAGAGCACTAAATGGGTCACTTATATACAAATATGGCCTTATTAAGCTAAAAAGTCAAGTGGTGACCTCTAATAAAAAAAAATATGGCTCGATGAAGCTATAATTCCCAAACTTGTGCATGGTGCCCCCATCCAATAACTATAATAATAATAACAGTAGTCTCCTAACTCCAGTTCAATTGTAACACTATACTAATAAAGTGAAAATATAACACCATATGAAAAGAGTTTGCTGAATTCAACAAATAAGTGGTGTATAGATACACCATTAAAAAAAAAAAAAAGAGTTTGTTGGATTCAATATATAAGTGGTGTATAGATATACCCTTTTTTTAAAAAATAAAGCATACAATACATTACCTTATTGGTGGTGTATAGATACACCATTTGTATGGAAAAAAGCATACAAAACATTATCTTATGCATCTGAATCTCGTTCAGAGTCATCAAAGCCATGTAATGTATTTTCACTTGATGGGTCAAGTCTTACAAAATGATGTTTAATATGGACACGACTTGGATCAAGGATTGTGATACATTTTTCAACATTGTATCCACGCTTCTTTTTAAAACTTCGTGTCCTCAATTTCCAGCAATGAATAATGCTACTGACTTCCACATCTGTTAATCCCTCTCATTATTTGGAACCCATTCACATTTCTTTTGCAAGCATCCCTCATAGAGTTGTTTTATTGTATATCTTCTCGAGAGATTTTTCAATGGCTTTGGTTCATACCATAAAGCTATGAATGTTATAGGAGTTCCCTTGTCATCCCTTTCTATCTTAGCAACCTTTGCAACCCAAATTGGGCCACCTTGGTCATCCAACTCTGAAGCTGTGGATCAGATGCCCAAACTGCAACAAATAAACCCTCTTCAATCTCATTAGATGAGGATTAGATGGTATAAACTCTGGTAAGGGTTTGTCTCCCTTCCTACCACAATATTTTCTAGGTAAAAGGCATTCCTTTGCTTCCTCCATATCTACTAACATATTTATATCCAAAGGAAAACTTGGTGACCTAGCTTGTTCCGGCCAAAAGGATTCATAGTATTCAATGCTCATTAAGTTTTCTTGTCTTTCTAAAGATTGGATAAGTGCTTCAATTGATTTAATTGTCTCCAAATTCTTAGTTGATTGTCTGGATATTTTTGCATCATACTAAATTGAAGATTTTTAATGAAGGCTTTCAAGCCTTTCATTTCATCTATGTCAAGTGATTTGTTTTTTGCAAGAACAAATCTAGTTTCCTCCAATGGAATTATTTGTTGTAATAAAGCATATGACTCACTCCATAAATGATCTCCATCTACTGAGTAGTGCTTCCATTGCATCATTGGAATATTGTTATGCATGTGAAACTAAAAGTAGTGTGGATTTTTGTGTCCTATTAGGGCATCATCTCCTGTTTGTAAATGTGGCTCTATGAATGCTCTCCAATCTACCATCCTCTCTAAGATAGCCACTTCTAATTCTTCCTTGCAAAACCCTCCAAATTTTTTCCCAATTCGAAATAGCATATCCTCCATTGTCAAAAGATCCATTGACTTCAACTCACCAAAGATAACACTGAAGATTTGATCTATGTCTTCATGTGTATGGCCGACAAGAAGAAAGCCAACTTCCACTTCTTCAAATATTTTCAAACCAACCAGCATAGAGCATAAAGCAAATATATATTTATTCTTGTTCTCTCTCCAACAATTATCAGCTTGTATTCGCAATGTGTCAGGTAAACATCCGCAAGCATCTCTGACCTTTCTTATTGCTTTTATGATTGATGTAATAACCTGGTTACTATCATGGTCATGCAAACTATCAATCCATACATCAAAAAAGATTCGGTATCCATGTACTAATACTCCACACAAGTGTGTTTTTAGTCCACGTTTGCCCTCCAATGCCAGTGGGATACATCTATATCATGGCAAAGTTGTTGTATTTTGGTCCATGCCATCAATGGTGATGCACATGGACTTATCGACATGTGAAATAGCTTCCTCCCTCCAAGAAGCATACAACTTTTGAGCATCCTGCACATGACATAAATGGATTGATTACCATTTAATATATCTTCCTCATTGTTGCTCACATTTACTATGTTCAATGGTAGTTTTTAATTCATCACATGTCTTACATTTTGACATCCTTTTCTTTGATGGTGTCTTGACATGGCAAAAATCTCTATGCCAAATTTTGTACAAGGTTGACCATGAAATCATGCTCTCATCTTTGTCTTGTAAAGTTTTATTGACAGTTTCTAGGATGACCTTCTTTGTCATTCCCAAAGGAAGATGTTTTTGACATTCGACACATCCATCTAGCATTGTTTGTTGAAGATGAGGCTATGGTAATGCATGGTCTTCAAGAACTTGCTTTAATGTTGCGGTTGCATTTATAGTGCTTCCATGGCATTTAAGCTTGTAGGTATTTCCATGAATTGTATGAACCACTTTTTCTTTCACCTCTACCCAAATGGTCGAGTATGTGCCATGTGATGGTCCAGTTAACCATTGATATCCTCAATTGCAAATGGGTCTCCCATTAACCATGGGTTTCAAGCTAGTTTTATAGTGTCTTGTGCTCAAATCTTGATCAATGCCTTGATGAAGAAAGCATGAAAACTCTTGAAGAAGACAGTTATGTCTATTAGGTGCTATCTTACTCCAAATACCAAGGCTTATGGTTGCACAATCATCTTTCCCAACTTTTCTAATGCAAAGTCTCTTGCAACAAACTCGCATAAGCATCCTTTCCATATTCTCCTCAGATAACATTACATGTCTCTTTGGTTCTAGAATTGATGCCATGATTCTTTGCCTCTTCAGACTCACATACCTTCTTTTTGTAAATAGTGTCTTGTGTTTTCCAGTTGTAAGACCATCAAACCTCGAATCCATTTCCCTTGAATCTTCATCTCTATAATCAAATGCTGTGTGGGCTTGAGAATTATTTGATGCCTTATAATATCTTGGAAATGGCAATCTGGTAGACATGTTCATTGATGTCAATTTGTTGCCAATGCCTCTTGAATTTTGTCGTTGAACTCTTTCTCCTTCGTAACTCAAGATTCTCCCATCTATATTCTCTGGCATGCTAGCAACAATATTACTAACAACATGACAAGTCTCAGATTCTCTGCCCCCTTTGCCCTGCATTCGAGTGGTGACATCATGATCATTGTCACTAATGTCATCAATTCCTGTTACTACATCACTTATCCCATCGATCTTTGAGTGTATTTTTCTTTGTGGTCCCATCTTATTATTCTCAACACAAGACAAGTGTTCTATATCAGTAAGCATGTTTGAGTCACTTACAACACAAGGCAAGTCTTCTATACCAGTGAGCCTGTTCGAGTCCCTTGTAACACATGAGAAGTCTTCTATACCAGTGAGCCTATTCGAGTCACTTGCAACACAAGACAAGTCTTCTATACCAGTGAGCCTGTTCGAGTCACTTGCAACACAAGAAAAGTCTTCTATACCAATAAGTATATTTGAGTCACTTGCAACACAAGAAACCTTTTCTGCATCAACATCTATTACTATAATGTCCTCAATACCTATGAGCATGCCACTATGATACTCTTGATCACTACTATAGCTTCTTATCAATTTGGATCCCATTTGTGTTATAGTCCTTTTCTTATGATAATATTCTATTGTGTCTTCCATGACATTGAAGAAAACTGTCTTGGGAAAACTTGATTTCAAGAAAGCTAACCCCCATGCCATTTACAAGTACTATGAAATTGTAGATGAGATGTAGTATTATGGATGTCTAGATGTGAAGTACTATCCATTACATTTTGAATGACACCTGCACTAGTCAACTTAATTATCTCCACTATACAAAGAAAACTCTAAGAATAGCCCTTAAAGTTGCCAATTGCTAAAACTTCTCCGGAGCAAGATAACATCTCTAATTTTTCCCCCTCAAAATAAGTTCTCTTGATATCTTGAAAGTATGTCTTTGGAACAATTTTGTCTTGGTCCCAGAGCATTCTGTGTGCTTGCACATCAAATATGTCACATTGTAAGATATCTCCCAATGTTTCAAAGTCTCCATGTGGATATTTTAAATGCACTTAAGGATTTACAATGTTGATGATTATCACTACACATCTTCTCTTACCATAATGTTGGAAATGACATACAGTCATAGGATCAAGACTATGAATTCACCAACACTTCATTCTTCTTATATGACACCACATCCATACCCTCTATTAGGATGAATACTTGTTTTATGTACAAAAATAGATTAGCAACACAATAAATAATCATTGAGCTTATTATTACTTAATAACTTTTATATTAAAACTAGTAGAGAAGGCATTCAACCTGAACCCTATATCATAAACTTTAAACAATTAATACCAAAACATCTTAACCAGCGTAAATCCTAAACTTTAAACATTTAATCCCTAAACTCTAAACTCCTAAACACTAAATCCTAAACCCTAAACCCAAAACTCTAAATCCTAAACCCTAAATCATAAATCCTAAATCCTCAATCCTAAACCCTAAACCCTAAACCCTAACCCTAAAATACAACCAAAATTTAATGAATTTTTTTGATTTGTGCAATAGGTTGGATATATCCCCCAACCTATTGCTCAAGCAAGAGGTTGGGGTGATATATCCAACCTGTTGCACAAATCAAGAAAATTACAAAAATCAAGAATTTTCTTGATTTGTGCAACAGATTGGATATATGGTTGGGGGTGCACCCCCAACCTATTGCTTGGCCAATATGTTGGGGGATATATCCAACCTATTCCACAAGTCAAGAATTTTCTTGATTTTTGCAACAGGTTGGATTGAGCAACAAGTTGGGGGATATATCCAATGTGCTGTGCAAATCAAGAAAATTCTTAACTTATGGAACAAGTTGGGGGGTATATCAACCTGTTCCACAAATCAAGAAAATTCTTGACTTGTAGAACAAGTTGTATATATCCCCCAACCTGTTGCTTGAGCAACAGGTTGGGGGATATATCCAATCTGTTGCACAAATCAAGAAAATTATTGATTTGTGCAACAGGTTGGAAATCCCTTGGGGGTGCACCCCCAACCTCATCAACTTGTTGCACAAATCAAGAAAATTCTTGACTTGTAGAACAAGTTGTATATATCCCCCAACCTATTGCTCAACCAATCTGTTGCCACAAATCAAGAATATTATTGATTTGTGCAACAGGTTGGATATCCCCCAACCTGTTGCTCCAGCACTAGGTTGGGTTGCACCCCCAACCTCTTACAACAGGTAGGTATATCCAATTTGTTGAACAAATCAAGGAATTTTCTTGATTTGTGTAAGAGGTTGGATATATCCCCCAACCTGTTGCTCAATCCAACCTATTGCACAAATTAAGAAAATTCTTGACTTGTGGAACAGGTTGGATATACCCCCCAACCTGTTGCTCAAGCAATAGGTTGGGTGCACCCCCAACTATATATCCAACCTATTGCACAAATCAAGAAAATTGTTGATTTGTGCAACAGGTTGGATATATCCCCCAACCTATTGCTTGAGCAACAGGTTAGGGGATATATCCAACCTGTTGCACAAACCTGTTATATTTTAGGGTTAGGGTTTAGGGTTTAGGGTTAGGGTTTAGGGTTTAGGAGTTAGGATTTAGGGTTAGGGTTTAGGGATAGGGTTTAGGGTTTAGGTTTAGGATTTAGGATTTAGGGTTTAAGATTTAGGGTTTAGGATTTAGAGTTTAGGGTTTAGGGTTTAGGATTTATTGTTTAGGAGTTTAGAGTTTAGGAACTAAATGTTTAGAGTTTAAGATTTACGGTGGTTAAGATGTTTTGGTATTAATTGTTTAAAGTTTATCCAACTAACCATATATCCAATCTATTGCACAAATCAAGAAAGTTCTTGATTTGTGCAATTTTCTTGATTTGTGCAATTTTCTTGATTTGTGCAATTTTCTTGATTTGTGCAACAGGTTGGATATATCCAATACTAGGTACGATCCTTTGCAAAGGCTTTACTTGAAGTAATTATAAGTCTATCTAGTTTAAGTATCCTACTTATTAGGGATAAGCACATAGGCTAAAAGCACACCGATTCATATTTTCTTACATTCATGTTGCATGGTGTATCAGAAGAAATGAAGAAGTATGTGATAAGAAATATTCATAAGAAATATGTATTCCATATCATGGATTCATACCATGGATATCTGGTGGTTGGTAAAGTAGAAAAATGATATGGATTCAATGATATTGTAGTTTTGTACAAAGCCTTAAACAAAGTTTAAGGCTTTTGCAAAGTATTACATATTGTAACAAAGATAAGCAAATATGCTAAGCCTCTTCCAGATTCTATGGTTTTAAATACCTACCTTACAAATACATTATCTAATTCTTCATTCTTCGACTAACAAGTATTATACACATGGAAGAAAAGCATACATGCTAAAAGTACTTGTGTCAATTTTAATATTTTCATTTTTCTAATATTAATTCAATTCTTTGGTTGAATACCTTTTTAAAATTTAAAGATTATTAGTATATAATATACATAATTTTAAATGTTATTAATATATAATATTAATAATTTATATATTTATTTAAATTTATACAATAATTACAGAGATTTATATTAGTTTTTAAGTTAATAATGTATATTTTTATTAAAACTAAAATTTAATATCTAGTTAATAGCAAAAAGAATATTATAGAGATTTTTCATATTAAGAACTACCTTACAAATAAATTCACTAACTCTTCATTGTTTTAAGCATAAGTATTATATAAAGCACATGTGCTAGAAGACTTCCCATTCAAAAATATTTTCATTGTTATATTTTTTAAATTAATGTATTTCTATAAATATATTTATATATTAATTATATTAATTTATAGATTAACAATATATATTTTTAGAAAAATTATATTAGTTAATAAAAATTTATTATATTATGGAGCAAAAATATTATAAATGGATTTCTTGTATTAATAAAGTGTCATGAGAAGAGTTTTTGGAGAGATTTATGGTTAAATTTTATTTTGAAGTTCTTGCATACGTAATAGGTAGAGAGGTTTGAGTGGTTTGATGTTGAGAGAGAAATTTGTAATAGACTTCTTTTTAATTTATTTTTTTTGAAAAATTATTGCGTGCCCAATAGGCTGAGAGAGTTTGAGGTTGAGAGAAATTTGTGACAATAGGTTGTGAGATTTTAAGGTAAAAAGGGAAATTTGTGGGAAAAAAGATTTAATGCAACGCATACGCAACAAGTTTTTGAGACAACAATCGGATGTGAACAAAAATTCAAATTTATAAAATCTTGATTCTTAGAAGTTCTTGCATACGTAATAGGTTGGAAATGAACTCACCTCTTGCAACATTTTGAAATTTTTGAGAATCGTGCAATAGGTTGATGAGAGGAGAGAAGCATGGAGTGTGAAAGAATGAACTTTGAATGAAAGAGAGTGAAGGACGTTCTACTTATAGTGAACCTAAAAGAACTTTAAAAACCTAAAAAACTAAAAAAAGCTGACTTTACCTAAAAGCTACCCATTTCCTATAAAATTCTACTTCTCCTCATTCTCTTTCACAACTTTCTTGGAGCTCCTCCACCACCTCCCTATCTAGGTACTCCCTCCCTCCCTCCCTTCCCTTCCCCTCTCCTCCCTCCCCTCCCTTCCCCTCTTCTCCCGCTTCCCATCCCCTCTCCTCCCTTCCCACCTCCTCCTGCTTCCCATCCCCTCTCCTCTCACTTCCCCCCTCCCTCCTTCTGCTTCCCCCTTCCCCTCTCCTCCCTTCCCTCCCCTCCTTCTCTTTTCCCCTGTCCTCTCCCTCCTCCCGCTTGCCCTTCCCCTCCCTTTCCCTCTCCTCCCACTTCCCCCTCCCCTCCCTTCCTCCCTTTCCCTCTCCTCCTGCTCCCCCCTCCTCTCCCCTCCCCTCCCCTCCTTTCCTCCCTCCCCTCCCCTCCTTTCCTCTCTCCTCCTACTTCCCCTCTCCTCTTCTCTCGCTTCCCCCTCCCCTCCCCTCCCCTCCTTTCCTCCCTCTCCTCCCACTTCCCCTCCCCTCTTCTCCCGCTTCCCCCTTTGAGTGGTGAGGGGGAGGTGTGAGTAGGGGAGGGGTGAGGCAGGGAGGGGAGGCGAGGGGAGGGGCGGGGCAGGGAGGGGAGGGGCAAGAGGGGAGCGGAGGAGCGGGGTAGGGAGGGGAGGGGCGAGAGGGGAGGGACAGGGAGGGAGAGGCGAGAGGGGCAAGAGGGGAGGGGCGGTGGGAGGGCCGGGGAGGGGAGCAAGAGGGGAGGAGCGGGAAGGGGAGAGGCGGGGGATTAACCCCCCCATCCCAACCTATTGCGTGCGCAATAGGTTGGCCCGCGCGGGCCAATCTCTTACGCACGGAACAGGTTGGGGGGGGTAATCCCCCCCTCCCCTCTCCCCTCGCCTCCCCTCTTCCCTCCCCTCCCCTCTCCTCGCCCCTCCCCTCTCCCATCCCCTCCCCTCTCGCCCCCCCCTCCCCTCCCCTCTCGCCCCTCCCGCCTCCTCGCCACAGACCTCCTACGGTGGGGAGGTGCGAGGGGCGGGGGGGCAAGGAGGGGAGGCGAGAGGGGGCGGTAGGGAGGGGAGGCGAGAGGCGGGGGGAGGGGTGGGGGGGAGGCGAGGGGGGGGAGGGGTGGGGGAGAGGCGAGGGGCAGGGGAGGGGCAGGGACGCAAGGGGTGGGGGGGAGGCCAGAGGGGGGCGAGGGGCGAGGGGAGGTGAGAGGGGAGGCGAGGGGCACGGGGTAGGGGCGGGGAGCCGAGAGGCGAGGGGAGGAGGCGAGAGGCAGGGGGAGGGGCAGGGGGAGGGGCAGGGGGAGGAGGCGGGAGGGGGGGGAGGGGCGAGGGGAGGATGGGAGGGGCGGGGAGGAGAGGTGAGGGGAGGCGAGAGGGGCGGGGAGGAGAGGGGAGGGGAGACACGAGGGGAGGGGAGAGGTGGGGAGGCGGGAGGAGAGGGGAGGGGCAGGTGGATTAACCCCCCAACCTATTGCGCATGCAACAGGTTGGGGGGTTAATCCCCTCCTCTCCTTAAGTGGGGGTCCTTCGGGGCTTTAAAAAACTAAAAAAATAAATTTAATTAATTTAATTTTAAAAAAATAAAAAAATGAAAAATAAATAAATAAATAAAATTTAAAAAATTAAATTAAAATTTAGATATATAAATAAATAATTTAAAAAATAAAAAAAATTACATTAATAAATTTAATTTAATTTAATTTAAAAATTAAAAATAAATAAATAAATAAATAATTTAAAATTTTAACATTTCTTTAGAAAAAATAAATTAAAATTTAAATATATAGATATTTAAATAAATAAAATATAAATTAAAAATATTTCTATGTTTATAAAATATTCTGAATTAAATTATTTATGTAAAAAAATATTATATGAAAAAATAGTATGTAGAAATATAAAAAAATATTTTTAAAGATATATTTAAACTTTTAATTTTCAATTAATTTTTAACATTTAAATATTTAATTAGCAATTTTTTTAATATTTTGAGTTTGAAAATCATTGTTATTCTCATTTTTTGTTTTTGATTGCTTTGCAGAAAACTATGGCTTCGAGTTTTGGTTCCAAGGCGTCTTTCAAATATCTTGAACATGCTTGGTATTTTATGGAGTGCAAATCAAAGTATTTTTTGGTGATCACTGCCGAGAATGTGTCGAGCGTGAAATATTCTCTAGAACACTATATTAGAGAATTTGGGAAAATCCCAATTCCCACGAAATAAAATATAGTCACTTCAAAAGTAAAATTTGATGTTTTTTATTGAAACATTAGCTCCATTGAGGACCCAAGTTTCAATTATGTTGGGGGAGACTAGACCATGCACAATACTTTCCCAATTCCTAGAAACCCAAGCAAAAATCTTCCGTATGTTGCTATGGCAAAAGGCCTTAATAGATGTGAACATGGCTCCATGGCCAAAACATTTGTTTATTTACTAGTGAAAGAAAGATGTTTGTTGTCTCGTATGCATCGAAACCACAAAGAAAAGCCAATTTATAGATGTTGCGTTAGGAAGATTCATTGGAGTAAATTAAATTGGAGTATTGATATATGCAATAGGATTGTTATAGATCTTTGACATCCATCATATAAATGTGGTCTTCAAAAACAAAATTAAACTTGCAACAACTGTCAATTTTTATTTGGTATATTAGATGTATAAATTAATGTCAAATGCTTATGTTTCTATGTTGATAAATTGCAGTATTGACATATGCAATAGGATTATGGTAGAGCTTTGACATCCATCATATAAATGTGGTGTTCAAAAACACCATTCCATCACAATAGAGCTCATGAAACTCTCCATCACAATAGAGCTCATGAAACTCATAGACATGGTCTTGATAAAAACCTTTTTTTAAATTGCTTTCTTGTACTAAATATAATCAAAACCATTGACACATAGCCAATTTTTCACCACATTGTTTAACATAATCATTAACAATTCCATACTAGTATTCATACTCACAAAGTAGCTCATCTCCAAAGGAGATATCCTTTATGGTTTGCATAGTAATGTACCCATGGGCACTCAAATTTCCTTGTGACTTTTGAGCCCAAGGTGGTAGTTTAGGGATGTATACAAATATAACATTTGTTCTTTCTTTATAATACATTGAGCTATTTATATATCCAGCAATGTTTCCATACAATACATCTCCCACAATACATTTCACATCTGTCAATGGCTCAATGAATGGATCTTCAAACATTCCATAAGTCTTCATCCTTGGGAAAAACTTGAGGAGAGATCTCCAAGTATCATAATCATACTTTGGACCATTATATACCATCAAATCTTGTTTTTTCTTGATGCTCATATGTACAAAAAGACCATATCCTACCCCAGGTATTGTTGATTTCTTTACTTCATAATGGATGCCATTCATTTCGAACACGTGCTCAATGGGTATGGGCAATTTATGTTTCCATAAGCCATTGGATGTAGGATCAAAATTTGTAATAAGATAGTGTTAGAATCCAAGAGCATGTGCCTAGCGTGCCCCCCGCCAAGACCACTAGCACCTCACGGAAGTGCACAACCTTCATGGCCACTACGGAGGCTCTGGCATGTGTGTATGGCAGGTCCCCACCCCTGCCATAAGGCACCCTTGCCTAGCCAGCCCTCCAACCTCCACAAAAGGCAAGCTTGGGGGAATTGAAGATAGGAGGGGTAACTTGGACTATTTATGTCCCTTCATCTTCCACACACCTTTGTATGTGGGATAATTCAACCCTTTCTCCTTCTTCTTATCCCCTTTGTCCATGAGAGATTTGCACCTCCAACACCCCCCTCCAATCGATCATGGAGAGAGGTGGCCGGGGATCAGACCCGGGCTCTGATACCATGTTAGAATCCAAGAGCATGTGCCTAGCGTGCCCCCCGCCAAGACCGCTAGCACCTCACGGAAGTGCACAACCTTCATGGCCACTACGGAGGCTCTGGCATGTGTGTATGGCAGGTCCCCACCCCTGCCATAAGGCACCCTTGCCTAGCCAACCCTCCAACCTCCACAAAAGGCAAGCTTGGGGGAATTGAAGATAGGAGGGGTAACTTGGACTATTTATGTCCCTTCATCTTCCACACACCTTTGTATGTGGGATAATTCAACCCTTTCTCCTTCTTCTTATCCCCTTTGTCCATGAGAGATTTGCACCTCCAACAGATAGCTCTTCAACTTTTCAGGACAATCTGCAACACCTATCATATGTTTAAATCAAAGAATCATTCTTTTAGTGGAGGAATACAAACTCACATCATAAAGCACATAGCATTTTTTGGACAAGGTACTAACTCAATGTCTATTAATTCTTTCACAAAACAAATTGAAACATAATGTTTTGAAAATCAAATCTAACCAAATAGTGTCCAAATATAAATCAGAATGTAGGTACAAATGTTTTAGTTGAGCATTTGTGTTTGCAACTCTAATTAACAAGATCACTCTCATTCCCTAAGGGTTGTCTATACAATAAAATCGAATCAAGTTGGCTAAGAATTCCCTTGCAGCATCGGCAGTGACTCCCCTTTCCTTGCATCCAAGAACCATAGCAAAGCGTTTTGCCTCACTATCTTTCAATGGCCCCATTTTGGCAATTTTTCCTAGCATGCATTCTTCCTCTTCATTCAATGTAACATGTTGAGCATGCACCATACTTCTTGTAGTAGGACAAGTCCCTCTCACTCTAGTTTTGGTTATAGGTGAAGTAATACCTTTCTCTGTGTCTTTTTTTGAACTACGAGTAGACATATGAGATTCGACATTCATCCTTTCGAGAACTTCTTTGTTTTTTTCTTTGAATTCAAGGATCACTGGTTGAAAATAATAGAACATATCATGCACTTCGACAATCGGAGCTTGACTAAATCTGTTAGAAGAGATGGCACTGCACACATCTACTGCATCATCTAGCATCTGTAGGTACGGTAATAACTCATGAAGCAAAATAGAATCATCACAATCTATATCAAATTTTGTAGGGAAAATGCAATTTTCTGCTGGATTAACACAACCCGTGTAAGGCGAAACATCAATGAACAATGTTCTTGCTGGTTTGCATTCCTCTTTAAAACAACACCACACTCTCATTAATGGTTTAAACTCTGCTTCCACATTCATCCTATCTGGTCGAATGATTCTACTCTTTGTATGCTTGTGGCATGCCATCGCACCCCAAACCATGAAGAAATGTAACTTTCTGTTAACATGATGCTCCAAAGTGTCCAGCATGTGTTGCACCATGCCCTTTTCTCCTCCAGTGGACCAAATGCCAACATGGTAGTGATCGAGCAACCATTGTAGAAACTCTAAACACCCAGGACGGAGAACAAGCCAATGCTTCCCATTGTGCAAGCTCATATGTTTATTTGACTTTGAAAAACAATGCTCAAGCAATAACCCTTTCAAATCTATTATCACTGCTAGTCTTATTTTTGTTATCACCTCTTTCGACATTATTTCTGAGCGTGACATTATGTCTTCTCCTTTACCTTCTAAGATTTCTTCCTGCACCTTGGCTTCATAGAATGACATTGCATCTTCTCCTTTACCTTCTAAGCTTGCATTCACATTTGTCAATGGAACATTAACTGCAGACATTGCATCCTCAACATTTTCAATCAACCATGTTGAGCTTGGAACTTGCATGCTAATGTTAAAATTAGGCACATAATGTACCAAGAGCCAATGGCAATAGGGGTTGCCTTTTTGGATGTAATGTATGGACCAAGTAGAAGTAGAAATTGGAATGAGGATCGCTTTGAGTGTTTGTTGAAAAGCTTGATGACAATCGCTTCTCCCCCAGTGCAATTCCTTCTTGTGGTGTTCTTGACCATGGACCATGTATCATGTTTGAAGAATGCATTAAATAAGACATGCGGACAATATAAAATACACTTCGGTTGCCTTAATTTTGAAACTGCAGATATATTTGTCACTGGATCTATGGATGGCTTAATTGCCTGTGTATTGGTAAGCAAGGAAAAGCATTTCAATGATATTGAGCGGTATACCAATGCACAATGTAAGCCATCAATATATATTGCAGATGAAAAATATGAAAAATCAAGTGGTGCAGAAGAATCAGGTGATGAGGATGATGATGACGAGGATGATGATGATGAATTTGACATTGAATTGTCCTTGAAAAGAAAACGTTCAAGTATCATGAAAGACATGATCATGGGTTTCTGTTGAGAAGATGAGTATGTATTGGACTTGTTCTCTGAGGGGCTTGCTGCAATAGAGTCTCTTTCGTGTAAGAGGCGTGTTGTTTCAGTTGTTGAGACTTATGAGGAGTTGGCAAAGGTTGAAAGTATATGTTGCACGTATGCTTACAGTAATCATGAAATTCGACAATGGGCTGGCTTGCAAGAACCAATATTGGCAATAGAGGGGGTGCCAAAAGAAGATGATACAATTGAAGGTGGAGGGGATAACAAACATTCATATGTATTCTTGAATATGTTTAATTTTCTATATTTCATGAAAAGATGTGTTTGCATGTTGTAATTGTTGAGATATCGAGCTCCACTCGAGATATGCCAGGGTGACCGTTGGGTACTTATGTCACCGACTTGTTAGCTGGAGATGCTGTTGGTACACCACCCATGAATAATAGCTGGATGACAGCTATCCTTATCTACACTAGTTCGTGGCTCAGTTAGTATGCCACCTTAGTTAGTTGAGTTTGGTTTGAGACCCACATATAGGGTTCTTCTATTTCTTTGTACTTGGGTTCTTTTGGCTTTCACAACTAAGAAGAGGAAAACTGTTTTCAGCCTCCACCTTTGTGTGTATTCCCCCATTGTGCATGTGAGAAAGCCGCAAGTGAGACTCCTTCCCTCTCTCCCACAATCTTCACAGTAATATCTTCAGAGTGTGATACACATCCAAATTTATTTATGAGTTCATAAATGTTAAAAAGTGTGTTGAGTCTTGATCGTGATGAATGAATTAGTGTAAATTGTTGTTTCTATCCTTATTCACTTCATATGAATGCACAAATATGTTTTGGCCGCTTGGCCAAATATTTTCTTAGTGGGAACACTTGGGCAATGCTAGATAATGTTGGACTCCACTCTAGCTATTACGCAAAGGTTTTTGGCATTGTAAGGATATGTAATTTTGGGGATTAAAATAACTTGAAAGGGTATAGATTCAACAACTTTAGGGGGTATACTAAGCATATGAACATGAATGCTTTCTTTTTTTTAGTATTCCAATTTTGTTTTGAAAAATAAAAACATGAATGCTTTCACACAAACAAATTGCATTGAGAGCACACAACCTAAAGTTTGACAATTTGGTTTTCCATCTCAATCTTCAGTTTGTTTCTACTTATGAATTTCATTTCCTTGTTTATCAACAGATATTGGCCATCTCAATTTCACATCGCTAGAAGCATTGCCTGTACATGTGACACCTGATCCAATGATTATGTATAAATTCCATTCCCTCCATGTTTGAACCAACTGTGTAGAACCTCCAAGGCCGGGTGGAATTTGGTCCATGACTTGCACCTTCACTTTGTCCCATAATCCACCTCAGATACCCCTTTGTAGCATCAGGCAATGGTGGAGTTTCCTTGCCCTGTTGAAGCTTCACTTTTAACCATGAGTCAGAGCAACCACGAATCCGATGATACAATTCTGGAGTAATTTTAAAATGTAATCTGCACTCATCCCAATTTTTTAACATTAAAGAAGGCCGTTCTGCGGATATAAACATATAAAGTTCTTCTTGTAGTGCAGCATCTCTCTTGATCTGCATAGCTCGTCCTTCAATATCAAGAATCATGGCATCAGTCTTTGTTTTAGCTATGACTACTCTACCTTCCTTAATGTCATTTTGAATTTGACCAATTTGATCATCACTCAATCCACGCAAGCATCTAAACATTGAGACTGTGGGTTGCCTATGGAATTTTCCATCTTGTGAATATTTGCCTGCAATGTAATCCTCAAGGATGGAGATCCAACCATCATAAATGGCATCGCTTGTGATTATCATATGTACATCCTTCGTGGCAAAGCTATTGCCCAATGTTACCTTGCCAGTGTCAATGAAAGCCTGCAAAATATATGAATCCATTAGAATGCAATAATTATGAAACTGACTTGTAAAAAATGATTCATAATTAAAATCTGTACTTACATCCCAATTCTCACGATCTAGATGTCCTTTTGCAAGCCCTTGTTGTGCTTTCTTGGGTCTGTTAAAGAGAATCCATTGTCCCCTCACTTGCTTAAGTATATCAATGTATGGAGATTGTCTCAAGATATTTTGAGACTCCAGGTTTGCCATCTTTGATATCTCCACACAAAAGCGTGCGGGACAATTCACTACAATCCTCGCCTGGTGGGTGCGGTAGTAGTTCTTTCTTTGGGCCGTGCTGTTATCATCATTAGATGTGAATATTTTAGCAGCATATATTGAATGTTGTCCAGATAGTATCCAGTAGTGGCACTTGGTTAAATCCTTTTTATCTACCCTTTCCAAGGGCTGCTTTGTTTCAGGATTGAAGGCATTAAATCCGCTACAGCAGCAGGAGGCCTAGAGTTATAACCGAAGTCTGCAGCAAGCTTCTCCACATGCTCTTTGTTCCACCCTCTATATACATAGCTTGGAGGAGCTTTTTGACATCTTGTAACTGGAATTGAAAATGTTGCATGCAACCCGAATGGGTAGTATTTTTCATATTCCACCAAGCCTGATGGTTTCTTTTGCCCTTTCTTTCCTATGACCTTTCCACTTGGCTCCAATTCACTACCACTGCTTCTTTCCACAACTGCTAGCATACCCTCTGGAGGTGTTCCTTCTTGTGGTACATCAACTATAGTTAGCTTTCCTTTCTTTGCCCCTTCTCCACTATCACCTGGTGCTTGAACCACAGTCGATTTTCCTTTCTTTGTTCCTTCCCCACTATCTTCCCCACTCTTACGCTTCTTTAATGTTGCTGAAACTTTGCGATATGATTCAATGATTGGTCACTGTGTCAATTTCATTTCAATCAATTGATTCAACACTTATCCAGCCTCTTGAGTGCATGTTGTCATCTACATCAGACTTCATACGAGATGCTTCATAATCGCTGGGATCCAAGAGAAACATCTTATTTTGATTTATAATGATCAACAATCCAATATCTCCCTCTTTTCCAACCACATCTTCAGTGATTTGATGTACCGATCCAACACAAGTGTATGCACTTTTATTAGGTAAATTGTAGGAGTTGTAGAGAGAGTAGCTCTAGCAATTGTAGGAGTTTTCTTTCTTGCTGGCAAACGGAAGAGGAGCCGAAGGGGAGAAGCACGGAGAGAAGAGCACCAGAGGGGAGCGAATGTCCGCTTTCGATTTGCAGCTCAGTCTGGAAAGATAAGTCCTAAATATATGAAGAGCAACTTGTCAAAAGCATACGTGGTGAAAATGTACGAAGGACAACCTTTAAACTTCTCTGTTCAAGCATTTGAAGCACAGTGTGAGAAATCTCCATGCATCGGACCAAGGGAGTGTGATCTCA
Organism: Dipteris shenzhenensis; assembly: GCF_047967505.1. Classification (NCBI taxonomy): domain Eukaryota; kingdom Viridiplantae; phylum Streptophyta; class Polypodiopsida; order Gleicheniales; family Dipteridaceae; genus Dipteris; species Dipteris shenzhenensis. The sequence goes on along the minus strand of NC_141622.1, from coordinate 48,321,522 downwards.
ATTGTGGACAGTGTTTCCGGCAGCAAGTATTCATATCGGTGTATTCCTTCTACAAGCTCTTCGGTGGTGATCCTTCTGAAGCGGCTGCTCAGCGCCTCCTCATTTGGGAATATGTAGAGGGATGGAGAGGAGTAACGCAGAATGTGAGCGAGCTTCCGTCGGAGGGACGAGGAGAGCAGAGCATGAACGGAATGAGGAACCATGAGAAGGAGGAGCAGCAGCAGGAGAGAAGACGACGGAGGGACGAGGAGAGTGGAGGGACGGAGAGGAGTAACGCGGAGCATGAGCGAGCTTCCATTGGAGGGACGAGGAGAGCAGAGCATGAGCGGAAGAGGAACCGTGAGAAGGAGGAGCAGCAGTGGGAGAGAAGACGACGGAGGGACGAGGAGAGTGGAGCATGAGAGTGGACGAGGAGAAGATGATGAAGGGACGAGAAGATTCGGAAGAGGTACCGTGAGAAGGAGGAGCAGTAGTGGGAGAGAAGACGACGGATAGACGAGGAGAGTGGAGCATGAGAGTGGACGAGGAGAAGACGACGGAGGGGCGGGAAGATTTGGAGGGATGAGGAGCGGCTTGCACAGGAGGAGCAACGACGAACCGCGAGGAGGAGGAGTGGCTAGAGAGGGGGGGAGAAGAGGAACCCAAAAATAGGGGGAGAAGGAGCAATCCCCGCAAAAAAGCATGTTTTGGGGGGAAGGAGCAACCCACCCAAAAGCATGTAGAGCAAAAAAAAAAAAAAGGACCTCTTTCTAATCCAACTATTGTGTGTGGAATCGATGGAGAGTTGAATTGGTAATGGAATTTTAAAACCTACATAGTTAAGTACACATTGTTAGGACAAAACTGGGATGGGGAGCCTCCCGGGACCTCTCATTTTGACATAGTTTTGAACTTTTTTGCTTGCAATTAGCTAAGCAAGGGTGGAGGAGTGTTTTCCAAGAACTACCCCATCTAAGAAGTTGTCCTAAAGCTCTCAAACCACCCTACGTACACATTGGAGATCTAGGGAGGGAGAGAACAAGGTGAGCCTAGCACTTGATCCCCCATGAAGACGAATTCAATTCCTTCTCATAGGTTTACTTTTTATGCTTGGTTTAAAAGGTTTGTTTAGCTTTGCCTTTTAAAGTTTTGGTTTTTTAATAGTTTTAGATTTTTTAGTTTGCTTTTAAAGTAATAGTATGATTTTAAAGTGTAATAGCGTGAATCATGAAAAGCATGTACGATTTTTTTGAAAGTAGGATCTCTAGATTTGAATTTCAAAATTTGAAACTTGAAACTTGAAATTTGAATTTTTTATTTTAAATTTTGAATTTTGAATTTTGAACTTTAAATTTTAAATTTTAAAATCTGGATTTTCAATTTTTAAATTTAACGTTTGAAGATTTGTCCATGTGGCCAAATCTTCCTAGTGATTTGAAAGAAGATTTGGCCATGTGGCCAAATCTTCCTAGTGATTTCAAAGAAGCTGGCAACATTTGGCGGCACGGAAAAATCTTCCCAAACCCTAATGCTTTGAAAGATTTGTGGCCAAATCTCCTAGAACCTGGTGATTTGAAAGAAGCATGCAAGAGGAGGTTGCACGGCCAAAACTCTCCATACCCTAGTGCTTTGAAAGAAGCCTACAAGATTTGGCCACATGACCAAATCTCCCCAAGTTTGAAAGAATGCCACAAACAAATCTTTTCAGTGCTTTGAAAGAAGTCACCAAGGTCTCGAAGGATTTGGCCGTGCATCCAAATCTTGCTAGCTTCTTTGAAAGCACCAAGGTCTGAGCAGATTTGGCCGTGTGGCCAAATCTTATTGCTTCTTTCAAAGCACTACTATCTTAGGAGATTTGGCCATGTGGCCAAATCTTTTTGGCTCCTTTCAAAGCACCAGGGTCTGCGGAGATTTGACCATGTGGCCAAATCTTGTGGGCTTCTTTCAAAGCACCAAGGTCTAAGTAGATTTGGATGTTTGGATAAATCTTGATGGCTTCTTGAAAGCACCAGCGTCTCGGGAGATTTGTTTGTGTGGACAAATCTTGCTATCTCCATTTCAAAGCACCATGGTTTGTGAAGATTTGACCATGTAGCCAAATTTTGCTGCCTAAAATTCAAAGCACCAAGGTTTAGGAAGATTTGGTCTTGCAATGAAATCTTGTAAAGCATTTTCATCCTAAGTCACACCATCAGATATCAATATTGAACTATAACAAATGCTATGTACTATGCAGGTGCCACATTGAAAGTGGGGGTTAAAGTCAACTTGCTTGTCAGTGGAAAGATTTTTGCCATTGGAACAATATTCTCTACATCACATGATGACATGTGCCAAGGTGTGCCCTTAGGAGAAAACAATGTATCAGTGGCGATCGATATTTGTATGGATGAAAGTGCACTTCTTCCATTTCCTACAATGGATGCATTCTTAGTCTATGAGGCTTTGGGTAGTGTTGTTCGTTGGAAAGCACGATCAATGAGTTGTGTGGACAATGTCAATGGAGCTATTGTACCAATGAATGATATAACATTAGATACCATTGACGTTGAACCTCTATGTGAATATGATGAGTTTTCCATTCGAGAATCATGGAAGGACAAGAAAGTCTTAATATGGGATGAGCAGAAAACCAAGAGCATTGCAGAGGGTGTTGTTTTGTATGTCTACCATTTGAACCTATAAATTTTGAGATGCTTGGTGAAGGTAATCTCGGTGTGGGAATTGAAAAGTATCATAGTGATGTATCAGGCATCGATACCATCCACTTAATAAAATGGCCCATTGCACAAATAACCTTTTTAGATGGAACTTCATTAAGAATCGATGACACCATGAATTCTTCAAGTGGTTCTGGGAAAAAGCACATGGAAGATGAGGACCCAATGGAAAAATCCACAAAAAAGAGGCGTTACTGCATGATAAAGAGAAAAGCTAAAAAACATGGCATGCCATTAGCATCATCTAGACTCACAAGGGATGCAGTCATAAAAGTATCTATGATTGATTGTTGTAAACAAAATTGTTGTCAATTTGCCGATTGTCAAATGATATCCAAATTACGCATAGAGTATTGGGGCCAAAGTTTGGAGGCTCGCACCAATTATGTATATGACACTCTTGGGGTTGCTTGTCGAAAAGATGACAATGGGCAGTTCAAATATGTCTTTTCATTGAATGGTATTCAAGTTTGTTGTAGAGCATGGTATGAAATGCATGGTATTCCAAAAACAACATTTTATCGATACAGGGAGCAATTTGAAATTGGTATACAAAGGTGCATACATGGTAATAAAGGAATCGTGCGGAGAGGTTGGGACCACACAGAACTGGGTAGAGCCATAATCCAAGATTTTGTGGATAACAATTCTGAGCGTATGCCACACAAAAGTAGAACACTTCAGGATGGATCAAGGGAAACACAGTTGGTGATACCGGATGTATACAAGCAGGTTGATATTCTCTATGAAGTTAACATGCAATTAACGCATAGTTTGGGTTGTAAAGAGATGTCAACTTCCACATTCAACCGCATATGGAACTCTGAATTCAAGCATGTAACTTTGTCAAAAATAAGTGAATTCTCTAAGTGTGGTTTATGTAGTGCAATCAAGGCTCAGCTTGCAGTGAGAAAATGCCAAAATGAACGTAATAAGTTGATGGAAGATAGAAGAAAACACATGTTACAACAAAAAAGTTGTAGAAATGTGTAATACACTTGGCGCAGATTTTCTGAAATGTATCCTCAGACATACTTGTGCATTATCCATGATAAGATGGACCAAAAGAAGATAGCCATCCCTAGATTACGCAATCGTTCAAAGGACACAGACAAGTCCTTTCAGCTCCCAGTGGCTTTGACTGGCATGATAACACATGGACATGGTCAAGGACGTTATCGTCACTTTTCTTTATCCTTGTGGCCATCGGATCCTAACTTCACGATTGGTTCATTGGCTTTGTGTTTGAGAAATCTTGAAAGATTTGATAACCATGCACTTGGAGATTTAGTACATGATGGGATGCCAAGGTCTGACAATGCTCTGCTAAATGCACTAACCTCAAGAGAAGCATTGGATTCTCACTATGTTTCTAATGGCAAGCAACAACTTCATCTTGGAGCAGTGGGTGGAACATTCAAAGACCTTGGACTTGGAAGTTCCCATCAAGAAAATCCTTATAAGAAACTACCCGAACACCTATTGTTGCAGTTGGATAATTGTGGTTCTGAAAACAAGAATAGGTACTTGTTTGCATACCTATCATTACTTGTTGCTCGAGGGATTTTCAAGTCAATTCAATTGGGATTCTTGATGGTTGGGCATACACATGAGGATATTGATGCAATGTTTAGCAGGTTTTTAGAGAGGTTAAGAACTAGCCAAACATTGACATTTGCACATCTCATGGATACTTTTAGACAATGTGAGGAGTCTTCTCCAATGCCATTTTTGGTAACGGAAGTCCCTGATTTCAAGAGCTATGTTGATGGATGCCTATGCGATGGGAAAGATTCTTTAGTGGGACACTCAAAGCCTCTCCAATTTCGGTTCTTTATGCGAAATGAAGTTCCTATCATGCAATATAAAGTGCATCCATGATCATTAGATTGGCAACCAAGTGAAGGTGGCATTGAGTTGTGGAAGAGACATCCAGATGGTCATCCAATGCTACCAAGTGGAGAGCCGCCTTATGTAACCATGTTCAAGTATGTGAAGGATCACTTAGATGTGATAGTTGGTATCAAGGAGTATGTACGCTTTTGGGAAAAATGGGCACACCTGCAAGGTCCAGATGCATCTTTCACAAAGTTTTACAAGCCAGTAGTGAAATACTGGAAGAACATGATTGATGAGCTTGATAAACCAAACAATAGTGTAGAGGGCATGTACGAGAGATTTTGCCCAAAGACGCAACATATTGATTGTGTGCAAGTATTTGATAATGAAAAGGATGAGTTTCAAGGAATTGAAGAGTTGAATGATCATTACTGTGGACCTCAAAGGAAAAAGCCAAAACAATCATTTGATCCAATGGTTGATGTACAAAAAGGACACTTTCTTTTGGTCCGACCAACAGAAAAAATTTACCCAATTTGGATAGGCATTGCTCAAACTGATGTACCGAAGGATAATAAATCTAAAAATTTCAAGAAGGTTTTCATACAATATTGGGCACCTATATGCAAAAGACACAATGCAGAAATTGAGGAGGTGTATGCAGATTGTTGGAACAAGATTTGGATGTGCAATAAAGGTGATCCTCCACGTTGGGAATCTGTTGATGCTATTGTATGGTCATGGGTTCCAAAATGTAACCTCTCAAAGAAGGTTTCCTCAAAGAGCAGCAACCTCCCCATCAAGGTGAAGATACCAACCATTGCACGCAAGAGAGCTTTATCCAATTTGGCTCATAGAACAGATTCTGACTCCACAATGGAGTGAAGGTACTTCAAAAGCATGACTTTTTTTTCCTTGCACAACAATAATTTATTTGAATACTGACAAATATTTGGAAGGTATGACATTGATCTTTTTTCTTTATCTTTTTTTTTGCAGACCATTGCTTTGTGGTTGCAAGTTTTGCACACTCGACAAAATATCAAGGACTAGTGTTGCATTCTTACTTTTTCTCCAACTAAACTAAAATGGTGTTTTTGAACACCACCTATTTTTGAGAAGAGGCAAAAAATGCTTCATTAAACTCAAACATATGATGTTTTTTTCTCAGCTAATGCAGAACAGGCACACTCCAAATTGTGAATTTCATATACACGGCCAAATCCAGGGAGAAAGTAAATGGAGTGCACTCAATGCATTGTAATTGTAACCCCTCAAAAAATACCATGCATTGGTCGAAACCTCAACATTTGACATTTTATTTATGTTGATGCAAACCATGCACATTTGCAAGATTTGGATGGACTCCCAAATCTATGGGAAAAATCAATGAAAAACATTGAATGTTACATAATTACAACCCCTCAAAAGTTCCCAAATTATCAGGATTTTCCCAAATTCTCTAATATGGTGTTCTAGAGGCAGTAAGAAATGGTGGCATGGTCTCAACCATCAACATTAAAGAAAACAATATGATAGAAGTTGTGTGCAAAGGGAAGAATGACAATGTGGTTTACAGGTTACGAGTTATGCACAAGCACTTCTTGAAGCCCTTTTTAGATTCAATTAAGGGATCCCAAGAACTACTTAGTGCCTTGGAAGCATTGGAGAAAATGTGCAATGCATTTCCAAGTGGTGGTGTTGTATCTTCAGTAGTAGTAAGTATGCCATCTATAACATGTAACCCTCAAGTTGTACCACCAATATCTGTGGCGATAACTATAGTATCTTTGGCAAGAGTAGCTACAATATCTGCAGTAGTAACTACAGTATCTCCAATTGTACCTACACCATCGACTGCTGCAACTACAGGAACAAGGAGTGATCATGGAGCAGATTCAGATACCATAGCTATTCCCAAAAAAAGAGCAAAAATAACTCCTACTCCACATGCAGATCGTTCAAGTGCAAGTTATTTAAAACCACGTGAAAAATTGGATAGTGATGATCAGGAGGATCCATAAGAAGAAGATACAAGTCTCGCAGACTTTTCTATAAGTGTGGTAGACTTACATCCTCCAGAGGATGAGGGGTACATTTGGGGATTTTCATAATTCAGCATGGCCACAATGCTTATTGATCGAGCTTCATTGTTCACAAATCAAAGAAAGCCAGATAAGACATTTGCATGCAAATTGTCTGAAGATACGAGGAAAACAAGAAGTCCAGTTGCCACTAATATCACTCTTCATCCTATGGCATTTAAGAGACTTCAAGAAGATGATCCTACATTGCCTGATGTCACATTTCAAAAGCACGTGGACTTTCTTGATGCTTTTGAGAACTTTAGGAGTGAATTTGTTCGTGGAGAGTCTTGGTACCAAAGCCGATATGGGATTGACATCAAGAAGAGATACATGCTGGCAAAGAGTAGATTCTTGGAAAGATGCAGGTTTGAGCCCATTGATGGGCAACACTTTTGTGAAGTTTGTAGGATCACCCTAGATGAGGGAAGAAAAGGAAACTTGCCATAGATTGAGTGGATGGAAAAGTTTCAATGGGTCATTTGTCATGTATGCATATTTAACGATGACTCAAAGTACATTCTAGAATCAGAAAGGCTGAATTCTGCTCCATTTAGGTTGAAAAAAAGCTCTTCTCTTTCTGAGATCCTGATAAAGGCAAGGGAGTTATGGCTGGGCTGTGGAAAGCCACAAACAGTGAAGGGCAGAAGACCTACATCTGAGTACTTGGCAAAGAGGACTCGGTTCTATAGATGCTTGAAAGGTGTTGTAAGCAATACACAAGGCATACCAAGTAATAAGGTTGAGGAAAAGGATCTGAACATCACCGTTGCAAGATACAGGGATGTTACTTGCATTGTCTTCCACAAGGACTCTGTGTTTCAGAGCATAGTGGATGTTTGCCAAGCATATGAAATAGGAAAGATATCCTTTGAGGCACCTAAGCACACTGCAACTCAGAGGAAAGAAATAATGAAACCAATGTCTATTATTTGGTGGAGAGCATTAAGGTTTGTTCCAGATGTAATAATAGAAGAAGTATGCAAGAAGATCCTAAGCGGTGACTGCTTCTTTGGAAAGAAGAGCAAGCATAGCAACTTGGATGAAGTGGTTACCTGAATGATTCAAAGTGATGCTGCTCTGTCAGCACTATTGTTTTTATTGAAATCTGATGATGAGTTAGCTGGCAAGTCAATTAATGTGGATAAGAAGAAAGCACTTAGCCTAGGTCGACTCCTTGATAAGACATGGGCTAGAAAGTGGTTGCTTCAATGGATGTAGATGCCACACCAACAAAGGATCTAAGTCTACTAAAATGCCAAAGATAGTTGAGACAGAATATATGGACATCAAGAAAAAGGCCTTGCAGTCTACTGCCCAAGGTAGAGCAATTGGTGGTTTAGATGATGGTTCTCCATTCAGCTTCTCCTATGATATCTTACTATCAGAGAATGATACAAATTTTGCACACATCAATGGCATTGATACAGAGCATTTCATAACAATGAACGGTCATGCTTGGGAGAAGCCATGTGTATTTTTCATAGATGAATTGCAAGACCTTGTAGTGTCACAGATAGTCGAACTTGTGCGGTCATGCTTGGGAGAAGCCATGTGTATTTTTCATAGATGAATTGCAAGACCTTGTAGTGTCACAGATAGTCGAACTTGTGCGGTTTATCATAGAAGGTCCTATGGCAGATAAGAAAAGATCAATGTTGGTCCTGTTCATGACAGAATCACAAAGGGATGCCTTGTATGGGAGTTTGATATCTGCATTTGGGTATTTACTTTCAAAAGTATACCATGGTATAGACTTACACAATCATATGACTGTCGTGGAAGGCATTGCCATTCAAGTCTTGTAGCCTTTCTTGGTGTGCTTCTTATCTAGGGGTGGTGGCAATCTAATCAAAATTCCTTTAAGGACTCTCGACCTTCATTACTTTGAGGAAAATAAGGTTAAACTTGATGCAGTAATGGTGGATTATATAAAGCCGATGGATCCTGATGTGATACTAGAGATGACAAAGAATTTACTGAATGATGGGTGGGAAGTAGCATTGTATCAAATGGGTTTTACTGCTAAGAAATTACTATGCCAAGGTAGAAATGTAAATGTCATTGATACCCCCCATCAGATTGAGTTCTTTGACACATATTACAGTTGCACTACCTTCTTTGAAGAGAAAAATGTCAAAGAAGAGGGTAGTGAGGAAAATGTTGAAGACGAAGGTAGTGAGTCTGAGGGTGATGACTCTAGCTCAGGTGATGATGAGGATAAAAGCTCTGCATCCAATGACTTATGCCAAGAAGAAATCCACACAAAGAATAAGGGTGATCAATTGTCAACTAGAGTCAAGGAGGTTCCACTCATCATACAGGAAGGCTCGTGGTAGCAAGAAGTAGTAGTACAGCACGTCATAGGAAAAGGTAAGGCTAAAGAGGTGGAAGCACTTCCCTTGAAACTAAAAGTGAGGAAGGCAACTTTGATCTTGGATGAAGGACATGCAAGTGGATCAAGCAAGGAAGCCTTACCCAAAGAAGGTATGGATGAGGCAAAGCATGACCAAGAGGAGTTTCCAGGAGGCATAGATGGTTCTTCAACCATGACCTTATAGACTCCAGAGTAGCCTACTAGTCACGAACCTAATAGCTAGGACCCTACTCACCAAGAACTTGGGCGTGAGACTTCAGAGTAGCCTACTAGTCAGGTGCTTGGAACTGAAGAGCAAACTACTGAGGACCTTGCTACTGAGACTCCAGTAGCCTATTAGTTAGGACCCTGGTAGTCAAGGGCGCATTGACGACATTGGTTCTGTCTTAGAGCAGCCTATTAGTCAGCACCCTAGTAGTCAAGGGCCTAGCATTGAGGACATCAGTATTGAGGAACATGATGGCTAACGGCTTTGTAATCACAAGTTTTGAACTTCGCAAGTTTTAAACTTCTATGTAAAGCGAATATCTAATAAAAAATTAACTACTTTTTTTATTTCTTTACTCTCATTATTGTGTATAAAGATTGTTTATGAGGTCCATTTTATACTTAATGGTGTATTTTAAACTTTATGTCAATGTATTTTTATAGTTAAGGGTGTTTTTTAATACCAAGTGAGGTGTATATGTACACCACTTACACATAAAAGGATCTATGTATACTACCTTTCTAAGGGGTTTATGTACACCACCTTTCTAAAGTAAATGGTCATAAAGGTGTTGTTAGAGTTAGCTCAAATGTCCACCTCTCATGTAACCCACCAATATTCTGTGTACCCAATGTTGTAAGGCCCCCATATGAGGAGAAGCCATGATGGGTATCGGATATTGGGAGGGATCCCCAGTTTAGACACTGGAAGGGGTCTTAGAGTAGACCAGATGGTTATGAGACGGCTTAGGAGCCAAGAGTAGATACCCGTCTGCACAAAGGGGGGGTTCGGGGGGGCGATAGCCCCCCCGATAGCAGGGGGTCCGGGGGGCGCAGGCCCCCGGTGGGGGTCTGGGGGCAAAGCCCCCAGCGGCAGGGTCCGGGGGCATGTTTTCTGAAGGGTCGGTTGGTCTTCCAGGCCGACTGTCTATTAGGCCGACTGCCTATTACAGGGCCGACCGTCAACCACTTACACTATATAAGTGGCTACCCCCTATCATCAGATCACCAGTTCTTCACGCTCATAGTCCTCCGTCCAGCATCTGTCTAGATCACCATCGAAGCTCTGTCTGTAGAGCGCACGGGTGGACAGCCAACCATCAGTTGTATCAGCAGTTTGGTATATCAGAATTTTTGTATTCTCTCTAGCTTTCCATCGTGTACTTGCGTTTTGTTGTTATCTTCCGCTGCATACTATTTTCTTACATGGTATCAGAGCACCTCTCTGCAGCAAGCATATTCTCCAGATTTTGAATTCTGGTCTGATTCCGCGTTTCATACTGACCTTTCAGTATGTTCCAAGCCTCACTTGCCTTGTCTGTGTGCTGAATCAGAGTCAAAACAGAATCACTTGAACTGGTAACAAGAGCGCAGAGTGCATCTGCGTTCCTTCGTTTCCATGCCCGAAGAAGATCTGCATTCGGTGGCGTTATGACGTTGGGGTTGTTTGGATTCGGTGATCCAACCGGTTCTGGATCCAATCCTAGAACAGTATCCAGAAGCTCATATGAATCCAAGATCGCGCTGATCTTGAATTTCCACAAAGTATAATTCGTCCCATCGAGCTTGCCTTCATTGAAGGCAGGTGGACGAATTCGCAACGGGGTTGGTGCAGCCATCACTCCTAGTAGCCTTTGCTAACAAAGCTCGTTGAACTTGCAATAAAGTCGTTACTCAGATATTCATCACACGGATCAAGAATCTACGTGATCAGATGGCGGCGGTTGGGATTACAAAGACCAGCGAAGAGTTGGCCAGAAGGTGCATTCGAATCCTTCCACAAAAGTACGATGCGTTGGTCACGACACTCAACACGCAGGTAAGAAATCCACCCCTCACTTTTGAAGAGTTCAGCGCGATGCTTCTAGAGGAGGAGATGCGAATGAAGACCCGCGATGGCGGAAGTGATGCAGCATTCTCAACCACATCCAAAGGGAAGGGTGGAGAGAAGAAGAATGGTAAGAAGAAGAAGTTTTCAGGTAAGTGCCACTACTGCAACAAAAGCGGTCACATGATCAAGGATTGCAGAAAGAAGCAGCAGGACGAAAAGAATGGCACTACACAGTCTTCTTCGAAAGGCAAGGAATCTGCCAACACAGTTGAAACTGAGTTGGAGCTATGGGTTGCAATTGAAGAAATATGCTCCTCAACAGAAGTTTCAACAACGAATGATTCGTGGCTCCTTGATAGTGGAGCGTCCCGTCACATGACCAGAAAGAAGGACTGGTATAGCTCTTTCAAGCCTCTACAAGAGCCCATGAACGTGACGGTCGGTAATAATGCAAAATGCCCTGTGGAAGGTACAGGTACTATCTCTCTTTCCATTCAAGAGGGTGAAACTAAAGAGCTTTCTGATGTATTACTAGTTCCTCAGCTAAAGAAGAACTTGCTTTCGGTTGCTGCGATAACTGATCGCAACTTGGAGGTGCGTTTCAAGAGGACCGGAGCAGAAATCCTTAATGCAGCGGGCAAGGTGGTCGGCAAGGCAGTAAGGAAGAACAATCTCTACGAGCTGACGGCACTAACAGTCTCTTCAGGAGTGGGCATCAGTAAGGTATGGCATGAAAGATTTGGTCATCTTAGTTATCCTATTCTTTTGGAAATGCAGAAAACAGGGATGGTTGCACACTTGCCTGCACTCTCAAAGGTGCAGGAACCTTGTGAAGCTTGTATGATGGGCAAGCAACAAAGGAAGGCTTTTCCACATGAGAGCGGCTATCGGGCAAAGGCTCCTCTAGAATTGGTTCATGCTGATCTCAGTGGGAAAGCTCCAACTCAAGCTTTGGGGGGATGTAACTACTATATGCTTATCGTCGACGACTACAGTAGATACATGTGGGTGTATTTTTTACGAGATAAGGCTGAAGCTCTTGGAAAATTCAAACAGTGGCAAAAGATGGTGGAAAACGAAAGCGGGCTGAAGGTAAAGAAGCTTCGCACGGATCGAGGAGGAGAGTTCCTGTCAAAAGAGTTCGACACATACTTGCACGAGAATGGCATTAAGCGCCAACTCACGACTGCACATACTCCGCAACAAAATGGTGTTGTAGAGCGTCGCAATCGTACTGCCATGGAGATGGCACGATGCATGGCACTAGGTAAAGGATTGCCTAAGTCTTTTTGGGCTGAGGCAGTCAATACAGCAGTCTACATCCTCAATCGAAGCTTCACAAAGGCCTTGACGGGCAAAACACCTTTGGAGGCTTACTCAGGTAAAAAGCCTTCCGCTTCTCATTTCAGAACATTTGGATGTGAGTGCTTTGTTCATGTTCCAGATAGCACCAGAAAGAAATTAGATCCAAAGAGCCAAAAGTGTATCTTCATGGGCTATAGCCAGGAGTCAAAGGCGTACCGGCTATATGATCCAGAGGCAAAGAAGATCGTGGTCAGTCGTGATGTGGTGTTTTGGGAACAGCCACATACAGTGGAGGAGGAGGTATGCCCTTCCACTTTATCATCAGCCGTAAAAGTAACTCACCTTGTGCCCGTATCTAAAGCAGAGTTGCAGAATGAGGAGGAGTACTTCGAGGAACAGACTCCACCAACACCACAACATGCCTTGGCTCCACAAGGTAAGCCACTTCCAAAGTGGGCAAGGCAGCTCTTTGATGAGAAGAATCCGGTTCCAGACTTGGCGGAGTCATCTGCAGATGGACTTCGACGATCAAAGAGGATAGAGGAGCAGAAAAGGGCTTCTGAACACATAGTCAATATGGCCTTGATGGCTGAGATTATGAAAGTTCAAGAGCCTACGAATTTGGATGAGGCAATGGACGATCCAAATTGGAAAGCTGCCATGCAAGAGGAGTATGACAGCATCATGAAGAATCAGACTTGGGAATTGGTTGATCGTCCAGAAAAAAGGAAGATCATTGGTACCAAATGGGTATGGAAGGCCAAGTACAAATCTGATGGATCTTTGGAAAAGTACAAGGCTAGGCTTGTTGCACAAGGATACTCTCAAGTTGAAGGCTTTGATTTTGAGGATTCCTTTGCTCCTACAGCAAGGATGACAACTATTCGGGTGGTACTTGCCTTGGCTGCTCATAAGCAGTGGCCGGTGTTTCAAATGGACGTGAAATCTGCATTCTTGAATGGACATCTCAAGGAGGAGGTATATGTGTTCCAGCCACCAGGATTTGAGGTGCCCAATTCAGAGAACAAGGTTTGCAGACTAAAGAAGGCATTGTATGGGCTGAAACAGGCCCCAAGGGCATGGTACCAACGGATTGATAGCTTTCTCATATCTATTGGTTTCTCAAAAAGTGCTTCTGATGCTAACCTGTATGTTTGTAAGCAGGATGGCAAGTATGTGGTAATAGTCCTTTACGTGGATGACTTGATCATCACAGGAGATCATGAGAAGATGCTGCAAAAGTTGAGGGAGTCGTTGAGTTCCGAGTTTGAGATGACAGATTTGGGGCTCATGCACTTTTGCCTCGGCATTGAGGTTTGGCAAAAACCTGGCAGGATTTTCATCTCTCAGCAGAGATATGCTCGTGAGATCTTGAAGGCATTCGTTATGACCGAGTGTAAGGACGTGGTCTCTCCCATGGAGGTGAATGGTAAGCTCTCAGTGGAGGATGCATCACCACTTGTCGACATCAAGGAGTATAGGAAACTTGTGGGGAGTCTCATTTTTCTGTGCAACACTAGACCTGATATCAGCTTTGCAGTTGGTGTACTTAGTAGGTTCTCAAATCAACCTCGAGAGAACCATTGGAAAGCAGGGATGCGTGTGCTAAAGTACGTGAAAGGTACACTGGAGTATGGCATTACCTACAGAGCAGGGAAGACCTTGGCGGGTTACTGTGACTCAGATTGGGCGGGAGATTGTGATTCTAGAAAGTCAGTTTCTGGATATTGTTTCTCACTTGGTTCAGGAGTGTTCTCTTGGATTAGCAAGAAGCAACCAACAGTGGCACTATCTTCGACGGAAGCTGAGTACAAGGCAGCATGCATTGCTGCTTGTGAAGCAGTTTGGCTAAGGAGGATCCTGCAAGACATAGGAGTTCCAATCGAAGATGCGACGGTTCTGAAATGCGACAATCAGAGTTGCATGGCCATTGCAAAGAATCCTGTGTTCCATGCTCGTACAAAGCACATAGAGATCCAGTATCACTACGTACGAGAGCTCATCGAGGATGGAGTCATAGAGCTGGAGTATTGTCCCACAGAGGATAATTGCGCAGACATCTTCACGAAGGCTCTTGGGAGTGATTTATTGTTGCGGCATCTACATCGACTCGGCATTGGTCCGAACACGTAGTTCATCTTCGGGTGAACATTGAGGGGGGGTGTTAGAGTTAGCTCAAATGTCCACCTCTCATGTAACCCACCAATATTCTGTGTACCCAATGTTGTAAGGCCCCCATATGAGGAGAAGCCATGATGGGTATCGGATATTGGGAGGGATCCCCAGTTTAGACACTGGAAGGGGTCTTAGAGTAGACCAGATGGTTATGAGACGGCTTAGGAGCCAAGAGTAGATACCCGTCTGCACAAAGGGGGGGTTCGGGGGGACGATAGCCCCCCCGATAGCAGGGGGTCCGGGGGGCGCAGGCCCCCGGTGGGGGTCTGGGGGCAAAGCCCCCAGCGACAGGGTCCGGGGGCTGCCGGTAGCCCCAGGCCCGACGGTATGACCTATGCGCGATCCTTCATCTGCCCGACGGCATGTTTTCTGAAGGGTCGGTTGGTCTTCCAGGCCGACTGTCTATTAGGCCGACTGCCTATTACAGGGCCGACCGTCAACCACTTACACTATATAAGTGGCCACCCCCTATCATCAGATCACCAGTTCTTCACGCTCATAGTCCTCCGTCCAGCATCTGTCTAGATCACCATCGAAGCTCTGTCTGTAGAGCGCACGGGTGGACAGCCAACCATCAGTTGTATCAGCAGTTTGGTATATCAGAATTTTTGTATTCTCTCCAGCTTTCCATCGTGTACTTGCGTTTTGTTGTTATCTTCCGCTGCATACTATTTTCTTACAGGTGTGTGTGCACCACTTATACATAAAGGTGTTTATTTACACCACCTTTCGAAGAGAATTGGACATCTATTGATGTTCTTAGGTGATAGTAGCTCAATTCATAAGAAGTTATGAAGATGTTTATGTAGACCACCTTTGTAAGAGATTTGGTTATGCATTGATGTTCTTAGTACTTAATCACCAAATCTTTTGTTTGGAGTTGTCAAATCTAGTTCAAAAAACAACATTACTAGTATATTCAAAAATTTTGGACTGTTTTTTAGTCCATTTCTCAAATTGGACTTTACACAAGTCCAAAAATTTTGAATAGTGTGTTTTTAGTAAAAAGGGAAAAGAGAAGGCTATCTAGAGGATTTGCGCTTTCCCCTCAAATGAGCTCGGTCACTTTCAAGAAGTTGAGGAACAAAAGCTCCACTCAATGATGAGCCAAAAACATTTCACGTTTCTATCAGTTAATGTGAAGGGGTTAACAAATGACTTGAAGCCCCTAGTCTTTAAGAGATGGATGAGAATAAACAAGCTGTACCCCGACTTTTTAGCTCTACAAGAAGTCAAAGCTGGAGGAGGTAAGCTCCACTAGCAATTAAAACAGATCGATGACAACAGGAGTTGGTTCACAATAGACCACGAGGAGGGGTCTAACATATCAAATGTAGCTTTCAATTGGGCCTTGAAATCTGCAATTACTTCCTCATTTGATCCGGTCCCTGATGAGGGGGGCTTCAAAGCAATGCCAACAAAATCGTCCACTGCAAGTGCTTTAAAACTTGTCAAATCTTCTCAGTGTATGCCCCGAATGTGGCTAGAGATAGAGATTTGCTGTGGGAATCCATCATTCTGAATGATAATGTGCTTCTTCTCGGAGACTATAACATGGTTGAGAGCAGAGGTGACAGATGGGAAGGGATAGGTAGTGTTATAAGAGGCTATGAGTTAAATACGTGGTTGAATTTCAAAGATAGGGCTGAGCTCTTGGACGTATCAGGAGAAACTTCCTTCACTTGGACAAACAATCAGGTGGGGTCCCTCCACAGGAAAGGGCGGCTTGATAGAGCTTACTGCTATAAGAGAATTGTGAACAAAATGATGTGCATTAATTGTAGAGTGATTGGCACCCTTCCCTTTTCGGATCATAAGCCTATCTTCTTAGTTTTGGAAAAGGAAGAGAGGAGAATCAGTCGATCATGGTTCAAAGCCAATCCCCTTTTTTCCAACTTCCTTACATCAGGGACAAGATTGATAAAATTTGGATAAATGCCTTTGGGGGAACAACCAATGCAACTGACAAGTGGATCGGAGCAAGAGAGAGAACTAAAACTTCTTACAAGGAATCAAACGGAGCGCAGATAAAGCTAGATCACTGAGAATTCATAAGATTGAAGAACAACTGACTCTCCTAGAAAGAGACTACACCTTGGAAGCCATTCTCACTTTGTGGGAAGGTCTTGAATTGGTGGAGGAGACATAGTAGGACATCTGCTTCCTCAAAATTGACTTCAACAAGGAGTACGATAGAATGGAATGGGGATTCATTCTATCTTCCCTCAAAGACATGGGGGTGGGACCTGGATTTTTGTCTTACATGGAAATTTTGCTTTGTCAAGCCAAAAACAAAGTTGAAGTAAATGGCAAAACAACTCAACCCTTCCAGCTTAAAAGATCCATAAGACAAGGATGCCCTCTGGCCCCTCTGCTCTTCACCATAGTTGTAGACGCCTTGGGTTAGCTCATTAAAAACAAAGTAGAAAAGGGCATAATGAAAGGTATCCAAGTGGAAGGGGACTAACAAATTTTGTGTCAACAATTCGCAAATGACACAAATCTAATGCCTCGCAATGATGAAGAGTCTATTAAGGGCATGCTCGAATGTCTAAACACCTTTTGCACAGCTTCAGGATCTAGGATTAATCATGATAAAATAGGGTTCTATGGCACACTGAGCCCTCCCCCCCTCTTCCTATCTAATAAGGAATGTAGAGAAATCAGAAACGGAGAAGTCTTCAAGTCTTCAGACTCTTAGGAATACCTATGGGATTTGGGTGCACAATGTAGGACAGATGGGACTGGGTCATAGTAGATAGAGTCAAAAGTAAGATGAACAGATGGCAAGGACTTCAACTAATCCTGGCAAGAAGAAAATTCGTCCTAAACCACTACATTTACCCCTCCATTACTTACTATATCTCTGGCTGTCCTGACTAAGAAGTTCGTGAGACAGATCAATAGCTTATTCATAACCTTTCTGTGGGGAGGATATGAAGTCAATAACAAGGTCCCTAAAGTGAATTGGCAAACCTGCACCAAACCAAAAGCTGTAGGTGTGCTAGGAATAGTAGATGTGGAAAAATGAGTGGTAAGATTTATGGCGCAATGGATAATAACAATAGTGCAGAACCCTGACAAAATTTGGGCTTACTTAATCTAGTTTGGTTGCCTACTTCTGGGTGACAGACCAACAAGATCCTCGAAAAAATGGAATATGATGCGCAGCTCCATTCTTTGGATTTTATGGGCTGAGAGATGCACTAAGGTCTTTGGTAATGTCATTATCTATACTAACAAAATTGTAATGAATGTATGTATGAACATCAAAAAGAGGAGAAAATCGTGAAAATATTTCACACCTGTAGCAACAAATTCAAGAGTGTTGCAAAAAGGATGATCTTATCGTGAAGAAGGAGACTGCTCTGCTAGCCTAGCTGCAGAAGTAGGCTGGAAAAGAAGATCTCCTTATGACCACCATCGCAGAGAGGGTCCCTCCCCATGGCCAGGCATCGTCGACGGCCAAAGCAAGCCTTAGTGCTGTACTACCATGTTCCCTTCGGTCAATTGTTCCCTACCTCCCTTGCAACCCAAATGCCCACTACCTCCCCTGTGACTTAGACTCTCACTACCTCCCCTTCGATGACTCTCCTCACCGATACAATTCCCCAGCATGCTTCGATGTCTTTTGTTACTCCCTTTCCATTGGCACCCCCTCCAGTGGTTGTTTACAAGAGGCCAGTGGCACGAAACGACCTAGCCGATGTCTCGGTCAAAGTTTGCAATGAAGATACTCCTCGTCTTGACTTCAAGCCTGTGGAACCCAGACCTCGAACCAGAGTCTGTAAGTTATGTTTATATCTACTTCTTCTCGTACTTTTGGATCATTCGCTAAAAAGATGTTGTTTGGTATAGGCTCTAATATTGAGTAGATCTATTGAAAATATGTTGGTCTTTTTTACTATTGTAAATACAATTGACTCTATATTAATATAAACCCGCATTTAAAAATAAAAAATGAATGAAAAAATAAAATAAATGACAAAATGATAGACATAAAAATCCTTCATTTTTTTCCTCTTATATATATATATATATATCTATATACATATATATTCATATATATATGCATATATATATATATATATATATATATGTATGTATGTATATATATATATATATATATATATGTATATGTATATGTATATATATATATATATATATATATGTATATGTATATGTATATATATATATATATATACATACACATACATATATATAGCAAAACATTTTAAACTAAATTAAATATACATTTAATGTAAAATGGATTTAAAATATAAATACATTATCTAAGATAAATGTAAATTTAAAAATACAAAAAGATTATATATTTAATTCATTAATGTTGATTTAAATAAAAAATGATATACAAACTAATGAAATTAAAATTATGGAATGGTAGATTTGCCTCTCCACTTTACACTAGATTAACTAATTAACTAATCAACTAATAAGTAATTAACTAATTAATTAATTAATTGACTAACCCCTCCCCTATAACCCTCCCTTTATTAATTAACTAATTAAAGTACTAATCCCCTTCCCATAACTAATTCATTCATTAACCCCCCTTCCCTATAACCCTTCCCCTTAACTAACCCCATTCCTTATAACCCCCTTCCCCTTAACTAACCCTTTACTTATAATCATGTACATACCCCTCCCTTCTGACCCCCTTTCCCTTAACTAACCCTTTACTTATAATCCCCTACCCCTCCCTTATAACCCCCTTATTCCCTAGCCACCTAGCCCCTTTACCCTTAACTAACCCTTTACTTATAATCCCCTACTCCTCCCTTATATGCGGCTGCCAGGGAATAAGGGGGAGGGGTAATAAGGGAAGAGTAGTGACCCCTTCTATCCCATAGCCTCTCTTCCGAAGCCCATCCCCTCTCGTTTTTTCTATCATCCCATCCTTTCTCTTCCATTGCAATGCATTGCGACGAAGATTCGAAAGAAGCGACGGAAGTTTGGAGAGAGATTAAGGGGCTGGAATTAAATGGTGGGAAGAAGACGAAAGTTTGGAGAGATTAAGGGGTGGGAAGAAAGGGATTAAGGTGGTGGTGGTGGAGATTAAGGGGTGGGAAGAAAGGGGAGGAGAGAGTAAAATCTTTACCTGTTAGGATTGTCAGTGTCTTCGATGATGAATTAGGGGAGGAGGAGATTAGGAAAACAAGAGGTGAGGAAAGTGAGAATTGAAAGGAGGAGACTTAAATTTTGAGAGAGTTTAGGAGAAACTTGCCCAGGAGATTCAAATTTGAAATATAAACTAAAGTGTGGGAGGATTTGAATTTAAACTACAAATAAAAGAGCCGACATTTTCCTAACAAAAAAGCCCCACATTCTCCTAAAGATTCTTTTGTCCTTTCCTCACCGAAAAACGCACGATATTCTCTCACACGACATACTCTTTCCCAAGATCTCTTATCGACAATAGTACAGGAGAAAGAGATCTTTCTGACACTTCTTCTCTGTTGTATTTTTTAAGAGTACGACACTTTTAGTTGGCTCCTCCCATTTTCTTCTCACTCCCTTCTATGCCACTTCTACTTGATTTTCCATCCCAATTTCTTCCAACCTCTTTTTCTACCATCGCCACAGCCCACCATCGCCAAAAATTTCGCCAACGCTCCACATCACCACAGCACCTGCCTACCTGTTAGCACAATCGACACCCGCCCGCCTGCCCACGCCAAGCTCGTCAGCACAATAGCCACCCGCGCACCACCACCCACCCGTGCATCATCTCGTGCACTGCCCACCTGCCTGCCCTGTGCACTACCTCACGCAATGATCGGCTGCCCGCTTTGTAAAGGGAAGGGGTAGGGAAGGCCCTTTCATCCTTCTTGCATCACAATCGTGATCTTTCTTGCTAGTCAGGATTGCTGATCTTTCTTTCCGTTTGCTGATCGCAATCTTTCTTCCGTCCTTATTCCCTCATGTCTATTTCCATTCTAGTCCCATCCCTTTCCTTTAGTCCTATTCCTCCTTTTCATTCAT
Organism: Dipteris shenzhenensis; assembly: GCF_047967505.1. Classification (NCBI taxonomy): domain Eukaryota; kingdom Viridiplantae; phylum Streptophyta; class Polypodiopsida; order Gleicheniales; family Dipteridaceae; genus Dipteris; species Dipteris shenzhenensis. The sequence continues at coordinate 48,301,002 of NC_141622.1, read as the reverse complement.
CCTTTCTCTCTCCTTTTTCTATTGACCAAAAGATTCATTTCTCTCTCTTTTCTCTCAATTTCAGTTTCTTAAATATTTAAGAAAAGAAAACATGAATATAAATTATCCATACCTGGCTAAGGTGGCTGAAGGTTTTGTAGATAAGATGTAGACTTAGTTTTGTAGATAGGCTCCTTGATTCTTCCTCTTGCTCCTTCTTGCTCCAATTGAATGAATGAAGAGAAGAAGACCCTTTTATACTCCTTTAGGGAAAATTAAGACTTTCCTTTTCTACCCCTCTCTTTTCTTTTTCCTTTTCTTTCCTTTCACTAGTCTTTTTCCTTTTCCTTTCCTTTCACTAGCCCTTTTCCTTTTCCTTTCCTTTCACCCTTCTCTCTCTTTGATACTAAGCACAATTATTGTTCTTGATTAATTATAGTCAATTATTTTCATAATAAACATGCCTTTTTTAAAACTATTAACCTCACAAATAGTTTTGTATAGGCATCCTTTTCTTCATTAATAAATATCCTAGTAAGCATAATGATTTCATAATAATTAGACTCAATTATTTTCTTAATAAATACGATTTTTTAAAAATTACTAACCTCACAAAAACTTTTCATGTCAATTGTTACTCAAAGTTAGCTATCTATTGAATCACACCTTTTTTAAAACCACTAACTTTATGAAATCTTAGGTGTGTTATCTAAACGAGTACTTATCAGATGAGCACAAAACTTTGCACCTAATTCAATACCAACTAGGTTGAGGGGCATGCAAAGTATTGTTTCGATCAGATAAGCTTTGCATTGTCAATCAAGCATTAAACACCATTTTTTTGCACATTACTAAAAAAACATGCTCCTAGGTGTGTTATTCGAACAACTACTTATCGGATGGGCATGCCACTTTGCACCCAAATCAATACCATATAGGTTGAGGTGCGTACAAAGTATTTTGTCCATTAGATATGCTTTGTATGGTTGATAAAGAATTAAACACCGTTTTTGCCTCAATGTCATGCACAACCATATAGAAACATGGTCCTACGTGTGTTATTATTGGATGGACATGCCACTTTGTAAGCATGTAAATATCACCTAGTTTGAGATGCATGCAAAGTATGGCATCCATCGAATCTGATTCGCATGGTCGATCACACATTATACACCATTTTCCCGCTAGTGTTATGCACCACTATAAAAAAACATAGTCCTAGGTGTGTTATTCAAACAAGAACTTATCGTATGGGTGTGCAACTTTGCATGCAAGTCCATACCATCTAGGTTAAGGTGTGTTCAAAGTATTGTGCCCATCGCATATGATTTGAATGGTCGATCAATAATTCAACATCGTTTTTGCCCTCGGGGGGGCCAATATCTATAATTCCTCTATATCACGTGTGTTCAAGGCCTATTTTTAAAATCCCTTATCTGTAATTTTTTTATTAATAAAATGTACCCCTTTTCTATATGCTTTGCTTTCTTCACTGTAGCCAACCATGATGCATTTGCGTGACTTCGCATCCAATTTCCTGCGATGATCATCATGTATGTGGGCATGTGCTATGCAACCAAATATGCGGAGATGCCCAATGCATGGCTTGTACTTCATAAGGAGTCATACCTTGTATCAGTTCGATAGGAAGCCGATTAAGCAAGTAGTTAGCTATAGCTATTGCTTCTGCCCAATATTGATTCAAAAGATGCTTTTCACTAAGCATTGCTCTAGCACTGTCTGCTAAAGGCCCATTCTTTGTTTTAGCTCTTGCATTCTGCTGAGGAGTATTTGCACATGTAAATTGTCTTCGAATGCCATGATTTTTGCAAAAGTTCATGAATGTTGAAGACATGTATTTACCTCCTCTGTCTGATCTCATGACCTTGATCTTTCTGCCTGTTTGGTTTTCTACCATGGCTTTGAATTCTTGAAATCGGTAAAACACTTCAGATTTCTCTTTCAAAAAGTAGATCAACAATATTTGCTATAGTCATCGATGAAAGTCAAGTAGTATAGTGAACCATTGATGCTGCGGCTCTGGGCATACCCCATACATCTGTATGAATTAAATCAATTAGAATACCTCGTGCACAAGAGATACTTTTGAAAAAGTTGGTTCGCTTTTGTTTGCCAAAGCAGCATGCTTCACAAACTTTTCCAAGAAATTGTAGCTTCGGAATCCCAATTGCCATATTCTGATTCCTGAGATCTAACAAGTACTTGCAATTGACATGACCATATCTCTTGTGCCATTTTGCAGATAGTGGCATTTGTTGCATTTGCGTGCTTATCTGGTACTATAGCTAGCATTGTGTATAAGCATCCTTCCTTGACACATTTTGCTACTAGCTGGCATCTTTTGGATTTGTCATGCACCATCGAAGATGACTTTGTAATTGTGTTCCGTCATTTGACCTACTGACAAAAGGTTCTTGCTGAGCTTCGAAACATAGAGCACATCTTTGACTAATCATTTTGTACCAGTGAAATTGTTCATAGGGATAACACCTGTCCCTTGAATTGGATTCGGTGTATTGTTTGCTGTGTAGAGGACATTTTTCTATCCTTCTAATGGTTTCATCTCTGTGAACCATTCCTGATGATTTGTCATATAAGATGATGCACCGCTGTTGATATACCAAGGATCCTGTTCCACTTGGTCGACTTGATAACTGAAATCCTCTTTGGGATTGAAATCACTGTCTAAGTACACTGTGTCATTTTGATGCAATTCCTTGCTTGCAAGAAACATAATTCAATGTTCATTTGAAAAATGACTATGACTAGAATGTCCACCATGATGATTTCCTCTGCCTCGGGAATTCCCCCGATTACTGCTAGATTGACCGCCTTGGTCGTATTGCTTCTTGCAGCAATCTCTTTCATAGTGTCCAAACTTGTGACAGTAGTTGCACTGAATGTTTGACACATTGGTGGATGCATTCCCTCATCCTTGAAATCTTCCTCACTTGGAATGATTTCCTCTTTGCTGATTCTGATGTTGTCGAGGATGATGCTGATAATGATGCTGATTCTGACTTTGATTTTGTTGAGTATGATGACCACTTTTACGGTATGATCTACCTCTGCCTCTGTCTTTTCCTCTGCTTCTATTGAAGCTATGAATGCCTGATCATTAGAATGACCTTTACGTGCTTGAATGGCCTGAGTCCTAAGTTCTTCACCACGTAGGACTAACTAAAGTTCTTCCAGTGTCGAAATTTGCCGTTGGATGGCAATACTCTAGACTAGATTCTCCTATCCCTCTCCTAGTCCATTCAGGATTACTTGAACCATTTCTGCGGGGTCCATAGTCTCTCCTGCTGTTGCAACCTGCTGTTGCAAGTTGATTGTTGTAGTCTTTTATGCGAAGTACATAAGCATGATCGGTTTCACTGCTGTTGCGGAAACTCTGGTTGATTTGGTTTCTCAGGGAGACAATTCTGGATGTGTTCTTGGACTCGTAGAGAGCTGTGAACATATCCCATGCTTCTTTTGATGTCTTGACTGTGTTGAGCTGTCCTAGCATGACATCTTGCACATTCTTCTTGATTAGGTGATAGGCATACTTGTCTTTCTTATCCCATTCTACTTGAGCTCAAGCAATGGCAGGATCTGCTACTCATGCGAAAACTGTTTGTGTAGATGTAGATCCCATTGCTGGTGCTATGACAATAGATGGAGTAGAGCTATTGGTGGCTAGATCATCCAATGGTCTAGGTGTAGACCCTTCAACATACTCCCATTTGTCTTGAAGCACAAGAATGGTTTCCATTCGGTATTTCCATGTACCGTAATTGGAGTTGTCTAACTTAGCAAATGCCTCTAGATTGAGGTTGCTAGCCGACATGGTGCAAGAAATGTACTCAAAAGTGTTGTGAAAATCTCTATATGAATCAACTACAAATACACTGAATATGCCAAGTGAAATCTCTGTACTGTCGGTGAAGATAGAACTACAGTATATAAAATCTGATCTATATTACAAGGCTTGTGGCAATGATGTCGAGAATAGCCAAGAGGCTTTACAAGGATGAAATGATGTGCACAATGCCATGAGATTGCCAAATAGGCTTTACAATGGTGGCATGTGTGTGTGAAATCAAATGCTATCTGCCCACTAAATCAATCTGCAATGCCTCTGAACTCTGAAGTCTGCTCACTGAACTGATGAACGTAAGGTTTTAGGTAATGTAATGATGTGAAACTATATGTGAGCATATGGACTGACTCCGAGTAAGTACTAGTTGGGAGTTTCAGGCATGGCTTAGATTGGCAACTTGGGGAAATTTAAAGCGCCCCCTCTATGGCGATCTAGTCTACTCTGATATAGATCTAAACCAACTGTCGATTGATGAAAGAACAGCAAATAATTCCTTTTCTTTTGTTCCTTTTAAGTTCTAGGTCAGATGTGTCAATGTAGAGGCAAATGCGCATGAAGGAAGTGGTTTTGTTGGCAAGGCTCAATGTGAGTGTAACTTGTGCCAAAATGTGCGCATGATGTGACGAGCACATAGAGCATGAAAAAATGAGCGAGTTTCCTTTTTCGAGCGCCCTCAAATTCTTCTTGGATCAAGAGATACAACTTGATCTAGGTGGAGGGGCAAAAGGAGTGAAATGTGCTCAATGATGATGTGTCACTGTGAGTCACATGCAGTAATGATGTGTCACTGTGCCTAGCAAGAGGTGTGCCAGTGAAGCCCTATGTTGAGGTGGCAGGAATGGTCACATGAAGTGAACTGTGTGTGCTTGCAAAGGGATAGCTATGCCTATCAAGGGACTGCCATGTGGCAGTGATGAGGTGGCAGGTGAGGTGGCACTGATGAGGTGGCTTGTTGATGTGGCACTGCTTAGGTGGTAGATAAGGATTGCTAATGTGGCAGTCGATTGCCACATGTCAGATGGATGATGTGGCACAACGATAGGGGAGATGACATGGCACACGGGATATTAGGTACTGACGTGGTGTGATTAGATGAGGTTGCCACGTGTCAACTGCGTGAGGTGGCAGATAGACCTTAGGTGGCCCTCACCCTTGGAGCCTTACTGTGGCTAGGTAGGTACCCACTACATAACCTCAGGTCATCGTAACCTTACCATGGGTAAATTCTATCCTCCATGTGGCCTCTTTGTTGAGACCTTAGGAAGAATGTTGCAGAGATGGCGATGTCTCGAACCAGTGAGCCAGATGTTATCCCCTTCTTACTCCATTCGCACCAATTTTTGCCACTGAGAGCTAGCTTTGCCTTCCGAACTAGCTGCTCCGATTGCTACAGTCGAGCCAACTCTCACACGCATGCATTCCTTGTTGGCTAGAAGCATGGTAGCTCCATTGTTCAACGAATACAACAACCATCAAGTGCTTGAAATCGAAGCAGGGAAGGGCAATATGTTGGGAGGACTGAGTCCCCTCAGATAAGAAGCGACTCGTTGCAGCCATCTATTAAGGTGGTTGGAGCAAGGAGCTACGGAAGACCTCCATTAATGCCAGTTGGAGACACTCAAGCGATGTCTTTCACTAAAGCCAGTCAATGGAGATCTCGTTCCGGGCTGGAGAGCTCTGTTGCAAGGTCTCCTTAGTTGTAGGAAGGTCGTAGAAGGCCACCGTTGCTGCTTAGTCGTTGGAGATGGCGCAGGGAGCTACAGGAGCCTCACGTGTTGAGACCGTTGCTGGACAAAAGAGCTGTTGGAGGGGCCACATGAGCCTTGGCACAATTTGGTGGAAGGTGTCATGCTGGAGAGCCCGTAGCTGCAGTTCTGTTGGACCCACGAGTGCCAGCTTTGAGAGTGCAGGCTTGCATCTTTGGAGCTATGTAGGTAGGTCGTTGCAATTGAACTGCTACTACTTGGAGCTCTCAACCGAGCTACTGTTAGACCTTACCGAATTCCCAATACCTTAAGGAATGCATAGAGAATCTCTCAGAAAATCAGAGAACAGAGTCTCTTTCTCATTGAACACTCAAGGAAACCAACGAATCTTCTCTACACCATATCTTGAGCTCTAGATATATCACATTTGGAAGCTTTCTAAAGCAAAATGAAGGTGGACAAGAGCTCTACGATGAGAGCTAAAGATGCCAAGGTCTTGGACTCTCTCTCAATGAAAATCTATCAAGAACAATGATGGAAATTTCTTTCAAAGGAAATGAAAGGTGGTCTCTTACCGGAAGTGGACTCTCACAGAGAACACTCAAGAGAACACTCAATCTCACAATCTCTCTTGCACTCTCACAAGGAGGATGGTGCCTCAATGGAAGGCAGAACCATGCTCTGATACCATGACAAAATATGAAGAGGGGAGAGGAGAAGAGTGGAGATGAGGAGAGAGGGCACAGCTAGAGAGCACACCACAAATGACTAACTGTACACTAGATGTAGTTGAAAAAATAGAATATATACAAACCCTTTTAGGGTTAGGGTTAGTGGATCTAACCCTTTCCTTTATAGCACTCTATCAGGTTAGTGCTATGCACATATGATCACGTGATGGTGCTATGCACACATGATCACATGATGTTGAGCGTGAACTCTCAACACATCCTTCTATTTAGATTGAAGAACCAAAAGGATCACATGCTAGCAACTGAATATTGCCATACAAGCGAGAATTCACTCAAGCTAAAGAAATGTATGCTTATTTATTTTCTAAAAGTTTTTGTTGTGAATATGCATATGCATCATTGTCTGTGATGTTCTCTTTCTTTTTTAATGTATTTATTGGTCCTTTGTATTATGTAAGTTGAAATTGGTTTGGGATGCTTTATCTAGTGTAGTATTATGATTTCAAACATGAAAGAAGGGCTTGGTTCAGAGAGTGGTGTCTAGTTCCTACACTCACAATGCAAGGGGCTAAGAGGCACCATGACCTAGGACCAAGTTTCTTAGATCTACTTGACAAGCTAAAGAAATGTATGCTTATTTATTTTTTAAAAGCTTGTTGTGAATATGCATATGCATCATTGTCTGTGATGTGCTCTTTCTTTTTTAAAGTATTTATTGGTGCTTTGTATAGAGTAAGTTGAAATTGGTTTGGCATGCTTTATGTAGTATAGTATTATGATTTCAAACATGAAAGACGGGCTTGGTTCAAGAAGTGGTGTCTAGTTCCTGCACTCACAAGGCAGGGGGCTAAGAGGCACCATGCCCTAGGAGCAAGCTCCTTAGATCTTGCTGACAACCTAAAGAAATATATGCTTGTTTATTTTTTAAAAGTTGATGTTGTGAATATGCATATGCATCATTGTCTGTGATGTACTCTTTCTTTTTTAATGTATTTATTGGTGCTTTGTATAGACTAATTTGAAATTGGTTTGGCATGCTTTATGTAGTGTAGTATTATGATTTCAAACATGAAAGAAGGGCTTGATTCAGGAAGTGGTGTCTGGTTCCTGTGCTCACAAGGCAGGGGGCTAAGAGGCACCATGACCTAGGACCAAGTTCCTTAAATCTAGTTGACAACGTGAAGAAATATATGCTTATTTATTTTTTAAAATTTTATGTTGTGAATATACATATGCAATATTGTTTGGTATGCGTGATGTGATGTGACCCTTGTTTTTTTAATAAGTTGATACCAATTTCATGTATGTTGCGCTATGATAAATTTGTTCAATTTCTGAGATTTAAAACTATTTATGAATGCTCTTTTGTTTTGATCCTACATATGGTTTAGGGATGGAAGGATCTAAGCGTAAGGCTATTGATTTTGAGTTATCTAAAGCAAAATGAAAGTATGTCAATCAGGTCCTTCGAGATGAGCTTCTTGCAGAGATAAATAACATGAGTACAAAGGAGATGGAGATGACCATAGAAAGCACTTCTAGATTGCATACTCTCAAGAGCAAAGTTGTTTTGAATACAAGGCGTCAAGTAGAACTGGATCCTAATAGGAAACACCTTGTAGGGATCACAAAATGCGACACTGATGTTATGCAGACTTTTTAGAACTTGCAGACTTTTTTTCAGTCATTGGATGAGTACACAACTGTGGATACTACATCATGGTTGGGAATGCATTTGAAAGTGGTAGAAAACAATAAGAGAAAACCATATTTTTTACATGTACAAACTTGATTCAAAATCCAATGCTAATAACTTAGTGCAAGTTTTGATCCAAGGTTTAAAAGAGTATGGAGGCATGACAGAGTCTGAGATGGTCAAGAAACTTGTTTGTTTTACATGTGATGGTGCTTCAGTCTTGCAAGGTTGTTGGAATGGTGTCTCTGTACAAATAGAAACAAAATATGCTCCTTACTATGTTGGGATACATTGTATGGCTCATCGCAAAAATCTAGCTTACAAAGTTATGTCCACATTTCCATCAGTACAACGAATCGAGACTTTGGTTAAAAAAGCTACTCTTACTTTTGCAAGAGTCCAAAAGGATATAATCAATTTAGAGTTATTGTAGAAGCAGTGGGTACAAAAGGGAGGAAGATTTGGAAGAATGTGGATACTAGATGGATATCTTTGGTTCAGCCAGTGAAAAGATTATGGGATGAATACAAGACTTTGGTCTATTTAATGCATATGGAGGCAGAAGAAGAGGTTGAAAAGGCAGATATTTTATATCATAAACTGACCAAATAGATTCGATATTGGGATTGTGTGGAATTATTCCACTTTTAGACAAAATGAATATGTTGAGTAGAATGTCTCAATCGAAGGATATTTATATCACTGAATATGTCAAGGCAATAAAACTCACTAATTTGAGTATAACAACAGCATACAATAAGAAGTCAAGCTCTAGTTTTCAAGATGAGAAATTGTTTAAAGATTGGTAAAGTTTAATAGACCTAGATGGGGATTCCTCTCTTTTAACATGTGACCAGGAAGGATATGTTTGCCTTTGTGCAAACAATCAAGTTTTTAGGATGACGAGAGAAAACAAACGACACAAAAGACTACAATACATTTAAAAAGAGGCTTTTTTAAAGAAAGTACAAATAGTGAAAAATGCCCTTAGTGAAGTTGCAAGTGCAGTGGTAGATGAGATCAAAAGTAGGTTTCCACGAAATGACTAATGGAAGCATTTACCATCATATTTCCACATTTTTGGGTCAATGGATCTTATGAAAGTATCAAAGTAGGTCTAAAGAATCATTTGGATGCTCTCAAAAAACGCTTTGGACAGGACATTGACATGGACAATATAAAGTACAATGGTTTGTTGGGTTTTGGAAAGCTTTATTCACAGTCTTCCCTTTTTGGAGAAGTCATGCACCAGGAAAGTAATTTAATGGAAAATGTTGCAAGGTTCGATGGTTCGTCTTTGGAACGAGCTCTCTCACAGTACATTCCTACAAGATAACATTTCTGAGTACTTCAAGCTTGCAAGTTTATGTCAAACCTTTATTCTTGGCTCAATTGAGGATGAAAGGTGTTTTAGTACTCTCGGTTACTTGAAGAATAAGCTTTGTAATAAACTAGATGATAACTTAGATCTTAGCTTGAGATTATACTCTTGTTCTTATGATGTTAGTAGCTTTTTGTATGATAGAGAATTAGACTCTGGAAGTCAAGCTGTAAAAGAAAAGGCTATAATTAGCTTTTTTGGACTATTTAAACTAGACTTTGAGAAATTTCTTCCCCCATTGGATTTGACAGATATTCATTATCCTTAAACAATTTTATGTTTTGCATACTCTACAGCATCCTAAATGCTAGCTATTTCATGTATTTTAAAATTATGTAAAACAGAAAAGATAGAGTTTTCAATATAACTAGTTTTTAGTATATTTGTGAAAATTGAAAGCTTTTTAAATGCTCTAGAATATTTAGCCAAGTTTTGAAACAAAAATTATAAAAAAAGATATAATTTTCCAATTCTTTGAAACTTGTAAAAATAATTTATGAAAAATTTCACCAGTATATTATAATACTATATTTCTATACCTTCGATAAAGACATCCATGGTCCCCTCTAGCCCCTTCGACTGAGGGGTGATCACCTAGGCGTGCCCATCGTAAGGGAAGAAAGAGTAGGAGGGGTCGCTTATGTTGTGCTGACTTGGGAGATGTAGACAAGCCAGGACACTCACATCCCTACAAGTCTCCACTTGGTCCCGAGACCCAGTACCAGTCAGGTCGCTTGCCCTCTTATACTCCCACTACTAGTCCTCACTCCATAAGCACTCGTACAAACACCACTCGCTCTGACTTTGCCACTACCATGAGTCCTCCTTACCTGATCGAGGACCTGTCCTATGAAATCACGGTTGTTGGAGAGTGTATAGAAAATAAAAAGGGTGCAGCAGTTATGGCTACCATGAGGCAGTTGATGAGCCACCACTTCAGGAGTGGCATAGCTACTGATTGGTGGTACCAAGATGAGGGAAAGAAGCATTCAATCATCAATGAATTGAAAATACAATATCCTAACCCTCAAATCGGGAGTTCAATTCAGATTACATGAAAGAGCGCATGGGGGTCCTCTTGAAGCATCATAGGTCAACCTTGCCTACTTCCATCACAAAGGGGAAGGCTAAACCCAATTGGGCAGACAAAGTTGATTGGAAGTTTTTCAAGAAGCAATACAAGGACCATCCTGAATTGTTCAAGGGTTAGAGAACAGCTACAAGGAGATGGCTAGACTCCGTAGGTACTTCGCACTTTCATGCAGGCGGATGGTTGCTGTTCGAGGCAACTGTGGTAAGTCTACTTCTTCTAATTTAATATATTGTTCTATTTGTTTTACTACATATTGCATGCACTTTATCTAACTCTCGTAAATTGGGCCCATAGCAAGCTACGATGGGTCACCTTCCTATAGACACAGAGACAAGATGTGCGTTTTGTGTAGGAACAAAGCCATGGTTTATTGAGCAGGAGGCACTGGGACGATGGGTGATTGGGCTGAGGTGGCTGCTTACACGGTATAAGTCTACTCCTACTTGTAATCTCACTTTTTAAAATATTTTATTCTTTAAGTTTCAATCTAATTTCCAATTAATATGGTTTCACTCTTAGAATCAAAGCTCGAACGTCCCATCAGCAGAGGTGAGTGGTGATGATGAGGGATTAGGCTTACACGGCTTTGACGAGGGCTAGGGATCAGGCACAACTCATGAGGGCCAGGGATCCAGGCCAGCGCGACGAGGATGAGGATGACAATTCGGATGACCAATAGTAGTAGTATTAGTAGTAGTCTGCATATACTTCGCCATGTATATGCTTTTGTATATCGGCTCATTTGAGTTATTTTGTATCACCCTTTTCAAAAAGATAATTTTGTAACAAACAATGTTGTATATCTTCGACACGTATATGCTTCTCTCGCTTGGTTCATTCGAACAATTTTGTATCACCCTTTTCACAAGGGAAATTTTGTAACAAAAAACATTCTTTTGTAATTACTAAATGAAAAACATTAGTGAGGAAAAACAAGGCTTGCTGTGGCCCTCTTTAGCCACACTAATGTTTTTTTAAAGCTTCTATTAATCGTCGATATATAGCGACGTTTACCAATGTCACTATATAGTGACATTTATTAGTGTCGCTATATAGTGACTGTTCTTTTTTTATGCTTATAGCGACGTAAATACCGACCTTTGTGGCCATCAAAAAAAGACTTTTTAGTGTAAAAAAGGTCAATATTTCTGTTGAAAAGTACCTATGCCTTGTAGTGCTTGTGTGGCTAGTAGCTAACTCTAGATGGAGGGCTAGCATTAGTCTTGGAGCTATAGGTTGCTTGCAAGTCATGTCAAACCAGAAGTACCTTCAACCCTCAATATCTCTTAAGAACCTCAAAGATCCTCCATAGATTAAAGAAATGAGAACTCTTTCACATCGAGTCAATGAAACCATGTGAGGATTCTTTCTTACTCTCTCTTGGAAAGTAGAGGTGTCTCAGAAATCTCTTTCACACAATCTCTCAATAGAATAAAGTGAAGAATGAATCTAAATTTCTCGCTCTCTCATGAATGGAAATGGATAGAAATTTATGAAACAAACAGAAGGTTTTTTTTTTTCAACACAATCTACAGAAGTGAACTCTCACAAGAATGCTCGAGAAGCTCTCAATCTCTCAATCACTATCACACTCTCACAAAGATGGTGCCTAAGTGGAAGGCATCACCATGCTCTGATACCATGACAAAGTGAGGGATCAAGGAGGTTCAAAGAACCACATGAGAGACATAGGGTAGTAAACACTCAATCTATTGCAATGTGTGTAATCAACAATACATGATAGGCTTCTTATATAGAGAGAGGTTTTAGAATAGTCAAACCATGTGGGATCCTCTCATCCACATCTCTCCTTGTGGATATCCTCAATCCACATCTCCACATCATGTAGTCCACATCCTAGGGTGGCTACTTTGATTCTTTCTTATACCATACCTTAGCCTCTAATTATGTGCTCATGGCACCACAACTCTCAATAGAGCTTTATTCTACCTTTCATACAAAAAGGTGGTGATGCCCTGATTGGTCATAGCACTCCACACTACTTTCTCTTTTTCTTAAAGGATGAAAAACCAGTGATGGAGTGGCAACACTATTCTCATGATACAATATGGGAACCCAAAGAACCTTACTATCTCTTAACTTCAATCCCAAGCAAAGAAATGCATCCAATATGGGCTCCTATAAAAGAACTCAGTGAGAAATCTTAAGGTAAAAAAAAAGGTTTAAAATCTTTTATTGCATACAAAGAGGAAATGCTTCGTAGATTTCTTGATTGGAAGCCCTCTTGAAAGGAACACACTGCTATTATAATTAAGAAGACCTACCAATTGATAAAGGACCTTGAGAAAATGCAAGCAGATGATGATAAGGCAAAACGGCCTTTATTTTGGCCAAATTTTGGTAATGACTTGCGCCCATCATTTGATGTCTTAGAGAATGAGTTTGATTCACTAGTCCCACGTCCATATTGTGGTCCGAGGAAGAGAGAGTTTATGCCAGAAGTAGACATAGACATCCACTACTTTGTTGCAGTTTGACCATCAACCGATGAGCTTGAGAATATTAAGTTATGGGCTACAAAAGTGGTGGACATGAGCATGGATGACAAGGGAAAAGTTGCAACATTTATAGCACTATGGTATGAGCTAAGAGGTCGGAAGGAGAACCATGATAACAATACACTGTATATTGGTTGTTTGAAAAAGGAATGGATTCCAAACCATGAAGTAGTTTCAGAGCTTTCCACAGAGACATTCATAGTATCTTGGAAATCAAGGACAAAGAAAACAAGGAAGCACATGAAATATGATGTAGAAGAAAAAATAAGAATACCTCTATCCATTATTTTGCACATGATTATAGATTTTTTGAAGATGCTCACTAAGGAGGAAGTAGAAGGAGATAGTGCAAATGAAGAATGCCCATGACAATACCATTCAAGCATCCAAGCAACAAGTGATGATGAATTAGACATTCAAACAAACTAGTTACCTATTTGTACTTAACACATTTGTAAAGGCAGAATTGAGTTATTGAAAAGGCTGCATGTCAAACTCCTTTGTACAAAGACTCATGGAGAGCAATATTTCTTGTAAACATATGACATTGTAAAATTGCAAGCATATCTATTACTATTTTTGGAGCACATTTAAAGAGTCTTCTATGCCTCTTGTCTATTTTAACCTTTAAATTTTTTGGGACTTCAAGAGTGTTATAGTTTTCTACATCAAATTTTAAGTGCATTCTTTTGGATTAAATTATATTAATAAGTCTTTATTTTGAAAGTGATTTTTCATGGATTTAAATTAATAACTCATGAATTTTTTTAAATATGAATAAGATTGTTAAAGAGAAGAAGTACAAAATTAGGATTTAATCAAAGTTTTTGCATTAGTAGTTAAAGCCAAAATTAAAGTTCAACAGAGTATCCAAAACATCCATTTAAAATTCACTGAAGCAAGTGCATATCAATCGATAAGAAATGCATAGTTTTTTGTCATCATTGCCCTCTCTAAACCAAGATCTGATTCCTTGTGTGGTACTGATGGTGTGCACTCCACATCCACCACTACCAAAAAGGAGACAAAAAAATTATCATTAATTCCTTTAGACCAACCATTATTTTTCTAACATTGCTCTTCTTGTCATTCTCTTGTAACACAAAACAAAAACAAACCTTCTTTAAGATCTTTCTTTTCCTAAATTCTTTACATCCTTGACCTCCCAGTAGTATCTTTACCCATAGGGGACTCCTTCATCTTCTTGTGGTTGAATTCCTAATATAAATATTGATCTCCCACAAGAGGATGTTACCACGAGAGAAATCTAACCACCATGGGAAATTTTCCAATTCCCACTATGCCATGGTCATGCATGGTGGTAGGATACATAGAAGTGGTAGGGTTGGGAATCTCCATCGAACCCCTACAATGGTAAGGGAGATCATCTATCTTTCCCTTAGACTTCAAATGGGTGAGATATCTAGAGAATTCATAAGAAAAAGAAGTATATAAGCCCATGAACAAGATACTGATACACAAACACCAAAGGAGAATATCAATTTGAGTAAAAGAGTTCTATACCTGCAAACTACTCTATGAGCTGCTTGATCGAGCTCTATTTTATTGGCAGCAAGATTGTCAATCTTCCCAAGACCTCTCAACTCACTAGACTCCATTATCTTGGGAGATGTGAACATATGACTTTAATATGGTTTAGTAGAATGGACAGGTGGGAAGGGATGGGCATTGTGATAGGAGGCCATGAATTGAATACATGGACGCACCTCAAAGAAAGGGCAGAGCTAGTGGACATATCAGAAGAAAATTACTTTACTTGGACAAATAACCAGGTAGGACACCTCAACAAAAAAGGGTATTTGGATAGAGCATATTGCTCCAAGAGAATAGTTGAGAAGATGCTTTGTGTTAAGAGTAGAGCGCTGGGTACCCTTCCCTTCTCAAATCACAAAGACCTGAAAAAGAGAAAAAATGCATGCCTGCAATGGGGGATTTGCACAAAAATGCATTTTGGCCCACTCCAGACGCACTGGCGATGTCAAAATCATCAAATACTACATAGAAAATCAAGGTTCTTATATATGCATTAAATGTGAAGCCTGAGTACTAGACTGACATTTTTGTAGTAAGTATCCATATGTTAAGGCATTTTCCATATTTTGAGTGCAACAAAAATAGGTAAATATTGAATTTCTTAGAGGGCCCCAAAATGAGTTCCCTTCTTTCCTAATGTCAAGCAACGCATGTACCCTATCGGTGTCTGAAAAGAGGCAATGTCCACCTTAACCGTTGCCTCCTCTCTCTTGGAGAGGATCCATGTTTCTTTTGGGAGGATAACTTTATGAACACGCACTTGGGGACACAAGCGAGTCATCCTATTCATAGCATGCAAGTCTTCTCGCACTCCTCTCGAGTCTTTGGAACCAACCAAGTGTGCCCAAATAGTAGCCCCCACATTCTTATGGGATCCAAGAGATGATGGATTTCTAATTGACCCCAATAATGAAGCTCATGAAAGATGGATAGCACCACAAGAAGGCTCCTCTCCATTCACCCTCCAAGCCTGAATCCAGTCACTTGCCTTCAAATATGGTGGTGGTGGATCACAAGCTGGCCTCCACAAGCGAGATGGTCCAGCGGAATGTATCGAGCATGACCTTCATAAACATTTTTCCTCATATGTTTGGAGTATCATGCAAGCAGTTTCAAACCCCGCCCACAAACAGGACAAGCATGGTACCCACTTGTAACAAGTCATGCATGCATGCATGAATGTGTTAGTATAAGACATTCATGCAAAAGAGAGTCATAAACGCATAATCACATATTATACATGTAAATACACAACCACGTACTTGCGCACTCTAGTCATGCATGGTCCACATCAAGATTCCTGTGATTAAAATGTCATTGCTATATCTAGGAGCTCTGGAAATATCAAAGAACCACACTCCTCTCCATAAGATATGTAGTTCCTCTATCAAACGTTCCATGTACACATCCATATTTTTGGCTTGTACTTCCCTGGCACAACCATTGCAAGCATGAGGTGTCCATTCTTTATTGTTAGCCATGGTGGGATATTGTAATTCAGCAAGACTATAAGCCATGTCGACCAAAATGTTGAGCATAACCCAAAAGGGTTCACGCCATCCATGGCGATCCCAAGATGTAAGTTGCATGGGTCCCTTGCAAAGTCCAGCCACTGATTGTCTATTGTAAATGGGTGGAGGGTGACAAAATCTCTATAAAAGGAGCCCTCCTCTCCCTTGTTCAACATCTCTTCCACCATTAGGGCTCGTGTTGCTGTAGCTCTAGTCACCTCAAGCCTCTTCCATGAGCCTTCTTGGGCCTCTTGTAGATATTGTCTTATGTAGACTCTTGAGTCCATCTTTCTCTAGTTTATTCTCTCTCTATGAGTGGTCTTGGAGCTTCTGTTCCCTCTTGTACATATGAAACTTCTTCTTCTCCCTTGTGTTTGTAATATTTTGAGTTGAATTAGAGTGGAGTCTCACTTTATTGGTAATGAAAGTCACTTTACGTTCTCTCTCTTGAGTGTCTCTTCCCTTTTTCCATTGCTTTCTCTTCTAAAGTGCTTAGAGGTGTTGTCTATTTGGCCGCTCATTGCATATACATGGTTTATCTCTTTCCCAAGCCACAAAGGGGGATATTTCTTCCCTCCTAGGTGACGTCTATGGGACTTGGATCGTTGATGAAGTCTAACATATTCAAGTATTGGAGCTTCTCACTACCTAATAGAGAATCACCAAGAATCTCTTCATTGCATTGGCATCATTTAGTGTGCTCCACACCCTCCACATGGAGTGTCTCTACAGGATCTTTTTGTATCACCACCTTGTTCCTTCCTGACTCATCCCACAATCAGCACCAAGACAAAGACCAAAGGCCACTCCTTCCACCTCACCCTCTGAGCGGACTCCTCAGAGCTACACCCTGTCTCTTCTTCTTCTTTGGTTAAGTTAGAACTCGAACTCTCTGATATTGAAGGCTCCTCCTTAACTTCCTTTTTGCGACTTCTGATGTTGTAGTGCACCTTCTTATCATTTCCCTACAAAAGCAATTCTCTAGTATCCCACTTTTGAATAGCCTTCACCTTGTGTAGCCAAGGCCTTCGCAAAACCAATGGATAGGCATGTGCATATGGCTTGGTAGGGATCACCTGAAACGTAGTCAACACAGAAATTCAACATACATCCACCTCTAGATTCTTCACAAATCCCAAGGTCTTAACCCTAGTTTGTCAGCCAATTGGATGCGATAAGGAGAGGTAGTACTAGAGTATTTTAAATCAGTTTCTGTGATGGTCTTCTCACTCATGATATTAATTGATGCACCTCCATCAATGTACACATTAGAAATCACTTGACCATCAATGATCACATCAACTATAGGCACATCATCACCAACATCTATATCTACCTTTTGAACAATAGGAATGGCACTTTTCTTCTTTTTCTTCTTTGACACTCTTGTGCTTTTGCTAGCTTTCCCCATTCCTTCCATAGTTTTGGAGACAAAGCAAGTAATTGATTAAAGGTGATATGAGCTTCCTTTTCTTTAAGGTCGGACAACAAGTCATAGCTTCCAATGCCTTGTCATAAAGGAAAGTCTAACTGGCTAATTCTCCTTCTATATCCCTTCTTTTTCTTACTATGGTGTTTCTCTTCCTAATGGTCCTCATATACTTCTTCCTTGCTTTCTTCTTCTTCTTTTGCTTTACCACGCCCTCGTTTAGCCATCATTACCTCTCTTTCCTCATCACCTGAAGAAGCTTCTAACAAGGATATTTTTTTTCTTCTTTCTTTCTCAATCTAGGACACTCAGGGTGATAGTGACCTTTTTCATTACATTCATAGCAAGTGACCCCACTCTTATCTTGAGGCCTCACTCTTTGGTTCTCTAGGTTGTCATGCATTAACCAAATGCAATTTTAAATGAGCAAACTCGGCCATCAATCGGGAGATATTATGATCTATCTCAGAGGACTTTGGTACCTGAGGAGTGCCCATTACCTCCACCTTAGAAGTTGAAGCTATTGAAGACACAGAAGAGGATTCGATCTTTAGAGAAGCTTCTTTCTTGGTCGCAATGCGAAGTGCCTCCATGTATGTGTTGGATCTTTACTCATTAGTTTTGAGCAAAGACGAGGCTCCAAAGCCATAACAAATTTGCTCATCTTTAAGTGCACTATCCCTATGAGACTTTGAGGGGCCAATGATGTAGATGCCATAGCTTGCAAAATTGCCCTTTCATACTTGGTCTATAAAGTTTCATATCGAATCGCCAACATAGAGACCATCTCACCCTCTGCTTGATAGACTGGTCCAACTGCAACATCAAAGCATTTGGCAACTCCACTGCCTCAAATCTCTACTTTATTGTAGCCACCACTTGGTCCCAATCCTCCTTGGTAGAGTCTGGCAAGGCCTCATGCCAACTCAAGACTACACCTTCAGGGAAATCAGGCAAAATCTCCCCCCGATCCTTCATGGACCATCTAGAAAGCTGGTATCCTCGAATCAAATCCCGAAGACAAGACTCCAAGTCTTCCCCTTGGGTCCCTCGAAACACTGGAATCTTCACCATGATGAAACACAAAAAGGAAACACCAAGATCCAAATAATATCCCAAACAAGATCCCACAGAGCCTCAATATACCAAGACTAACTTATTATGCATAACCACTTGTTGAAAACCCTCCACAATGTGATCCTCAACAAAATCTTTAAAAATAAATGACCAACCATCACCATGAAAACATTGTGTATACATGCATTCAAGAATCACCCTTGTCACAATTGGACGTGCACATAATAGCTTCAAGATATTGTACTGTTCATCATTTGCATAGCAAAAGAAGTTGAAAGCATTGAGAATCACCACTCCATTTTTATAGTCAAAAACTACTGAAAGACTTAACTCTTCTTCACACCAAGCTGCTAGTGCATGAAACAATCCCCAATCTATCATTGTGCTTGGCTGATGGCATTGTCGATTCACCAACATATTCAAGAATCACCCTTGTCACAATTGGACGTGCACATAATAGCTTCAAGATATTGTACTCTTCATCATTTTCATAGCAAAAGAAGTTGAAAGCATTGAGAATCACCACTCCATTTTTATAGTCAAAAACTACTGAAAGACTTAACTCTTCTTCACACCAAGCTGCTAGTGCATGAAACAATCCCCAATCTATCATTGTGCTTGGCTGATGGCATTGTCGATTCACCAACATATTCAAGAGTGCAAACATAAAGGATATGATCATGATGACCATGCAAATATCTTGAGCATCACCTTCACAATCTTCTAGTTCTCTTAAACGGGTTGCAATCTCTTCTAACAGAGTTCTTCTAGGCATATTCTTTATCACATCAAAAAACACATGCCTATACTAGGCATAACATGCAATCAAGTACACCCGAGACTGTTTAATAAAGTGGGATGAATCCAATACCAAATGTACCTGGCGTCTCCACCAAAAAGATGTGACATGAAGTTAGGGGTAATAAACTTCATGCACCTCTTTACTCCTTGCTACTTTCGATCTGAATGATAGAGATATTTATCACTGGGAAAGGGACATTAAAAATAAGCCTTTATACCAAGAGACCACACCATATTATCCTCCCTTATATGTGAATGAAGATGGTAACATCCCAAGTGATGTTGTACTCAAGCATAGGGAGAAGGAAAGGATCAGCGGAGGCCATAATCTCGGCAAGCCAGTCTGCGCCAAAGAGAAGAGTGATACGTTGTTGAAAGAAGATATTGTGGCTCAACATGACATGAACTGATATATATCAAGGAGTTTGAATGAGCTGATTTGGTCGGATGGGTAGGTTCTAATGAAACATTGCACCTCCTTCATAGACACCTTTACACTTAGCTCAAAACACTCTGCAAACTATCATAAGATACAAAGACCCATAACTTTCAGCAAATTCATGATATAAAATATTCAAACACATATCCAGATGTGCCTTAAAATGGGCTTTGCTCTGATATAAGTTTCATAAGAAACAGAGAAGCGGTCGGAACGATATGGGTAGTTCACTGGACGGGGGTAGAAACTGTCTGAAAAAGAAATAGTCACATAGAGAGAGTCATGGATTTCTTGTTTCATATCTAATACAATAACTCAAGACAGGATGATGCTCCTTGAAGAGAGCTTTGTGTTGATATAAGTTTCATCCAAATCGGATCACCGAGAAAAAAGTTATGAGCAAAATACTGACAAGAGGTCAAACTGTCATGAAAAACCCTACTCCTTCTACTAGTGCCAACTTGGGAGAATACTACCTCCATACTTTCATGCCTCAACCTAGGTGGTATTGACTTGGGTGCAAAGTGGTGCACGCATCCGATAAGTACTTCTTTGAATAACACACCTAGGAGCATGTTTTTGTAGGAATATGCAAAAAAATGGTGTTTAATGCTTGATCGACAATGCAAAGCTTATTCGATGGACACAATACTTTGCATGCCCCTCAACTTAGGTGCAAAGTGGCGTGCTCATATAATATCGTTTAGATAAGAGCTCGTGGAGGTCATTCATCATATGTAACCCTATCATGTGAGTTCAACAGAAGGATATTTTTAGTATCTAAATTTTACATAAATTAATTTACATAAGGGAGTTTTTAAAATGATTTTGGGAAAAATTTACAGATTTGTACAGAAAAATGGTGCATTTTATTAATGGAAAATTTACAGATAAGGTATTTTACAAATAGGCTTTGAATGCATGTGATATAGAAGGTTTATACATAGTGACCCCCTCGAGCCTAAGAGTTCATAAAGTTAGTGGTTTTAAAAAAGGTGTGATTCAATGGATAGACAATTTTGAGTAACAATTGACATGAAAAGTATTTGTGAGGTAAATAATTAAAAAAAATCGTATTTATTAAGAAAATAGTTGAGTCCAATTATTATGAAATCATTTATGCTTAGTAGGATATTTATTAATCAAGAAAAGGATGCCTATAGAAAAGTAGTTGTGACGTTAATAGTTTTAAAAAAGGTGTGTTTACAATGAAAATAATTGAGTATAATTAATCAAGAACAATAACTGTGCTTAGTATGAAAGAGAGAGAAGGGTGAAAGGAAAGGAAAGGGAAAAAGACTAGTGAAAGGAAAGGAAAAGGAAAAAGATTAGTGAAAGGAAAGAAAAGGAAAAACAAAAGAGAGGGGTAGAAAAGGAAAGTCTTAATTTGCCCTGAAGAAGTATTAAGAGGTCTTCTTTTCTTCATTCATTCTTATCTCAATTAGTTGGAGCAAGAAGGAGCAAGAGGAAGAATCAAGGAGCCTATCTACAAAACCGAGTCTATAGCCTATCTACAAAACCTTCAGCCACCTTAGCCAAGTATGGAGAATTTATATTCATGTTTTCTTTTCTTAAATATTTAAGAAACTAAAATTGAGAGAAAGGAGAGAGGAACGAATCTTTTGGTCAACGAAAAAAGGAAGAGAAGAGAGAGAAATGATGAACAGAAAGCAGGGAATGGAACTAAAGGAAAGGGATGGGACTAGAATGGAAACTGACGTGTGAGGAAGAGGAGTGACACACAAAAAAGATCATGATGGAAGGGTTAGACATGAGGGAATAAGGACGGAAGAAAGATTGCGATTAGCAATGAACGGAAAGAAAGATCAGCAATCCCGACTAGCAAGAAAGATCGCGATTGTGACAGAAGAAGGATGAAAGGGCCTTCCCTACCCCTTCCCTTTGCCATGCGGGCGGGCGAGCGTTTCGCGGGCGGGCGGATGGGTGGGTGGTGCATGGGGTGGTGCATGGGTGAGCAGGTGGTGCACAGGTGGCTATTGCACCAACGATGTGCAGGCGTGCAGGTGTCGATTGCATTGACGGCCGAGTGGGCAGGTGCTGGCGATGGAATATTTAGCTATGTGGAATGTTGGAAGAATTTTTGGCAATGCTAGGTTGTGGCGATGCAATGGTGATGGCAATGGTAATGGCGGGCTGGCGAGGGTGATGGTGATGGGAACGATCATAAATTTTTGAACATAAATTGATCTAGTAGCAGGGACTATGAGAAATCGATGTTGTGGCAAGCAATGGACATTAACATCGATGGAAATTTTGATTGAGTGGTATGGAGGGGAGAGAAAGAGGTTGGAAGAAATTGGAATGGAAAATCAAGTAGAAGTAGCAACGAAGGGAGTGAGAAGAAATTAGGAGGAGCCAACTAAAAGTGTCGTACTCTTAAAAAATACAATAGAGAAAAAGTGTCAAAAAGATCTCTTTCTCCTGTACTATAGTCGGTAAGAGATCTTGGGAAAGAGTATGTTGTGCGAGAGAATATCGCGTGCATTTTCGATGAGGAAAGGGTGAAAGAATGTTTAGGAGAATGTCAGGCTTTTTTGTTAGGAGAATGTCGGCTCTTTTGTTTGTAGTTTAGATTCAAATCCTCCCATACTTTAGTTTATATTTCAAATTTGAATCTCTTGGGCAAGTTTTCTCCTAAACTCTCTCGAAATTTGAATCTTCTCATTTCTATTCTCACTTTCCTCACCTCTTCTTTTCCTAATCTCCTCCTCCCCTAATTCATCGTCGTCAACACTGACGATCCTAACAGGTAGAGATTTTACTCTCTCCTCCCCTTTCTTCCCACCCCTGCCTTAATCCCCTTCTTCCCACCCCTTAATCTCTCCAAACTTCCGTCTTCGTCCCACCCTTTAATCTCTCTCCAAACTTCCATCGCTCCTTTCGAATCTTCGTCGCAATGCATTGCGATAGAAGAGAAGGGATGGGATGATGGAAAAAAGGAGAGGGGATTGGCGTGGGAAGAGAGGCGACGAGATGGGAGGGTGGCCGCTAGGGAATAAGGGGGAGGGGGTTATAAGGGAGGAGTAGGGGATTATAAGGGTTAGTTAAGTGTAAAGGGGTTAGGCCACTAGGGAATAAGGGGGTTATAAGAGAGGGATAGGGGATTATAAGTAAAGGGTTAGTTAAGGGAAAGGCGGCTATAAGGGAGGGGTACCAGATTATAAGTGGGGGTTATAAGGAATGGGGTTAGTTAAGGGGAAGGGTTATAGGGAAGGGGGGTTAGTGAATTAATTAGTTATGGGAAGGGGATTAGTAAATTAATTAGTTAATTAATAAAGGGAGGGTTATAGGAGAGGTGTTAGTAAATTAATTAATTAATTGATTAGTTATTACTTAATTACTTATTACTTGATTAGCTAATTAGTTAATCTAGCATAAATTGGAGAGGTAGATCTACCATTTCATAATTTTAATTTTATTAGTTTGTATATCATTTTTTTTTAAATCAAAATTAATGAATTTAATATATAATTTTTTGTATTTTTAAATTTAAGTTTATCTTAGATAATGTATTTATATTTTTAATTCATTTTACATTAAATGTATATTTAGTTTAGTTTAAAATGTTTTGATATATATATATATATATATGCATATATATATGAATGTATAGGTATATATATATATATATATATATATATATAAGAGGGAGAAAATGAATGATTTCTTTAATGTCTACCATTTTGTCATTTTATTTTATTTTTTATTTTTTATTTTTTTAAAATGCGGGTTTATATTAATATAGAGTCAACTATATTTACAATAATAAAAAAAGATCAACATATTTTCAATAGATCTGCTCAATATCAGAGCATATACCAGACACCATCTTTTTAGCAGACGATCTAGAAGTACAAGCAAAAGCTATAGAGATGAACAGAGAGCTATGCTACCTCGTGCGACTCTTCCTTTGCCACCAAGTGGGCAACCACTCATAGAACGATCGTGCCTAGAATGCGAGGATGGGGGCACACCTTACGGACTCTAGTTCAAGGTTTGGGTTCCAAAGGCTTGAAGTCAGGACAAGGAGTATCCTCGTTGCAAACTTTGACCGAGACACCAGCTAGGTCGTTCTGTTGCACCAGCCTCTTGTAAACAACCACTAGAGGGGGTGCCGGTGGAGAGGGAGACAAAAGATGTCGAAGCATGCTGGGGAATCGTATCAGTGAGGAGAGTCATCGAAGGGGAGGTAGTGAGGGTCTGAGTCATAGGGGAGGTAGTGGGCATCTGCGTCACAGGGGAGCCAGGGAACAGTTGACTCGAGGGAACGTGGTAGTACAGCATTGAGGCTTTGGCGGTCAACGATGCTTAGCCATGGGAAGGGACCCTCTCTATGGTGGCAGTCATAGGGAGCTCTTCTTTTCCAGCATGTTTATGCATCTAGGCTAGCAAAGCAGTCTCCTTCTTCACGATAAGCTCATCCTTTTTGTAGCACTCTTGAATTTATTGTTGCAGGTGTGAAATCTTTTCACAATTTTCTCCTCTTTTTGATGTTCACACATACATTCATTACAATTTCATTAGTACAGATAACGACATTACCAAAGACCTTAGTGCATCTGTGAGCCCATAGAGCCCAAAGAATGGAGCTGCGCATAATATTCCAGTTTTTTGGGGATCTTGTTGGTCTAGTAGGCAACCAAACTGTTTGTAAACCGCATCCCAAACATCTATAGAAAGAAGACCTGTAGTTTAGGAACAGATGGGGGATATCTTCCTGGCTCTGATACACCTTTGCAGTAGCTGTCACCTTGACCAATTATTAATACTCACTTGGCTGTCCAGACACCCTTCTGCATAATGAGCCTTAAGAGGCAAGCCTCTTTTTTTGGAAAAGTTTGCTCTCCCACATTCTTTTGAACCTATTAGCCCACACTCTTTCCGCATTTGTTCTCAGCCGTTTTTGGCTCAATTAGGCTAGAAGCTCTTCCTACCCTTCAACAAAGATGGGGACCAGGAAAAGTTCAGTCTGACCTGCCCACCTAAATTCTTTGGTCATCGGAGGTGCTCTTCCCCTCATCCAAGCAATTGAGTCTCTATCCCACAAGTTTTGTCTCACGGCTATCATTTCCAAGTCGAATCTATTCAGATTAAATCTAAGCTTTAATTGGTCATTTTCTATCCATTTCCTTTGCTCTCTATCCCACATGTCACCCCAGAGCCATAACCCTTTCTTGTTGAGTCTCAAGGTGCTTTTGATTTCGTCGTCCCTGAGCGGGGTGGTGTCCTAGATGACTGAAAACTAGATTGAGTCATTGGCCACAAACTGGGAGGTGTTTCCAGTGCTGACATCTATTAATATTTACCTTACTTATATTTCTAAGGATTAAGTAAGCCCAAAGTTTTTTAGGGTCCTACACTGCTTTTATTATCCATTGCGCCATAAATCTTACCTCTGATTTTTCCACATCTGCTATTCCTGGCTCACCTACAACTTTTGGTTTGGTGCAGGTTTGCCAATTCACTTTACCCCAGAGCCATAACCCTTTCTTGTTGAGTCTCAAGGTGCTTTTGATTTCATCGTCCTTGAGTGGGGTGGTGTCCCAAATGACTGAAAACCAGATTGAGTCATTGGCCACGAACCGAGAGGTGTTTCCAGTGCTGACACCTATTAATATTTACCTTCCTTATATTTCTAAGGATTAAGTAAGCCCAAAGTTTTTTAGGGTTCTACACTACTTTTATTATCCATTGCGCCATAAATCTTACCGTTGATTTTTCCACATCTGCTATTCCTGGCCCACCTATAGCTTTTGGTTTGGTGCAGGTTTGCCAATTCACTTTAGGGACCTTGCTCGGGGAGTTCACTATGTTTAAACCCTCTATATCACGTGCGTTCAAGACTTATTTGTAAAATCCCTTATCCATAAAATTTTTATTAATAAAATGTACCCTTTTTCTATACAAATCTGTAATTTTTTCCTTAAATCATTTTAAATAGTCCCTTATGTAAGTTAAAATTTGTAAATTTTGGACATTAAAAATATCCTTCTGTTGAACTCACGTGATAGGGTTACATAAGATGAGTGACCTCCCCGAGGGACCTTGTTATTGACTTCATCTCCTCCCCATAGAAAGGTTATGAACAAGCTGTTGATCTGTCTCAGGGACTTCTTAGTTGGGAACCAACAAGAGATATAGTAAATAATGGAGGGGTAAATGTAGTGGTTTAGGACGAATTTTCTTCTTACTAGCATCATTTAAAGTCCTTGCCATCTATGACCTAGTCCCATCTGTCTCACATTGTGCACCCGAATCCCATAGATATTCCTAAGAGTCTAAAGACTTCTCCATTTTTGATTTCTTTACATCCCTTATTAGATAGGAAGAGGGGGGGAGGGCTCAGTGTGCCATAGATACCTATTTTATCATGATTAATCCTAGATCCCAAAGCTGTGCAAAAGGTGTTTAGACATTCGAGCATGCCCTGCACAGACTCTTCATCGTTGTGAGGTGTTAGATTTGTGTCTTCTGTGAAATGCTGACCCAAAATTTGTCTATCCCCTTCTACCTAGATACCTTTCACTGTGCCCTTATCTACTTCATTTTGAATGAGCCAGTAGCCTAGGGCATCTACAGCTATGGCAAAGAGCAGAGGGGCTAGCTAGCAGCCTTGTGTGATGGATCTTTTAAGCTTGAAGGGTTGCATTGTTTTGCCATTTAATTCAACTTTGCTTCTGGCTTGACAAAGCAGAATTTCCATGTAAGACACAAAGCCAGGTCCCGCTCCCATGTCTTTGAGGAAAGATAGAACGAAATCCCCACTCCATTCTATTGTACGCCTTGTTGAAGTCAATTTTGAGGAAGCAGATGTCTTGTTGTGTCTCCTCCGCCAATTCAAGACCTTCCCACAAAGTGAGAATGGCTTCCAAGATGTGCCTTCCTTGAATAAATTCCTTTTGCTCCTCCTTGATCTAGCATTGCATCTTGGTCTTGAGCCTAGTAGCCAGTGCCTTTGTGCAGATTTTGTAGCTACTGTTTAGCCTAGTCAACAGTCTCTAGTTTTTCAATTCTTCTTTTGGGCCACCTTTAGGTATCATTTTAATCATGCGTGTGTTGATATGTGGGTCTAGGAAACCCTTTTCTTTGGAATCTTGCCAGAGCAACATGAGGCAAGGACCTAGCATTTCCGAAAAGACTTGATAGAACTCTATAGGAAGTCTATCTTCTCTTGGGGTCTTTTCCTTCTCCATTTGATCTACTACCTCCTGATGGCATGAGAGAGCCAGGAAAGTTATGTACTGGTTGTCTATCAGTATTTTGGACTCCATGATTGTTCATATTCAGGATGCAAGTACGCCAAAGGAGGCATGGGATACTTTGGCAAAAATGTACAGCACAAATACGCAAGCCAAAAAAATGCAGCTCAAGTAGGAGCTGCACAATGTGCAGAGAGAAAATATGAGCATCAACGACTACCACATGAAGGTGAAGAAAATTGTGGATGCACTTGCTTCCATTGGGTCGCCAGTGGATGATGACGATTTAGTTTCTGTGACCTTGAATGGTCTAGGAAAGGATTATGCACAGTTTCGGACATCCATTGCCGTCTGTGAAAAATTTCCTGATTTTGAGGAGTTGATTGCTCTTCTAATTTCTGAAGAGCAGAGAAATGGTGGTGCATCTTCTTCAGTAGGAACTTCAAAAGAAACTGTCTTCTACTCAAATGCTGGCAGAGGTAGAGCCAGAGGTAGAGGAGGCCAATCTGCACGCCGTGGTAGAAATCAGAATATGCAACAAACGTAAGAAGACCAGTCCTATGCAGGAGGACGTGGTAACTCTAGAGGCAGGGGGAGCCAAAGAGGTCGTGGTGGATGGCAGAGAGGCCAAAATGCAAACAGCAATGTTGAATGCTACTACTGTGGTAAAATGGGGCATATGGCTAAAGACTGCTACAAAAAGCAGAATGACATTATGAATGGAAAATTGCAGCAAGGCAATTATGCATCCTCTAGTAGACAGGGTGATGACAGAAATGAGCATTTGTTTATGGTACAGCGTATGACAAATTCTATGACAAGTGCAGAAGAAAGCAATGCTGTGTGGTATGTTGACTCAGGTGTGTCAAACCACATGACAGGTCATGCTGAATGGATGCAGGATGCAAGAAAAATGGAAAAACCAGGATTTGTGGAGACTGGTGATGATACTGCACATCCTATTGTGCAGATTGGCAAAATTCCTTTGTCTATGCAGGATGGGAAAAAGAAATACTTGTCTGATGTATTTCATGTCCCGAACATCACCAAGAACCTGGTTTCTGTTGGTCAGATGGTTGAGCAGGGCTTGCAGGTCAGATTTAATCCTCATGGATGCTTTGTTGAGGATATGAAAAATAATGGTCGCTTGATAGCAAAAGGAAAGAAGAAGGGTAGGATGTTTACGTTGGATGCGGACATGCCTGAATTGAGTGCAGCAATGTTTGCACATGGGACCGGTGTAGTTGCAGATATTGATATCTGGCACAAACGCATTGGTCATGTTAATAAACAGCGACTTAAATCAATGCAAGCCCAAAATATTGTTGCAGGATTGCCTAAATTCAAGGTTGTAGAAATGCACAAGGTTTGTGAAGCCTGTCAGTTTGGGAAACAGGCAAGGAAACCTTTTCCTAGGCATGTTCAAGAGAGTAAAAAGCCATTGGAATTAATCCACTCTGATGTGTGGACTACTAAAGCTGCATCTATTGGTGGTTGTCACTATTTTGTCACATTTATTGATGACTTCAGGAGAAAACTTTGAGTATATTTTATGAAAAAGAAAAGTGAAGTGTTTGGGCACTTCAAAGCTTTCAAAGCTATGGTTGAAAAAGAAACTGGCCTGCAAATAAAATGCCTAAGGTCAGATGGAGGGGGAGAGTACCTCTCAAATGAGTTTGCAAGGTTCTTGCAGGAGCATGGTATAAAGCAGCAATATTCATGCAGTCATACCCCACAGCAAAATGGAATTACAGAAAGGAAAAACAGGAATATTGGAGAGGTATCTCGGGCTATGCTAAATGAAAAAGATCTACCAGATTATTATTGGGCTGAAGCAGTTGCTACAGCA
Organism: Dipteris shenzhenensis; assembly: GCF_047967505.1. NCBI lineage: Eukaryota > Viridiplantae > Streptophyta > Polypodiopsida > Gleicheniales > Dipteridaceae > Dipteris > Dipteris shenzhenensis. The sequence goes on along the minus strand of NC_141622.1, from coordinate 48,272,170 downwards.
GTTTATATAATGAACAGGACTCCCACTGCAGCAATACATGGCATGACGCCAGAGGAGATGTATACTGGTAGGAAACCAAATATTTCTCATTTGAAAATTTTTGGTTGCATTGCCTATGTCCATGTGCCAGATGAGTTGAGGTCCAAGTTGGATCCAAAAGCTGAGAAGTGCATCTTTATTGGTTATTCTCTGCAGCAGAAAGGGTATAGATGCTATAACCCTTCTACTCGTAAGTTTACAGTGAGCAGAGATGTTGTTTTTGATGAGATGAGCAACTGGTATAAACCAACAAATGTGATGATTGATTTAGATGCACAAAATGGTAATGCTGCACAGAATTCACAGTAGCAATCACAAAATATCAGTGGACCTGCATTGTCCTCTAGCAGTGGTCCACATACTTCGCCATGGACAGGTAGATTGAGATCAGGAGAATCTCCTCAAATCAATGCAGATAGTGGTATGCAGATATCACGAAAAGGAAAAGAGAAGGTAGATCAGCCCATGTTTGATGTGAATGCAGGTCACTCTTATGTGGATGGTGAATCCAGTGGCTCAAAACAGAGCATTGATGATGAGTTGGGTATTCCTTCTGTTGTTACACCTAGAGCAAGGAAGACCAGGGATGTTTTGAGAGCACCTGGAAGTGAGCCTATTTTGCGCAGGTCTACCAGGGTTAGGTATCCTGTGGATAGGCTGAAATAAGATGGATTTACAGCCATTCACTATGCCTATATGGTCAAAGTGATACAGGAACCAGAACCCACTTCTTTTGAGCAAGCCATGGGAAATGAAAAAATGGGAGAAAGCCATGGATGAAGAAATGGATGCCTTGGATGCTAATGTACATGGGAATTGGTGCCTTTGCCTAAAGACCAGAATGCAATTGGCTGTAAGTGGGTTTATAAGATCAAGCACAATGCAGATGGTTCTGTGAATAGATACAAGGCAAGATTAGTTGTCAAGGGGTATGCACAGACATATGGCATTGATTATGAAGAAACTTTCAGCCCGGGGGATGGCAACCGTAAGAGTAGCCATTGCTATGGCTGCATCAAAGGGATGGTCTTTACATCAGATAAATGCAAAGAATGCCTTCTTGCATAGTGATTTGCAAGAAGAGGTCTTTATGGAGCAGCCAGCAGGTTATGTTCATGCTACTCATGCTGAGTTTGTTTGCAAGTTGAAGAAAGCCTTGTATGGCTTGAAGCAAGCACCTAGAGCATGGTCTGACAAGATAGGACAGTATCTTGTCACTATTGGCTTTTAGATTTCCAAGGCAGATTTCTCACTCAATGTGAGAAAAACAGAGAAAGGGATTATGCTGCTGGTCATTTATGTTGATGATTTGATCATCACAGGTGATAGTGATGAAGATATCCTTCATGTGAAAATGCTATTGAGGCAGAAGTTTGAGATGAAGGATTTGGGAGAGCTGCGTTATTTCTTGGGCATTGAGGTGATTAGATCACCAAGTGGGATACAGCTCTTGCAGAGGCAGTATGGATTGGACATGCTGTCCAAATATGGGATGACAGGCTGTAAGCCTATTTCAGTTCCTTTGGAGCAGAATGTGAAGCTCAGCGCAGATGCAGGTGAGCTTCTGGAAGACCCTACTATGTACAGACGCATAGTAGGAAGTTTGATTTACATGACTATTACTAGGCCAGATTTGAGCTATGCTGTTGGGTTGGTAAGTCAGTTTATGCAGGCTCCAAGGAAACCGCATTTGGATGCGGCTAGATGCATACTGTTATGGATAAAATTGTCTAAGGAGAAAGGCATTAATATGTATGTGTGTTTGTATATGTGGCAATAGTATAATAAAATATGGTGTGCATAGGGCCCAAGCTTGAGGTGGCAGGGCATGACCATGTGCCACCCTTCCATGTAAGAGGACCCATAAGGTGTGTTGTACATAATCCATAATAGTAATATTATAAAAGGCAAGGTGGCATGGCTCCTCCATGTGCCACCCCTCCACCTAGGCTGCATTTAAGGAGATATGGCTCAAAGTCCATGAGAGAAGCAATATAAAATAGGTGGAGATGGATATTATATTGAGTTATACCCTCTATATGAGATAGGCCCATGTGGGGGAGGTATAGAAGGACCAAGAGAGCTAGTTAAATAATGGGGAAAGTAGGATGAGGTGGCAAGATTCCTTGTGCCAACCCTCCACTTGTCCTCCTAGAGGTTTGAACATATTATAAAATTGGAAAGAGACCAAGGGAGTATCATAGACTTGAGATATGGGGCTTGATTTATGTGGAAAATTGAGGCAAAGGGTTGTCGCACACAATTGAGAGTGCGTAACCACCTAGCCCACATGGGAGACTTTTCCACACACACCATGCATGTGGGAGGATACATTAATGTGGAGAGACCCCCTCTTTTGGCTATAAAAGGAAGGGGCTATTCCTTGATGAGACACGCTCATTCTTGTAAAGCCACCTAGCTAGTATTTTGATATTTCCCTCTCATCCCTTCTTTCAAATAAAGTATGGTTCTCTTCCCTTGATGTCTACATCTCAACATTCCTCCTCCTATCATGTACATGCTTCTCTTCCCCCTCTCCCTTTCCCCTTGTGTCATAGTCTCCCTTTTCCTTCCCTCCACTTTTAATTCCTTTTTCACCCCTATGACATCCCTTCGCCCTCTTGATCTCCTTTTCTTTATGGCCTTTGAGCATCGCCATACTTAGCCTCTAGCCTCTAGTCTCGATTACTTTTCCAGCTAAAAGTTTTGGTGTGGCTGCTGGGATCCGAATCTCCACGGCTGGTGGCGAATCTTCTATTCGTATGGGTTACATCAACAAAACTATACCATCTGTGCTCTTTCTAAGCTACTGTGCGTGCATTCGATTCGTGCGTCTCCTGCGTGACAGTTCTCTGGACTGTTGCGATTTCGGGTTGCGGACAGTTTTTTGTGCTCCAGTTCTCTGGACTGCTGCGACTTCGGGTTGCGGACAATTTTCTGCGCTCACCTGTGTGACAGTTCTCTGGACTGCTGTGACTTCTGGTTGCGGACAGTTCTCTGGACTGCTCTGGTCGCGGACTGTTTTCTGAGCCCCTGCAAAAGAGTAATAGCAGATCCCGCGCCCCCCCTATCTCTTCTCTTCTTCTTCTTCTCTTTCTCTTTCTCTTCTCCTTCTCCTCTCCTCTCCTCTCTTTTTATTAAAGAGTAGGATTGGAACCCAAGACCTCCCCCTTCACAAAAGAAATTCTTATCATTGGGCCAACAAGTTGGAAGTGTTAAAAATGTAATGATTTTTGTTCATATATTGAAATCGCGGGAGCTGTAACTCTCTAACCGTAAGGAGTTTGCTCTTGCTGTAAAAAGCAAAAATATTTCATTTTATGTGCTCTATCCACATCTCTTGCTAGATTGCCAATTCAGAACTTCTCCAAGCTCACTTCACGGACACACGCCTCACGAGAAGGGGGGACATTTATGTCACTTCTCGACGCGTTTAAGGAATTGGTGCCTGTTCCTCCGCACCTTACGGCTACCAATGCACGAGATGTCTTCCTTCATCTTCATGGCGACCTTCAACGGCTGATTGTCTAGTGCATTATTGATGGTGATGACGGGTGGAATGACACACCGTGGATGATTCATGGTGAAGAACTACTGATACGCTGGGAGGATTTTGACTTTACTTCTACTCATTGTGCGGTGATCGAACTACTTGCTGCTTCAGAGGTATTTCATGGAAGGGTGGGATGCTCCCCAAGCTTGGGGGGAGATTTGGCGCATCTGCTTTGTTGATTCCTGTGGAAAAGCTCGTCCTGAATGGTTTATTCACAATCTCATTACAAAGGTTTCTAGGCCTTGGCTATGGTTGGTAATGTTTCGACCAAGGAATCCATTTGTACCTAATCAGCCTTTTGTGCCTCATTTCGAGCTTCAAATTGTAATTCTTTTTGGGCTTAAGATAAACTATCAACAAAGAATTGCAAGTTTATTTGGTGTTGAACGTTTGGCGAGTCAAGTGTTGAATTCTCCCCACCCTCTCCTCCTACCTATCTTGGACTACCGAGAAACTTGGGATGTCCGAATTCTAGTCTTGGTGTGATGACATCTTGGATTCTTCAATTTGATGGAGCTTACAAACCTTCGACCAAGGCGGCTGGCATAGGTGTGAAGCTCACTTCACCGGGTGGTAAGGAGTTTTGTTACAGCAAGTCTTCACCCGCAAGTACTTGCAATCAAGCTGAGTATTCAGCGCTCATTTTTGGGCTACAAAAGGCACAAGAACATCATGCCAAGCAATTGGAGGTGCAAGGAGATTCTCAACTAGTGTGTGAACAAGTTAGTGGAAGGTGGAAGGTGCAGAGCAAAGGCTTGGTTCCACGACATCAACAAGCCTTGGAACTTTGCAACCAATTTGAAGAGGTAAAAATTCAGCATATCCCTCGAGCTCGAAATCTTGTTGCTGATTTCTTGGCACGTGAAGCTTGTATTTCAATCACACATGATGCGAGTGGAAGTGCCACCCCAACAAAGCCGCAAGCCACGAAGGAGGGTGATCGTTTGTAAGGAATGCAAAGGTTGAGGTCATCATGAAACTAAGTGTTGGGCGTACTTGATACGAGTTCACCGACTTTGGAAGATCATCAGGAGGGTTCTCAAGGACATTGCTCAAAAGAAGGATGCCAGACCGCACACCCCTTGAAGAAATAGCATGGCAACTACAAGAACTGGAAGAGGCTGAAGGTGATGTGCAAGCTCTCCAACTGTTGACATTTGTCATGGCATTCTTGTTTGCCTTGATGAACAACCTCATGCAACGCCGTGCCTCTAACCCTCGCGCGTAATGATCAATGTGATATCATGAGGGTTGGTCCTTTTAAGATTGTCTATGTGCTATTCTATGTTGAAGATTCTTCTCGTGTAATATTTCACACTACACCAGTCACACCCTACCCTGCCTATGTGTGCTTTTTGGATGTATCTTCACCCGATTTTCAGTTCAAGATTCCTCTTACTATTGTTCGTCCATAGATAAGCCCCTCTTTTCCATCTTCCAAGCATGGCTGACATTCCCGTGTTTTGTGGATGGGTAGAAGAAAATCCAAATGAGTATCTTGTGGCCTTCAAGTGCCGTTGTGTTTCTCTCAACTTTCTTACTGAAGACAGATGGCTGTTGGTTCTTCCCACATTTCTAGAGGGTTTTTGGCTCAAGTGTGGTATGAGAAGCAAGCCGAAGATGTTCGCCAAAGCTGGCCAAGGTTGACAGCAGCAATGATTGAGTATTTTGGCAAAGAAGAGGAGCCGGAGAATGTGTACCTGCAGGTGGAAAATTTAAAGCAGTCAGAAGGTGAGATGGCGCGTCGATATGTGGATTGAGCGGCCGTACTCCTGGACCGTTTGATTGCCACACAGGAGGACAATGCCGGGTTTCGAGCTGGAATGACTCAGCATGTGCTGGGCTACCTTGTAGCAGGAGTGAGTGATGAATTCCGCCTCAAACTTAAATGGGAGAATCCAGAAACTATGGTGCTAGCACATGAGATTGCTCAAAAGTTTGATAAAGTTCAGTCTGACCCCGCTTCAAAGAAGACGATTGTCCCTCCGCATCCCCCTCAATTCCTGCAACAACAACCTAGGGGGTCTAACTCGGGGGCATACCCCCACCCCTCATCAGGGATGTATCCACCGCCTCCACCTCAAATGTATGGTCCTCCCTTAGATGCTTACCCTCAACAAGGTGGATATCCTCATCCTTTGCCTCGAAGATTTCCCCAGCCTCACCCACGAGCTCCCCTCCTCTCTACTCCCGTGGCCCCTCCAACTAAAGAGGCCCCCCCTGCAACAGAACTTGGAGTCAATGACCTAGCCAAGGCCCTGAATGATCTTCGGCTTGAGATGGTGGGCATCAGAAATCAAGCCAACCGCCCTCCAAGAGATCGTGCTAATGTTGTATGCTACGAGTGCCACCAGAAGGGTCATTATCGCACAGAATGCCCCAATATTCCAAGGGTGAATCTTCTAAGTGAGTCAGGCACTGAGGATTCTGATGTGGAGATCCTTGATCTCGGGAAAAGAACTCGTGCTACCTCGGACCCCTCTCCAACCGGGCTGCCCCAGGAAGAAGGTGTCCTTCTCAGAGCCCTCAGATGCTGAGATGGCAGACCCACCAACAGAGAAGACTAAAAGATCTCGCAGGAGTAAGTGGTCACCCTCGGATTTTCCCATCGGCTCAGGGCAAGAGGACTATTCGGTCATTCAGGACCTTGCTCATCGGTCTTTGAGCATCACACTCCCTCAACTAATAGCATTAAGCCCTAAGGTGAGACGTGAGCTGCAGCAAGGTCTCTCAACAAGGAAGAGCAAGAAAAAGGGAAAGGTACGAGAGGTATCTTCTATCTCTGAAGAAATTGATCGGCACCCACACACAGTAGATGTCATCATAGACAATTGCCGTGTCAAAAATGTGTGTGTTGATGGGGGAGCTGCATGTAATATCATGGTGCCCCGCATCATGAAGAAATTGAATTTGAAATGTACAAGGCGTTCCTCCACTCGAATCAAGGTAGCAGATGGTCGACGACTCACCACCATGGAAGTCATTGAGGATTTGCCCATCACTATCAATGGGTTGACCACCACTGTCAATTTCTATGTAGTGGACATTGAAGATACAGGCAGAAGTTACCCAACCATACTCGGGAGACCATGGTTGAGAAAGAGTGATGCAGTCAGCTATTGGAAGACAGGACACATGTCTTTTGGTGCTTCCAAGGAGAAGATCCCAGTGCAACCTGGTGCCATGGAACCGGAAGAAGAAGAGGAGCATGACAGTGTTACTCTCTCATCCTCAGTGTCTGAGTCCATGGAAGAATCATACGGGGGGGAGGAATTCTCAGAGGAGGAAGTTTACATGATGGGGGTGTCTCCAACCCTGCCACCTGCAGAAAAGATAACAGCTAGTCCTCAACAGCTCGAATCAATGCTTTCTCCAGACCTCACTCCAAGTGAGAAAGATGAGTTTCTTGAAATGTTCAAAGATTTCCCTGACCTCTTTGCAACTAGCTACCACCACCTTCGCCATGTGACTGCCATAGAGCACAAGATAGAGCTGAAGCCTGCTGATGCAAAGCCTGTGGCTCAGAAGTATCGGAGATTAGGGCCCCTGCAGACCGACGCTTTGTGCTCAAAGTTGCAGAAGCTTGTAGAGGCTGGGTTTATTGTTCCGGTTCACAATACTGAATGGGTTTCACCAGTGGTAGTCATCCCAAAGAAAAACAACAAGTGGCGGGTCTGCATCGACTATAAGAAGCTCAATGCTGCCACCAAGAGGGATCATCATCCTCTACCCTTTCAAGACCTCATTCTTGAGAAGGTAAGTGGTCATGAGATGTATACTTTATGTGATGGTTACTCTGGGTTTTATCAAATCAGAATTGCCGAGGAAGATGTGCTTAAAACCACATTTGCCACACCCTGGGGAACATTTGCATTCAAAGTAATGCCATTTGGCCTTACCAATGCTCCTGCCACCTTTCAAAGATTTATGCAAATGGTGTTTGCTCCTTATTTGGGGGATTTCTTGGAGGTGTTTTTAGATGATTTCTGTATATTCTCGTCACGAAAGGAGCACATCATGAAGGTTAGATTGGCCTTCCAAAGCACTCAAGGGAGGTTATTGGGACATGTTGTCTCATTCGAGGGCATCAGGCCTGACCCTGAGAAGGTAGAAGCCATCCTCAAGCTCTCCCCACCTACAACCAAACGTCAGGTACGCTCATTTGTCAATCTAGCAGGATACTATCGCCGCTTCATTGATCAATATGTTGCTTTGACACGGCCCATGACTATGCTATTAAAAGATGGGGTTGATTTCTCTTGGGATGAGGATTGTGATCATGGGTTTGCACAAATCAAGAAGGCTCTGGCTTCAGAACCCATTCTACGCAATCCAGACTGGTCAAAGACCTTCTATATCAATCCTGGGTTTGGTGAGCACACTCTGGCAGGTATTCTTCTCCAGCAAGGGGAGGATCGGTTCATGTATCCCATTCGATTTGCTTCTCAACAATTGCTCGACACTGAGCGATGCTATTCAGAGGTCGACAAGCATGCCTTGTCTTTGGTGTTTTGCATTGAGAAATTTAAGCATTATGTGGCTAGAAAGTCCTTCTTTATACTCACTAGCACTAGTCTTGCAAAGCAGGTTCTTCAATCACCAAATCCCATGGGCCGGTTGGCCAAATGGTTGGCAGTTCTACAAGAATATGATTTTTCTTTCAAAATTGTAAAAGGGGGTTGTTCCAACTTGAAGAATGCTTTGATAGATTTAGAGGAGTGCCTTGATGTAACCCTTGTAGCAGCCATAGAAGTTGGGGATCCTTGGTATGGTGGTATCTACAAGTTTTTGACCGCTTTCTCCTTTCCTTCAGAAAGTACTAGCTATGAGAGAAAGAAGATCCGCAAAGATAGTAGGCGCTATACCCTCCTTGATGGGGTGTTGTACCGTCAAGGCATGGATGGGGTACTCAGACGGGCCATTGATGTAGATGAAGTGCCTAAGGTATTGAAGCATTATCATGATGGATTTTGTGGAGGCCACTATGCCAGTGACTATACAGCTAAGAAGATTTTACATGCTGGATACTATTGGCCGACCTTGTTCAAGGATGTCACTTTGTATTGCAAAACCTGTGAACCATGTCAATTCTTTGGTAGGAAGGATTTGCATCCTGGGCAACATCACCCAGTGATGTCCATCCATCCGTTTCAGAAGTGGGGAATAGATTTTGTCGGACCCTTGCCCATGACTGCCTGCAAAAAGAAGTATCTCTTGGTAGCCACTCAGTATGTCACTAAGTGGGGTGAAGCTATCACCCTCTCTGCTGCGAATGGCAAGGCAGTTTCAAATTTCATCTTTGAACGTATCTGCACAAGGTTTGGGACACCCATGGAGATAGTCTCTGACCATGGGAGTCCATTCTTAAATGAAGCAGTGGAGTTACTCATGGATCGCATGGGCATTGATCATAACACTTCTAGCACCTATTATCCAGCGTCCATGGGTCAAACAGAGCGGACCAATGGCCTCCTTTGTAAAACCATGGGAAAGATGGCCGCAGGGAATAGGAGCCAATGGGATCAGAAGGTCACTGAAGCCGTGTGGGCTTACAACATCACTCATAAAACATCTACAAGTCACACCCCTTTTGAGTTGATGTATGGTACTGAGGCAGTTTTACCACTAGAGATAGAGATTCCGGCCTTGAGATTGGCGCAGGAATAGAGGATGACAGAAGATGAACATGTAGAGGCCAGATTGGTACAACTTGAGAAGTTAGATGAGACCCGACGCCTTGCACTACATCAAACAGAGATCCAAAAGAATCGACAAAAGGCCCAATTGGATGCTAAGATTCGCAAGGGATGGGAAAGACACTTTGCTGAGGGGGATGTTGTGCTATGCTTTGATAATACATTGGACCACCAAATGGATAAGAAGTTTCTGCCACTGTGGGCTGGTCCATACAAAGTCATCAAAGAACGTAGCAATGGGTCTGTACAAGTTCAGAAGCTGCATGAACCATATGGCAAGAAGGTGATCAACAAGTGTTACCTCAAGCCTTTCTTTGTGCGTGATGGTCCCAGGCATGGAAATGCTGTGCATTCCCTGCCTGTGGGGGGGACTGTTATGGATAAAATTGTCTAAGGAAAAAGACATTAATATGTATGTGTGTTTGTATATGTGGCAATAGTATAATAAAATATGGTGTGCATAGGGCCCAAGGTTGAGGTGGCAGGGCATGACCATGTGCCACCCTTCCATGTAAGAGGACCCATAAGGTGTGTTGTACATAATCCATAATAGTAATATTATAAAAGGCAAGGTGGCATGGCTCCTCCATGTGCCACCCCTCCAGCTAGGCTGCATTTAAGGAGATATGGCTCAAAGTCCATGAGAGAAGCAATATAAAATAGGTGGAGATGGATATTATATTGAGTTATACCCTCCATATGAGATAGGCCCATGTGGGGGAGGTATAGAAGAACCAAGAGAGCTAGTTAAATAATGGGGAAAGTAGGATGCGGTGGCAAGATTCCTTGTGCCAACCCTCCACTTGTCCTCCTAGAGGTTTGAACATATTATAAAATTGGAAAAAGACCAAGGGAGTATCATAGACTTGAGATATGGAGCTTGATTTATGTGGAAAATTGAGGCAAAGGGTTGTCGCACACAATTGAGAGTGCGTAACCACCTTGCCCACATGGGAGACTTTTCCACACACACCATGCATGTGGGAGGATACATTAATGTGGAGAGACCCCCTCTTTTGGCTATAAAAGGAAGGGGCTATTCCTTGATGAGACACGCTCATTCTTGTAAAGCCACCCAGCTAGTATTTTGATATTTCCCTCTCAGCCCTTCTTTCAAATAAAGTATGGTTCTCTTCCCTTGATGTCTACATCTCAACATTCCTCCTCCTATCATGTACATGCTTCTATTCCCCCTCTCCCTTTCCCCTTGTGTCATAGTCTCCCTTTTCCTTCCCTCCACTTTTAATTCCTTTTTCAACCCTATGACATTTCTTCGCCCTCTTGATCTCCTTTTCTCTATGGCCTTTGAGCGTTGCCATACTTAGCCTCTAGCCTCTGGTCTCGATTACTTTTCCGGCTAAAAATACTCAGGTATGTGAAGTCCACATTGTAGTATGGACTATTTTATGAGGCTGGGGTTCAGATACAGTTGCATGGATACACTAATGCTGATTGGGCTGGTAGTATTTCTGATAGATGATCTACCAGTGGGGATATGTGTTCTCTACAATCTACCAGTGGATATGTGTTCTCTTTTGGGAGTGCTGTAGTCACTTGGAGTAGCAAGAAACAGCCTACAGTTGCCTTGTAGAGCACAGAGGCTGAGTACAGGGGTGCAGCAATGGCTGCATGTGAGGTAGCTTGGTTGCATAAGCTACTCTATGATATGCATCAGTCTATAGATGGGCCAGTTGTCATTTATTGTGACAACATGAGCAGCATACACTTGGCAAAGAACCCAGTCTTTCATGCTAGAACAAAGCACATTGAGGTGCATTATCACTATGTGTGGGAGAAGGTTTTACTAGGTCTTATTGATCTAGTTTATGTCAGCACAGAGGATCAGGTAGCTGACATTCACGAAAGCATTGGGCGCAGAGAAGCTGCGCAAGTTCAGAGACCTGCTTGGTGTGCAGGAATTGGGATTGAGCTCGAGGGGGAGTGTTGAGATATCGAGCTCCACTCGTGATATGCCAGGGTGACCGTTGTGTATTTATGTCACCGACTTGTTAGCTGGAGATGCGGTTGGTACACCGCCCACGAATAATAGCTGGATGACAGCTATCCTTATCTACACTAGTTCGTGGCTCAGTTAGTATGCCACCTTAGTTAGTTGAGTTTGGTTTGAGACCCACATATAGGGTTCTTCTATTTCTTTGTACTAGAGTTCTTTTGGCTTTCACAACTAAGAAGAGAAAAACTGTTTTCAGCCTCCACCTTTGTGTGTATTACCCCATTGTGCATGTGAGAAAGCCGCAAGTGAGACTCCTTCCCTCTCTCCCACTATCTTCACAATTCAAGATACATATAGGGTATTTCCCTCTTCTATTGTATTGTTGTTGTGTGCAAAAGTGAAGAAAGGCTTCACCCTCCAACCTTGTGTCCTCTCTCTTTTGTGTGTTGTGAAGAAAGCTGAACTTGAGTCTCCTATCTCTCTCCCTCTTTCTTTACATGGTATCAGAGCCTTGTTCGTGGTAAGGAGCTCAAGAAAGCTAGCCAAGTTTGTGGTGTCCTGGTAAGAGGACCAGTGTAGCTTTCCTATTTCGAGTTTGGGAGCAAATCTCTGCAGGTAGCACAGCCAGAAGTGCAGGAGTGCACTGCTTCAGATTGAGAGGCCCTTCGCGGTGCGGCGAGAGCGCAGTATATGCTGCGGGTGAGGATGAAGCCCTCGGTGACTTTATTTTTCTGATTTGAGGCCGTTTCGGGGCCCGTTTTGAAGGCGGAAGTTCTTCGCAGGCACTCAGAAAAAGGCCCTGTTTTTGCTGTGCGACCACCGCGCGGCTAGTCGATGGAAAGGTGCCACAGAAATTGCATCGTATGCCTATGTGCAGAGAGATATTGGGAGTTGCAGATTCATGCCTGTTGCCTGTTGATGCAAAATCGTCACGAGGAAGTGACTGTGTGGTGAAATACCACTTTCGTCAGTGTTGCAGATCTGCCCCTGTGAGGCTTTTCGCAGAAGTTTTGCTATTTGCCCTTGTGAGGCATTTGCTGTGTTTACAGGTTGCTGTTGCAATTCGTGATTTTTAAAATGTCTGAGAATCTGTCTACCATTGTCAGTGAGAAGCTTGACAAGAACAACTTCCAAGCATGGAAGTTCAGGATGACAAACTTCCTTATGGGAAAGGGAGTTTGGGATTACATCAGTGGTGAAACTGCAGAACCAGTTTTGGGTACTGCTCCCACTCCTGCTGAATTGAAGGCCTTTAAAGAATGGCATGAAAAAGCCAAAAAATGCCTGTATTGGCTGTCTGTCAGCATTTCAGATTCTATGATTGTGCATATACAGGATGTAGAGACGCCTAAGGAAGCATGGGATACATTGGTGAAGCTGTATAGCACAAATACCAAAGCACGAAAGATGCAGCTAAAGCAGGAGTTGCACAATGTGCAAAGGAAAAATCTGAATATAAATGAGTATTCCTTGAAGGTGAAAGGCCTTGCAGATTCTCCTGCCTCCATTGGAGCACCTGTTGATGATGAGGACTTAGTGTCCGTGACCTTGAATGGTCTTGGGAAAGATTATGCACAGTTTCGGACATCCATTGGAGTCCGTGAAACATTTCCTGATTTTCAGGAACTTATTGCTCTCTTGCTGAGTGAAGAGCAAAGGAATGGTGGTTCAGCCACCTCAACTTCTCAAGAGACTGCTTTCTACTCGAATACAGGTAGAGGCAGAGGTAGAGGAAGAGGCCGTTTTGGTGGCCGTGCAGGAAATCAGAACCAACAGCAACAACAGGAAAACCAGTCCTATGGAGGAGGACGTGGTAGTTCTAGAGGCAAGGGGAGCCAAAGAGGCCGTGGTTCATGGCAAAGGAACCAGCAAGTAAATAGCAGCACAGAATGCTATTATTGTGGAAAGCCTGGACACAAGGAGAATACATGCTATAAAAAGCAGAATGACATCAAAAGTGGGAAGTTGCAGCAAAGCAACTATGCATCATCAAGTGGGCATGGTGACGACAGAAATGAGCACCTTTTTGTGATGCAGCATATGGTTAACTCCATGTCAGGAGATGCTGCAGCTTGCAATGATGTTTGGTATGTTGATTCAGGTGCCTCTAACCACATGACCAGTCATGGTGAGTGGTTTCATGATGTTAGAAATTTGGATAAGCCAGGTTATGTTGAAACAGGTGATGATACTGTGCACCCAATTACGCAGGTTGGTAAAGTGCCATTGGCTATGCAGGATGGCAAAACGAAGTACTTGGCAGATGTACTTCATGTTCCAAAAGTCACTAAGAACCTGGTTTCAGTTGGCCAGATGGTTGAGCAAGGTCTGCAGGTTAGATTTAATCCTGATGGATGCTTTGTTGAGGACCTGAAAAATAAGTGCCGCTTGGTTGCAAAAGGCAACAAAAATGGTAGAATGTTCACCTTGGACGTTGATATGCCTGAGGTGAAAGCTGCTATGTTTGCGCATGGGAGAGGTGTCATTGCAGATATTGAGATATGGCACAAGCGCATTGGGCACGTGAATATACAAAGGCTGAAATCGATGCAAACGAAAAACATTGTTGCAGGTTTGCCTAAATTCAGAGTTGAGGGAATGCAAAAGGTATGTGAAGCATGCCAAATGGGTAAGCAGGCCAGACATGCATTTCCTAAAAATGCTAAGGTGAGCAGAAGACCTTTGGAAGTGATCCATTCAGATGTTTGGACAACCAAAGCTGCTTCTATTGGTGGATGCCATTATTATGTGACGTTTATTGATGACTACACAAGGAAGGTGTGGATTTATTTTATGAAGCACAAAAGTGAAGTGTTCAGCCATTTCAAGGCTTTTAAGGCCATGGTTGAAAAAGAGAAAGGTGTGCATATTAAAGTGCTAAGATCTGATGGAGGGGGAGAGTACTTTTCAGAAGAATTTTGTGAATATCTGAAAGAACAGGGAATTCAAAGGAAGTACTCATGCAGGTCTACCCCTCAGCAGAATGGGGTTGCAGAAAGGAAGAACAGGCATATTGCAGAAGTAGGACGGGCGATCCTAAATGAGAAAAACATGCCTGATTATTTTTGGGCTGAAGCAGTAGCAACTGCTGTTTATATTATGAACAGAACCCCCACTGCAGCTGTCCATGGCATGACGCCTGAAGAAATGTATACAGGCCAAACACCAGATATTTCTCACTTGAAGGTATTTGGTTGCATAGCTTATGTTCATGTTCCTGATGAGAAGAGAACAAAGCTGGATCCAAAGGCAGAAAAATGCATCTTTATTGGATATGCTCAGCACCAGAAAGGGTATCGCTGTTATAACCCTTCCACCCGAAAAATGCAAGTGAGCAGAGATGTTGTTTTTGATGAAATGAGGAGCTGGTATGCACCAACTGTTATGGTAGGAGATGCAGATGCAGGAAATGGGAATGCTGCAATAAATGCAGAGCAGCAATCTCAAGCCTTGAGTGGACCCAGAGAGTCCTCTACTAGTGGATCTAATGCATGGACAGGGAGATTGAGATCTAGTGAATCGTCACATGGCAGTTCTGATAGTGTTGTGCAGGTATCACATAAGGGAAAAGAAAAAGTGGACCATGCTCCAGTATTTGATGTGTCTGCTGGTAGCTCTCATGTTGATGGAGAGTCAAGCGGCTCTGAAATGAGCCTTGATGAGGAACTTGGGATTCCTTCTGTTGTTACACCTGGTGCAAGGAAAAGCAGGCATGATTTAAAGACGCCTGCAACTGATCCAGTTGTACGGAGGTCCGCTCGTATTAAGTATCCAGTTGACAGGCTGAGATAAGTATCCAGTTGACAGGCTGAGATATGATGGGTATACAGCACATCACTATGCTTATATGGTCAAGGTTCTAGAGGAGCCAGAGCCCACATGTTTTGAGGATGCAGCAGGGCATAAAAATTGGGAAGCAGCTATGGATGAAGAGATGGCTGCCTTGGATGCAAACCACACTTGGGATTTGATGCCTTTGCCTCATGATAAGAAGGCTATTGGCTGCAAGTGGGTTTACAAAGTAAAGCACAATGCTGATGGGTCTGTTAGCAGGTACAAGGCAAGATTGGTTGCCAAAGGTTTTGCACAGACATATGGAATTGACTATGAGGAAACTTTCAGCCCAGTTGCAAGGATGGCAACCGTGAGAGCAGTAATTGCTATGGCTGCTGCAAAGGGATGGTCTTTGCATCAGATGGATGTGAAAAATGCCTTCTTGCATGGTGATTTGCAGGAAGAGGTTAATATGATGCAGCCAAAAGGTTATGAGGATAACTCACACCCCGATTTTGTATGCAGGTTGTGCAAAGCCTTGTATGGCTTAAAACAGGCGCCGAGGGCATGGTCAGACAAGATAGGGCAATATCTTGTCACTATTGGATTTCAGATTTCCAATTCAGATTTTTCACTTTATGTGAAAAGGACAAACAAGGGGATTGTGCTTATAGTCATCTATGTTGATGACTTGATTATTACAGGTGATAGTGATGCAGACATTAATGAAGTGAAGCTGCTGTTGAAGCAGAAATTTGAGATGAAGGATTTGGGAGAGCTGCGTTACTTCTTGGGCATTGAGGTTATTAGATCCCCAAGTGGGATATGGCTGTTGCAAAGGCAATACGGTTTGGACATGCTGTCCAAATATGGGATGACAGGCTGTAAGCCTATCTCTGTTCCATTGGAGCAGAATGTGAAGCTCAATGCAGAGTCAGGTGAGCTTCTTGAAGATATTACTATGTACAGGCGCATAGTAGGTAGCTTGATTTACATGACTATAACCAGACCAGATTTGAGCTATGCTGTGGGGCTGGTGAGTCAGTTTATGCAGGCACCGAGGAAGCCACATTTGGATGCGGCTAGGTGCATACTGCGGTATGTGAAGTCCACATTGCATTATGGACTGTTTTATGAAGCTGGGTGTGCATTACAGGTACATGGATACACAGATGCTGACTGGGCTGGTAGTGTCTCAGACAGGAGATCTACTAGTGGTTTTATGTTTTCCCTTGGGAGTGGTGCCATCAATTGGAGCAGCAAGAAGCAGCCAACAGTTGCCTTGTCGAGCACAGAGGCTGAGTACAGGGGTGCAGCAATGGCTGCATGTGAGGTAGCTTGGTTACGGAAGCTACTTGGAGATATGGGACAGTCAGTTCATGCAGCAGTTGTCATTCATTGTGACAACATTAGCAGCATCATGCTTGCTAATAACCCAGTTTATCATGCTAGAACGAAGCACATTGAGGTGCATTATCACTTTGTGAGAGAGAAGGTTCTAGCTGGTGAGATTGATCTTGTCTATGTCAGCACTGAGGAGCAGGTGGCTAATATTTTTACGAAGGCATTGGGTACCGAGAAGCTTCGCAGATTTAGGAGCTTGCTTGGTGTACGTGAGATGGATTTGAGCTTGAGGGGGAGTGTTGAGATATCAAGCTCTACCCCCGATATATCTCCTGGATGACTATCATTTATGTCACCGCCTATGTTAGTTGTACTCGTGGTGTAGTTAGACTACCACGTATGTTTTTGGTTTGGGTTCACATATGAACCACATATTCTAGGTTTTGACATATAGGGTATTTCCCTCTTCTATTGTATTGTTGTTGTGTGCAAAAGTGAAGAAAGGCTTCACCCTCCAACCTTGTGTCTTCTCTCTTTTGTGTGTTGTGAAGAAAGCTGAACTTGAGTCTCCTATCTCTCTCCCTCTTTCGTTACAAATTTCTCTTACCTTCTTCTCTCATCCCATAGAATTTGACCATGGCTCTCTGCAAATTCTCTATATCCACGCAAACATTATTGAAAGCATTCATCTCAAACATTTGGATGCCATATTTCTTTTTACTCTTCCAAGTCATTGTGCCACTTACACAATGGTATCCTCCAAGATTTTCTCTAGCACATTGGTTTGTTTCTTGATGTGCAAGCCTTACAGACCATGGTGTTGGCAATGGCATTGTAGATATCTTATACTTTTCCTCCATAGCAGATTTGAAAATTTGAAAAATAGAGTTATAAGCTTCACGACTTACACCAGTAGCATCACAAGCTCCAAGCACCTCCTTTGCTTGGACAAGGCCCTTGAAATCCTTCATTACCTCTCTAGCAAATTGTTTACGTAGCCCTTTTTGTCTAGGGTCCTTGAACACTTCCATGACATCACTTGACTTTATTAAACTTCTTAGAACATATGAAGGATCACTATCATCCATTTCCATTGTTCCCATCACATCCTCCATGAAATTCTTAAAGTAGAGTACAAATGAGTCTTAGTGGAAAGAATGCAATACCACAAATATTTTGGGGTAAGAAATTTCATTGAAAATTTGGGGAACTAACCTTGTAGCCTGTATTGTCCTCTTTCAGGCACCACTATTGGTTGACAATGCATCCATAGATTGCAATTGTCTTTTCCTCTCCTTCAGTCCCAAAGGTGCTCCCTTCAACTTTTGTACTCGTTCTATCGACTTCTCTCGTTCCTTCTCCACAGCATGTTGTACTTGGCCATAGATAGACCTTTCCAAATCTTGTTTGCTTTCAGCAAGCTTCTGGATTGATTCTTCTAATTCATGTTGCTCCAAGTCCAATGCATGTGCTTTGTCACTGAGTTCTTTGTTTTGCAATTGGAGATCCTGCATACTATTATGCATTACCACAATAGTGATATTTCCCAAATGTGCAAGTTCTTCTACTTGGGCTCTCTGCACCTCACTTGCTTGCATAGCCAATGTCTGAGAATGGTTCAATCGATTGCAATAACCGAGCAATCCAACATGTCCCTTGCCAACAAACCGAGCAACATCATGCATTGTATGAAGAGAAGGACTCTTTTGGGTGGCAGGGTCTAAAAGGATACAAGTTTCCATCCACCCAAAGGTCAAGATTCTTCTTCCCTTGTGATCGAAGATTGTGGAGCACACTTTGAGGAGTTCCACTATATCCCAAAGAACATGTGCTTGCATATTCTGCCTCCAGTTGTAGGTTCACATGGTACTTATTGGATATGTCCTCGAATGGTGCCATGAGTACTTAAAGACTAGTATCAGTGATGCAAGCTAAAATGTAGGGGAGAGCTGGCAAAGATGGAGTAGTGAGAGGGAAAGAGTAGCAAGGAAGAGGGAGGAGGAGAAGCAGATGAGGGCAAGAGGAAGAGGAGGAGAAGAGTAGGGCGATAGGTGTAGAAGGGAGGGAAGGAGCTGCTATAGAAGGGAGGAGGAGGGGAGAGATGCTACAAGAGGGAGGAGGAGGGGAGAGATTCTACAGGAGGGAGGAGTAGAGGACAGGGATCCTAGGTGACTGGAGAAGGAGGGGAGAGGAAGGAGGGAGGAGGAGCCAGAAGGAGAAGGAGGGGAGAGGGAAAAGGGAGGAGGAGGAGCAAGACGGAGGAGGGGAGAGGAGGAGGGAGGGGGAGGGAGGGAGAGGGAGATGGAGAGGGAGAGGGAGGAGGAGGAGGGAGGGAGGTAGGGAGGGAGGGAGAGAGAGGGAGGGAGGCAGGGAAAGAGAGAGGGAGGGAGGGAGGGAGATTCAAATTTTGAAATTCAAATTTCAAAAAGTGGCCCCCTCTCCTCATTGATGGGGGGAGAGGTGGGCTCAAATGTGGGCTTAACCCAGCTAGGTTGGGCTGGTTAGGCCTCTTTAGGACCCTCCAAGCCCCTTGCATTAGCCCACTAAGCATTTCCTAATCCCTTCCTTTTCTCCTCTCTTTTCCTCTATTTTACTCTCTTTTCTCCTCTCTTTCCTTCTCTTTTTTTCTCTCTTTTATCCCCACTTTTTCTGTTTTCACTCTCTCTTTTTCTCTCTTATCTCCTCTCTTTTTTTGTCTTTTTTCTCCTCTCTTTTCTCCTTTTTCTCCTCTCTTTTTCTCTTTTTTTTCCTCTCTTTTCCTCTCTTTTCTTCTCTCTTTCCTTCTCTCTTTTTCCCCACGTGAAGCTTCAATAGCCTACCATTGAGCAAACAAATACAAACTTCTATCACTCTAATTCAAAGAATGCAGGAGTCTGTAAATGTTTGCTCAATGTCAGGCTGTAGGATTCTAAGGTTGCTCAATGTCTTATAGGTATTCTAAGATGTAGGATTAGTGACATGACTTCTTTGTTGCTTTGAAAGAGGGAAAAAGAGAAAGAAAAGGGGAAAAGAGAGGTTAGAATCATCATGTATGTTTGAGAATCATCATTATTAGAAGCCTATCTATGTATGAATTGTGATAGGTTACTCCAGAAGATGTTGCCTGCAACAAATTGTTGAGAGTTCACGCTCAACATCATGTGATCATGTGTGCATAGCACCATCACGTGATCATATGTGCATAGCACTAACCTTATAGAGTGCTATAAAGGAAAGGGTTAGATCCCCTAACCCTAACCCTAAAAGGGTTTGTATATATTCTATTTTTTCAACTAAATCTAGTGTACAGTTAGTCATTTGTGGTGTGCTCTCTAGCTGTGCCCTCTCTCCTCATCTCCACTCTTCTCCTCTCCCCTCTTCATATTTTGTCATGGTATCAGAGCTTCCTTGTCTTCCGCTGAGACATTGAGATTCTTGAGAGTGTGAGATTGAGAGATTGAGAGGTAGTCTTTCATTCCATTCACTTCCGTTGAGTGAAGGATTTCCATTCATTGAAAGAGAGAAATTTCCTTCTCATTGAGAAGAATTTCCGTCTATGGAGAGAGAGATTCTTGAGTTCTTTGAGAGAGTTTCCGTTGAATTCTATTCATGTTCCATTTTGTTACGAGAGTTCATGCCTTGAGAAGTTTCTGTTTCGAGAGAGAGAGACCTTGAGTGTTTTCTGAGTTTGTAAGGTTCTTTGTGATTCAATCTCTTGTGTGAGAGAGGGGTGTTATGGAAGCTATGATATAACAGGATGGAGAGAAGGCCGAACGATAGCACCTTTGTGTGGTGCGATTGAAGAGACAATCAAATGGACAGAGCGTACTCCATTCCATTCCTAGGCTGGGAGAGGAGTTATGTGGCAGAACACAGGAACACACTTCAGTACAGCAGGCCACGAACGACCATTGAGTCCATATCTTTCAGCACGCAGCTCCTGCAATACTTTGCATTTGCAAACGAGGCACGTCTCTTTCTCCTGCAGCCTATTGCCCTTTGAACACACATGGCCTTCTCCTTTTCTTCTTTGCTGGTTGTTCAAGGAACGAGAATCTGCTGAAGTTTTATCTCGCATCTCTCAAGAGAATCCATTGGGACCGTCGTCAGCTACTACGCTATGCTGTAGGAGCGCTAACGGCCGCTCCTACAGCGACACGCTCTCCTCCGAAAACTCCCAACGTCCGCGGAGCTCTACTTATCAACTTCGCAACCTACGGGCGACCTCCAACCAACGGGCTAGGCTCCTACGATAGCCCACAGCAAGGTGGCTCAACAGATTGCCATCGGCCTACGGTACCTACGGCCAGCCCACCGACGGCTCACCAAGACAACCCTGCTGTTGTCTTCACGAACAACAGCCTCCACTGCCCTTCGGACTCAAAGCTCACACTAGCAGCGACTCGTACTCTGGACTGCAACCACCGCCGACAAATGAGCCCTCTAAGTTCTCTCAGCGGCTCTGCAACCACCTCGATGCTATACCTCGCCTCCAACACATCGCCTCTTCCAACAGCATCTCCAGTCGACCAAACAGCTCGCGGCTCTTCAGAAGGCTCCCGCCAAGCCTACAGTGCACTGCCACGATGCCAGTCCATAGCGCGGTTCATTCACCGCGCTCTCCAACGAACTCCATCGACGGAGAAGACGACAGAATCTCCAAGATTCCATCAGAATCTTAGATAGATTTCGGTGCCTCGCGTTTCGACATGTGGCAGATAAAGTTTTTGCCACGTGGCAACCTTATCCACAGTGCCACATCACTAGCACCACGTCAACTGACACGTCACCATTACCACGTCATCCGACGTCAGCTCTGCCACGTCAACACCGACAGTCATGTCAGCAGGCCATGTCAATTTGCCATGTCAGCATCGGCAGCCACGTCAATAGGCCATGTCACTTTGCCATGTCAACAGACACATCATCAGGCCACATCACCAAGCCACATCACCAGGCCACATCATCAGGCCATGTCACCAGGCCACATCATCAGGCCACGTCACCAAGCCACGTCATCAGGCCACATCACCAAGCCACGTCATCACTGCCATGTCATCTTTGCCACATCAGCAGTGCCACCTCAGCACTGACCCTCTGCAAGCACAGTCTCTTGCCAGGCACACTGTGCACACACTGCATGTGCACACTCCTGCCACCTCAGCACAGAGCTTCACTGGCACACCTCTTGCTAAGCACTGTGCCACATCATCACTACATGTGACTCACAGCGACACATCATCATTGAGCACCATTTGCACTCCTTTTGCCCCTCCACCTAGATCAAGTCATATCTCTTGATCCAGGAAGAATTTGAGGGTGCTCCAAAAAGGAAAGTCGCTCGTTTTTTCGTGCTCTACGCGCTCGTTACATCACACGCACATTTTGGCGCAAGTTACACTCACATTTGTGCCTCGCCAACAAAACCACTTCCTTCACGCACATTTGCCTCTACATTGACGCATCTGACCTAGCACTTAAAAAGAATAAAAGAAAAGGAATTATTTGCTGCTCTTTCATCGATCGACGGTTGGTTTAGATCTAGATCAGAGTAGACTAGATCGCCATAGAGGGGACGCTTTGTGAATTCCCCAAGTTGCCAATCTAAGCCATGCCTGAAATTCCTGACTAGTACCTACTCGGAGTCAGTCCATACGCTCACATCCGATTTCACATCATTACATTATCTGAAACCTTACGTTCATCAGTTCAGTGAGCAGACTTCAAAGTTTAGAGGCATTGCAGATTGATTTAGTGGGTAGATATCATTGATTTCACACACACATGCCACCATTGTAAAGCCTATTTGGCTATCTCACGGCATCATGCACATCATTTTCAGCCTTGTAAAGCCTCTTGGCTATTCCCGGCATCATTGCCACAAGCCTTGTAACACAGATCAGATTTTATATACTGCAGTTCTATCTTCACCGACGGTACAGAGATTTCATTTGGCATCTTCAGTGTATTTGCAGTTGATTCATACAGAGTTTTCCAGGACACTTTTTTGAGTACATTGTTTGCACCATGTCGACTAGCAACCTCAATTTGGAGGCATCTGCTAAGTTAGACAACTCCAATTATGGTACATGGAAATACCGAATGGAGACCATTCTTGTGCTTCAGGACAAATGGGAGTATGTCGATGGATCTATACCTAGACCATTGGCCGATCCAGCCACCAGTAGCTCTACTCCATCTGTTGTCATAGCACCAGCAACGGGATCTACATCGGGATCTACATCTACACAAACAGTTTTCGCACCAGTAGCAGATCCTACCATTGCCCGAGCTCAAGCAAAATGGGATAAGAAAGACAAGTATGCCTATCACCTGATCAAGCAGAATGTGCAAGATGTCATGCTAGGACAACTCAACACAGTCAAGACATCAAAAGAAGCATGGGATATGTTCGCAGCTCTCTACGAGTCCAAGAACACATCCAGGATTCTCACCCTGAGAAACCAGATCAACCAGAGTTTCCGCAATAGGAGTGAAACCGGTCATGCTTATGTACTCCGCATCAAAGACTACAACAATCAACTTGCAGCAATAGGAGAGACTATGAATCCCGTAGAAATGGTTCAAGTAATCCTGAATGGACTAGGAGAAGGATATGAGAATCTAGTCTAGAGTATTGCCATCCAACGGCAAATTCCAACACTGGAAGAACTTCAGTCAGTTCTACTTGGTGAAGAACTCAGGACTCAGGCCATTCAAGCATGTAAAGGTCATTCTAATGATCAGGCATTCACAGCTTCAGACAGAAGCAAAGGCAAAGGCAGAAACAGAGGTAGATCATATCAGAAAAGTGGTCATCATCAACAAAATCAAAGTCAGAATCAGCATCAGCATCAGCATCATCCTCAGCAACATCAAAATCAGCAAAGAGGAAATCATTCCAACCGAGGAAGATTCCAAGGATGAGGGAATGCATCCACCAATGTGTCAAACATCTAGTGCAACTACTGTCACAAGTTTGGACACTATGAAAGAGATTGCTGCAAGAAGCAATATGACCAAGGCGATCAATCCAGCAGTAATCGAGGGAATTCCCGAGGAAGAGGAAATCATCGTGGTGGACATTCTAGTCACAGTCATTTTGCAAATGAACATGGCAATATGTTTCTTGCAAGTGAGGAATTGCATCAGAATGATACAATGCACCTAAACACTGATTTCAATCCCAAAGAGGATTTCAGCTATCAAGTCGACCAAGTGGAACAGGATCCTTGGTACATCGACAGCGGTGCATCATCTCATATGACAAATCATCAGGAATGGTTCACAGAAATGAAGCCATTAGAAGGTCAAAAGAATGTCATCTACACAGCAGACTATACACCGAATCCGGTTCAAGGGACAGGTGTTATCCCTATGAACAATTTCACTAGTACAAAAGGATTAGTCAAAGATGTGCTCTATGTTCCGAAGCTCAGCAAGAACCTTTTGTTAGTAGGTCAAATGACGGAACACAACTACAAAGTCATCTTCGACGGTGATGAATGCACTATCAGAGACAAATCCAAAAGAGGTCAGCTAGTAGCAAAAGGTGTCAAGGAAGGATGCTTATACAGGATGCTAGCTACAATACCAGATAAGCATGCCATGTCAGCTCAAATGCAACAGATGCCACTATCTGCAAAATGGCACAAGAGATATGGTCATGTCAACTTCAAGTACTTGTTAGATCTCAGGAAACAGAATATGGCAATTGGGATTCCGAAGCTACAGTTTCTTGGAAAAGTTTGCGAAGCATGCTATTTCGGCAAACAAAAGCGAACCAACTTTGTCAGAAGCAACTCTCATGCACGAGGTATTCTTGATTTGATTCATACAGATGTATGGGGTTATGCCCAGACCCGCAGCATCAATGGTTCACTTTACTACTTAACCTTCATCGACGACTACAGCAGATATTGTTGGGTCTACTTTCTGAAAGAGAAATCTGAAGTGTTTGCCAGATTTCAAGAATTCAAGGCCATGGTAGAAAACCAGACAGGCAGAAAGATCAAGGTCATGAGATCAGACAGAGGAGGTGAATACATGTCTTCAGCATTCATGAACTTTTGCAAAAATCACGGCATTCGAAGACAATTCACATGTGCAGATACTCCTCAGCAAAATGCAAGAGCTGAAAGGAAGAATGGGACTTTAGCAGACAGTGCTAGAGCAATGCTTAGTGAAAAGCATCTTCTGAATCAGTATTGGGCAGAAGCAATAGCTACAGCTAACTACTTGCTTAATCGGCTTCCTACCAAACCGATACAAGGTATGACTCCTTATGAAGCATTCACTAGACACAAGCCACGCATTGGGCATCTCCGCATATTTGGTTGCATAGCATATGCCCACATACATGATGATCATCGCAGGAAATTGGATGCGAAGTCATGCAAATGCATCATGGTTGGCTACAGTGAAGAAAGCAAAGCATACAAATTGTATTATCCCATCAATCGCAAAGTCATTATCTCCAGAGATGTAATCTTCGATGAGGAATCAGAATGGAAAACCTCACCTACACAGGAGATAGAAGCATCGACTTCACAGTCATCTACAGAATAGGTTGATGAAGAAGAGCAAGAATTGCCAGCAACACCCCAAGCAGTGCCACAGCAGCTCAGATGGTCTATTAGGGAAAGCAGACCACCAGCTAGATTGACATATGCTTAGAAAGGCAAAGCAATTCAGGTGGAAACTACCAACTACGCTCTTATGACTACCATCATGGCTACAGAAGAGCCAGTGTACTTCGAAGACGTAGTAGACAAGACAGAATGGCAAACTGCTATGAATGAAGAAATGGATGCTTTGTATAAAAATAACACTTGGGAATTATGCGACCTTTCACTCGGAAATAAGGCCATAGCCAACAAATGGGTATACAAAGTGAAGTACAATCCAGATGGCAGTATTCAGAGATACAAAGCCAGATTAGTTGCAAAAGGATTTGCACAACAATATGGCCAAGATTATGATGAGACTTATGCTCCAGTAGCAAAGATTGATTCCATACGGTTCTTGATATCACTAGCGACACTCAGTAAATGGAATGTGTATCAGCTCGATGTCAAAAATGCATTTCTCAACGGTTATCTAGACGAGGAAGTCTACATGCAACAACCAACTGGTTATGTTGAACCAGGAAAGGAGAACAAGGTTAACCATATCAAGAAAAGTCTCTATGGCTTAAAGCAAGCACCCAGAAGTTGGTACAGCAGAATTGACAAGTATTTTGCTGATCTGGGATACATGAAGTCCAATGCAGATCATACTCTCTACTACAAAGTTCAAGGGGACGACATTACTATTGCACTTTTGTACGTAGATGATCTGATTGTGACAGGTTGCAAGGATAGCTTCATCAGAAAACTAAAACAAGACTTATCTGCAAAGTTCGACATGAAAGATCTTGGACTTATGCACTATTGTCTTGGAATTGAGTTCTGGAGAGATCCAGATAGCACATTCATGAGTCAACTCAAGTATGTTGACAGTCTCCTAAAGAAGTTTCATATGGTCGATTGCAAGATTGCAGCCACTCCCATGGAACAGAGTTTGAAACTTACTAAAGATTCATAAAAGCCTACAGTCAATGACAGATACTATAGGCAACTCATTGGATCTCTTATATATCTGACAATCACACGGCCAGATATTTGTTATGCAGTAAGCTCACTAGCACAATTTATGGCAAATCCAAAATAGTCTCACTGGAATGCAGCCAAAAGAGTCTTGAGATACATCAGAAGTACAAGACAATTTGGGATAGAATACAGAGGAAGTCATCCACGGTTGCATGGATACTATGACAGTGACTATGCTGGAGATCATGAGACCAGGAGATCGACACAGGGATATGCATTTTTCCTTGGTCAAGGTGCTATATCATGGTTGTCAAACAAACAACCAACTGTTTCTTTGTCTTTGACTGAAGTAGAATATAGAGCACTCACTACAGGTGCATGTGAGGCTATATGGCTCAGAAGACTATTGTCAGAAACAGATTACTTTGATGAGTCAAAGCCAACAACAATATACTATGATAATCAATCGGCTCAAGCATTGGCCAAAAATCCAGTATATCACTCCAGGACAAAGCACATTGATGTCAGAGAGCACTTCATCAGAGAAAGAGTGTTACTTGGTGACATCACACTGCAGCATTGTGATAGCAAAGAGAATGTTGCAGACATCTTTACCAAACCACTCGGTAAAGAGCTATTTGAGAAACACCGACTAGCTCTTGGTTTGATGCAGAGGAAGGACATTCCCATTAAAGGGGTGTGATGGAATGTAATGCTCAGTCCTTCTTCGATTCCCCAGAATCATCATCTTGAGGGAAGGCCTACTTCATGATGTTGATCTTGAGGGAAGGTGCTGAGAGTTCACGCTCAACATCATGTGATCATGTGTGCATAGCACCATCACGTGATCATATGTGCATAGCACTATCCTTATAGAGTGCTATAAAGGAAAGGGTTAGATCCCCTAACCCTAACCCTAAAGGGGTTTGTATATATTCTATTTTTTCAACTAAATCTAGTGTACAGTTAGTCATTTGTGGTGTGCTCTCTAGCTGTGCCCTCTCTCCTCATCTCCACTCTTCTCCTCTCCCCTCTTCATATTTTGTCACAAATACCATGCCCGCATCAAGAGATGAAGTGAAGAAGATGCATTTTGGTCATATGGACGACATTTTTGCATGGGATGCATCGATTCAAAGAGAGTCACGTATGATTGTGGAGTCATGTGGATAATTTCACACAAGATAGCCAAGCAAGTGCTTTAGATACCAATCTCCTCTCCTCACAGTTGGATTATTGTGGAACCATACGTGAAATCTATGAAATTGATTTCAGACGATTTACTATTTTCATTCTTGATGTAAAATGGTTTAGAACTATTTACAACAATCCCCATGCAACAATGAGAAAAGACAGTAGCGGTCTCTTTGCAATGGACTCCATCAAAATTTGGACTCATGAAAGTGATACTTTTTTCTTCCCAAGCATTGTGAGTAAGTGCATACTAATAATTTAATTAATTGAAGCTTTCGTTTTTAAAGATCCATTGATACATGTACTAAAGCATAATTTCATATATATAATTAATGGCATTTGGCACCCATCTTCAATATAGGTGGTTTTTCATTTGGATCATTTTGATCCAAGTTGCACCATGAAGTAAGCAAATTTTTGAAGATAGAGATGTGGATATGGAGATGCCCTTACCAATGTCAGATCCAATTGATCTAGATGGATCTAGCGAAGAAGATGAAGATCACAATATGAGCCAAGAGGAATATGCGCATAATGACATCGTATGGGAGGAAGATGGAGATCACGATATTGAGGAAGAAGATGATGATAATCAAGAATCACCACACTTTATTGAAGAAGATGATCAAGTCTTTACTTTGCTTGCAGATTCAAGATTGAGAGACAAGCCTGTAGTTTTGACATCCCAACACCCTCGTATAATTGTGTTGATTGCAACTCTTGCATATTGGCCTAAGACTCAGACATCACGTGCACATGTGATGTAGTGCCCCTAAAAATAGAATTTATCATGTCCACCATACCCTCGTCATCATCTGGCACATCCGGCAGACTATACTCCTACTCAAAGTGTGAAGGTATACACACACCCTTACCACCCTCCTCATCTTGTCTCAAGGTTTAGTGTAAATATAAGATCTTATTTCAAGGTTTTGTGTCATGTATGCATGCAATATTAATCACGAATTCAAATAGCATTGACTTACCGATGATCCATTACAACATGCACTACTAACAATGGGTACTTGTTCGGGCTCCTCCCCATACATTCACTGTGAAGATAGTGGGAGAGAAGGAAGGAGTCTCACTTACAGCTTTCTCACATACACAATGGGAGAATACACACAAACGTGGAGGCTGAAAATAGTTTTCCTCTTCTCAGTTGTGAAAGCCAAAAGAACTCTTGTACAAAGAAATAGAAGAACCCTATATGTGGGTCTCAAACCAAACTCAGCCAACTAGGGTGGCATACTAACTGAGCCACGAACTAGAGTACATAAGGATAGCTGTCATCCAGCTATTATTCATGGGCAGTGTACCAACCGCATCTGCAGCTAACAAGTCGGTGACATAAATGCACAACGGTCACCCTAGCATATCATGAGTGGAGCTCAATATCTCAACACTCCCCCTCGAGCTCAATCCCCATTCCTGCACACCAAGTAGGTCTCTGAACTTGCACAGCTTCTTTGCGCCCAATGCCTTGGTGAATATGTCAGCTACTTGATCCTCTATGCTGACATAAACTAGATCAATAAGACCTAGTAAAACCTTCTCCCGCACATAGTGATAATGCACCTCAATGTGCTTTGTTCTAGCATGATAGACTGGGTTATTTGCCAAGTGTATACTGCTCATGTTGTCACAATAAATGACAACTGGCCCATCTGTGGACTGATGCATATCATAAAGTAGCTTATGCAACCAAGCTACCTCACATGTAGCCATTGCTACACCCCTGTACTTAGCCTCTGTGCTCGACAAGGCAACTATAGGTTGTTTCTTGTTGCTCCAAGTGACTGGAGCACTCCCAAAAGAGAACACATATCCACTGGTAGATCATCTATCAAAAATACTACCAGCCCAATTAGCATCAGTGTATCCATGCAACTGTATTTGAACCCCAGCCTTATAAAATAGTCCATACCACAATGTGGACTTCACATACCTGAGTATGCATCTAGCCGCATCCAAATGCGGTTTCCTTGGAGCCTGCATAAACAGACTTACCAATCCAATAGCATAGCTCAAATTTGGCCTGGTAATAGTCATATAAATCAAACTTCCTACTATGCGTCTGTACATAGTAGGGTCTTCCAGAAGCTCACCTGCATTTGCACTCAGCTTCACGTTCTACTCCAAAGGAACTGAAATATGCTTACAGCCTGTCATCCCATATTTGGATAGCATGTCCAATCCATACTGCCTCGATTGTGTGGTATACGGATCTCGATGTCCCTAGCGCTTGTTTCCTTCATATACATAGCATCCACATCTAAATATCAGCATTCTTGTTCCCCATGGCACAGCCGGCATCCGATGCCCCTTACACTTTGCAAGGACATTTTAAAAACTTGTTTTAAGATGCTTGCAAAGTTTGGTGCTGATCCAATGGTGGAATATACGGATGTCCGTGTTTGTTGCACATTTTTCCTTTATCACATAGCATCCACCTACGAGTATCGGCATTCTTGTTCCATGGTGTCACATATGACATTTGATCCACCTGATACTTTGGAAGGACATTCAAATCACTTTTTTCAAGACCCTTGCAAGGTTTGGTGCTGATTT